>NW_019671916.1:574604-576266 GCF_002708625.1 Rhizopus microsporus ATCC 52813 | reverse complement strand
CTTTTCTTCCGATGTAGAAAATCAAACTATTAATTTGCTTAGCCAGGCAATAATAAAAAAAGACTTTATTTGAAAATAAATAAAAATTATTTTTGTTTCTTGGCACGTTTAACGGCATGGTGATAAGAGCTTTTTAACGAATTTGCTGAGGTATAAGAGTTAAATAACCCTTTGGCTTTTCCTGCATTGAAAATCTTTCTCCAGCTTTTTGGCTTGTTTGGTTCCGACATGCTTTCGATAAAAAGAAAGTCCTCTCTTGTGTATTTTTGCTGTTGTTCCTGTGAGGCTTGTAGATCTAGTTCATATTCTTCATTTAACTTTCTTTTCTGGCCTTGAATGGTTTCTAGAAACTCTTTGGCAATTTTTTTGCTCTTTTCCAGCATCAGAATAGGATCTTCATCTTGTAGTTCAACTATTTTTTGCATTTGGTTTGTAGCTTGATCAAAAACCTGATCTAGTTCACTCTTGTTTTTTTTCTTCATGTTTTTTTGGCATATAGAGTACAGAAAGCGTACCGTCATATCAGCAGCAAACGTTAGCGATTTCAAGTCTTGCGTCTGTGATATGGTAAAATAGGCAAGCGCTACAAACGGATCCATGGAGTCTTGAGCAAAATTTTCAATTGACTTGGCTGAAACGAAATTAGTTGACTTCGCCCAAAATTCACACTGGGTTTCTAGTATATATGGAACATTGGCTTTCTTAACGAATTTTTCCTCGAATGTGGTATTGGAGAACTTTTTTACTACAAAGACAAGCACTACAGGCAATACTTCATAACGTTCATACACATGAGCGCAATAGTTAATTAGCCTTATCATAAATAGTTGGTCAATGCAATTCTGAACTTCAATTAAGATGGGTGGTAGATCATGTGTCACTCCATTTCTTGGTATATATAAGGCATCTGATCTTTTACCATCTGCCCATTCCGTTGAACCAGAAAGATATGCATTATTAGGAATATTTATCCCTATGAAAAGTAAATGTGTTAAGTTCCGTTTCGTGGGTAAAAAAAAAACACACTTACCAAGCAAATGATGAACAATAATATTTATAACGGTTTTGTTGTTTAGGATAAGTTTGCTAGTAAGATCTGTCCCAGGTCTCATTTCGAAAGGCAGATATAAATTATTTATATCTTCCTCCTCTACCGCAGCCATTTGTTTGAATGAAAAAAAGTAGCACCGACAATAACGACATCGACATCGACATCGATAGCCCAAAAAATTAACGAATGATGACGACACCGACACCGACACCGACACCGATACCGACACCGACACCGACATCGACACCGATACCGACACCGCACCGACATCGATAGCCCAAAAAATTAACGAATGATGACACCGACACCGACACCGACATCGACACCGATACCGACACCGACACCGACATCGATAGCCCAAAAAATTAACGAATGATGACACCGACACCGACATACACGCGAAAAAATTAACGACAACAGAAAAAAAGGCGGATAGTGCCAGAAAACAAATGAAATAAACTTTTAGGACAAAATGATTTTTTATTTTGGACGAACTACGTAAAGAAAAATGATATGTAGGGATAACATTTACCTTAAGCCTAATTCTTTGTCAATGCACCTATCCCAGAACATCTCAGCATGCTTAACTCAACCTTGACAAGCTGCAGGAA
>NW_019671916.1:569563-574504 GCF_002708625.1 Rhizopus microsporus ATCC 52813 | reverse complement strand
AAAAAAAAAAATGTAAATTGTCTAAAAACTTATTGCATTTAATCCCAAAAAAAAAAAGTAACCCGTCCCACTTTCTATTTTCAAATTGTCCCAAAAAAAAAAATAGTGTCTCGAATTTATTTACAAGTCGTATCAATTAAGACTAAAATCCTGTATGTTGACCTTCTGAGATTGAAAATTTTCTCAGACACATCCACACCGCCAATAAAGAAACGATCTTGGTCTGGCGGCTAAACAGACAAAGATAGGCGTGTGTGCGATGCTGGTTCACTAGAGAGAGAAACGGTTTCAGGCTTGCCGTCACCTTCGCTATCATGAACATTAAAACGACGTAATTGTTTGCATTAAGTAAAAGGTAAGTTTTAGCGTGTCTATAGCTTCTTCAACCACTTCTATATTCACAGGTTGACAAAAAATATGAATAAATCGGAAGGCATTTACCCTTCGGACAAATCTTGCGAAGATTTCATCCAATAAAAATCATTTGTTAATATTACTTTTCTATTTATTTATCTTTTCATAAGCTTCGTTTTAGTCACATTGTAACGATTGCAGGAGCTCCCTTCATATTAATATGAAACGCTGCCTCATGAAGAAAAACAGTTTTGTTACCGGTTTACATTCTTTTCAAATATGCTTTTGGGACTTTTGTTAATCGCCCATATATGGTCATGGTGTTACTCATTGTCATAGGAATACTTGGAAGATTTACCTATCAGCTGACAATGAGTGGGGATTGAGACAGTTGCTTTATTCAGCTACATGCTTTGTGTGCTTAGAAGTGACATTTGCATATCTAAGTTTTCTATTATTACTCTATTCATGCCTGCAATAATAGAAACTGTTTACCAAATAAGTAGAATGCAAGTCAGAAATAGACAAGTTCAACATCGCAGTCAATGCATGTGATGTCCTTTTAATTTATGTGTATTGAAAAACAAAAGCGAATGATTTAAGGATTCTTCATAAATCATCCTATTATATTTCTGAGAATTTCTTCTTATTCATAAAATTCAGGTTTTCATGCAAGGATAATGCGCAAAGCTTTGATTTTCGATTGATGAATAGTCCCTGCATCTTTATATTCTAGACGCTTGCATAAAGTTAGTCAACAATGCTGCAGATACACCCTGCCTTTAACATAAACAGAACAGCGTTGACACATATCATATAGAAAACTGGTGCCTTTGTTTTACCAAACTAAACTGATTGAAGTTAGTTCATGATAAGAAATCATAGCGTAAAAAGGGAAGAGCTTAGTTACTGATGCAAGTATTGAAATAAAGACCAAACATGCGTCCTAAAATGGGGGATGCTCTAACTGAAGAGGAAAAACGATCTATTCGGTATTAGGAAACGGGTGGGTCTCAAGAGTATAACCAACAGATGAACCGAACTAATAAATTCGTTACATTAATAAGAATAAGCATATTCCTACACTGGCATTCTCCTCTTTGAGTTACATATATCATGACAATGCATCCCAAAAACATACATGAACAACAATGCACAGACACCAGCATAAAGCCCGTGCTAATACAACTTTATAAAGTGACTATAGCATAAGCAATGTGTCTCATTCAATGAAGTTCTTGCATTCATGTGTATCTTAAGCTGCGTTCCTGGATCCGCTCTTTAATAAAAGAAGGCGTCAATTAATTCTTACAGGGATGGAGCAACGTCTGGTTTTTGGTTAGACGTATCGTTGCTAATAAGCTAATGTTCGCGTATGGCTCTCTACTACTGGACCTGTTATCTTTTGAAATTGGTCATATGTATAAGAACAAGCATAGGTATCTCTATTTGCTTTTTACTAATATCTATAAGCTATCATGCCTTCAAGACTGCCGTCACCATTTGCTAAAGGCTTACTCCTTAATCATGCCGTACTACTTACTATAGAGGGTTCATTTTAGAGGGACCAGGCATATCCTTTTTATTTATCATTCTAAACGAGGGAACATACTTTGCCCCTTTTGTTCCTTTACTTTTTTAGGTATTCTACAAATTTGTTTAAATATACATACATATATACGTGTACTATTTCACAAGTACGCAATTCATTTCTTTTTCTTTACTTTTTCTTTGTGTACTAGTTACTTTAAGTTATTTGTAAAGTATAAAAACCCAAGTTCAACTTTGTACATTATCGCAAACACTTGTACCTTATTTTTTACTTCAAGGGTTCATCACTTTTGCAGACAAACCAAGTGCGATGGATCATCATCATAAAGATTATAAATACCAAGCAAGTAGACACCAAGACAGTCATCAGTCAATACTCATGTCCCAGCCTATGACTCATTCTGAGGTCTCTGATACATACTACCCAAGTTACGCTATGCCCCACCTAAACGATTATGATCAATATCCCTCCTTTGAAGAATTTGAAATCATTATTCAAGATTACTTGAAAAATCTATCATCCAAGAAAAGAGATAAAGCCCTTATTGATCGAAATCGCTATGTTATGATTTTACAAGTATTAAAGGATCCAAGAAATACTGCCATATCTACAGCACAATTTCGATTTTGGGTAAAAAAGATGTTTCAATTACATGCCAAGCAAGTTGTTTGCCATGATGGTAAGCCAGTGGCCACACGAGAAGAGATTTATGGAATATTGGTACATGCACATCGCGAAGCTCATCATGGAGGAAGAGATAAGACTTCTGCTTTGGTATGTGTTCTATTTTTGCTCTACAGAAAATGTACTTTTACTAAAAATAAATCACACAATAGGTTCGAAGAAGGTACTCATGGATACCCAAGGAGCTGATCGCACGATTTGTTCGCCATTGCCCTTTCTGTATAGCTCGAAGAAATGGTAACCAACAGAGCTCTCTTCCCTTTGACACTTACTATGATTCAGGCTCTCCAACATACCAGAGTATGCATGCTCTGACAAAAGAGCAACCAAAGTGTATAATGAACGCACATGAGCTCTACGCACAAAAGAATAACTTTCCATACTCTAATGATGTGGCATTTTTGGCGCATGCTGAAAAAGATCAAAGACGCTGTTCTCTAAAAGATCAATCACCCATCTCAGTAGACGCGCCCTGGCAACATCAAGATTACTATAACTTATGCCATTACGAAGGTAGCACAAGCAATCCTCCTGTAAATGCTCCCAGCTCTCCTACAGCAGTCGAAGCTACTACTACTGCGTTGTTTAATGATAATGATAATGGTGGATACTATTCACATGACAATGCTGCCGGCCCGAGTTTTTCATACATGACGTACTCACATCAGGCACCTTCTTCCGTGGAGCCTTTGCCTGCTGCTGCAATGCAAACAGTTATACCAGCATACTACATGCATGGAAACGGATTAAAACAAAATTCCGGCTATTCTTTAACAGATAACAGTACCAACTTTATGTATGCCGCACACCCTTCTGCCCGTAACGATAATTATGATGTCTATTATCACGTTAATCCTTCCTCAGGTATAAACAATACATTATTTATATTGCCTTGACACTGTCTAAATTCATGAATTAAATCAATAGAAAGATCAAGCAACGAGATGAGACAAACAACACCTTCACCTTCCATGTCACCCTCATCATCATCCAGTTCATCGGCCTCCTCTCCTGAGCAATTCGAATATGTTGAAAACTGTATTCAGTCTAGACGTCAATATATAACACCATACCCAGCTACAGCGCCAATAGCACTCAATATTTTATCCCATCAGCAATCATTATTATTATAATATGCTCCTATGACTATCTTTTTTTTTTTTTTTTTTCCTATTTTGCAGGAATAACACATTTATAACACACTTAACACACATATGTACTGGAATTAGAAAAAAAAAAATACGCCGGAAAATATGCAAGTAACACAAACTTTTACCGGAAATTAACCGCACACTGAGTCTTTTTTTACAATTTGTTCGAACCGAGCCTTGGACCACAATCATATGAGCTTGCTCTCCCCTTTTTCTCTCTCTCTCTCTCCTGATATTCATTTTTATATTATTATTACAATAAAGCCCTTTTTACAAGCATCAGGTATGGACATGCCTTGAAAAAGAGAATAAAAAGGCCAATTCATATATAGTCCCTGTTCACTAACATCGTGTTCCCATTTTGACGCTTATTAGAAAAATGGAAAACAACAACCAAAGTACAGCCAACTGCTCTTCCTGCCATGCACCTTTACCCGTTGATTCACGTCATCGTACCTGCCAAGCATGCAGAGAACGAGTAGCAGCATCTCGCCGCAGACGTCTTGCCGAAGACCAACAAGAAGAAGCTAGCGTTGCTACTAGACCTAGAGGCAGACCAAGAAGAACAGTTGAGTCCGTTGATGCTGAAAGTAGACCCAGAGACAGACCCAGATCTGACCATACCAACAGTATGCCAGCCGCATACATCTCACAGATATCCCGCCTTTGTCCTTTGGACCTTGGACGTATGTACAAGGAGTGTCCCCACTGTCACGCCCTACACTGGGTAAATGAAAGGCAAGAGACATCTTCAATGAGAAATCCCAGCTGGGAGTCATGCTGCAAGCAGGGATCAGCCCAGTTGCAACTCTTGCCTGATCCACCTGAGTACTTGAAGAACTTGCTCGAACGTACGGACACTCAAGGCCGTCACTTTAAGGACAACCTTCGCCAGTACAACGCTGCCTTTGCCTTTACTTCGTTGGGCTGCGATATTGTTTCGCCTGAGGATCGTGCCAACAACAACAACAACAACAACAGCAGCAGCAGCAGCAACAACAACAATAACAATAGAGGTGGATTAAACGCCTTCCAGATCCATGGCGCACTTTGCCACCATCAAGGCCCCTTGACTCCAGTTGAAGGCAATGAGCCTTCCTACGTCCAGCTATATATATTTGATCCTTCCTATGCCGCTGAAAGAAGACAAGCACGAAACAGCAACCTTGATCCTGAGATCGTTAGGGAGCTTTCGGTCAT
>NW_019671916.1:498891-566799 GCF_002708625.1 Rhizopus microsporus ATCC 52813 | reverse complement strand
TGCACAGGATGTGGATTGCTTTGGCAACGGGATATAAACGCTTCAAAAAATATTTTCAAGATCGCCAATGGCATCCTTCGTGGATGTGGCAGACCTCAAGCATTTTGTCGCCGTATCGAACACGGTTCTCCTTCTGGGGTTTAGACATTTACTCCTAGTATTCATAAACCATGCTTAAGTTTGTTGTGAAAACCAAGGGAATACGTTTTGCTTCTATGACTCTTATGTAGTTTTTTTTTGTTGCTGTTCATATAAAATCGAGCTATGATTTGTTTATACTTTTTTTATTATAAAATATTAATCAAATATCTCAAGTGGAGCAATTTTATCCATTGGAAACAAAAACTCGTTCTCTTCTTCTTCCATAAAGTAACTTGGCCATATCACCAGGTGTCCTTTGATATGCTTCAGCAAGTCATAAATCGTTTCACCACCGTGCTTAATGATGGGAAGAGTCGTCACAGCAGCAGCAGCGGCGGTTGTCTTTGTACCTCCGTGCTTGGTATCTGTGCGGCCTAGGAATAGCTTAGCCATTTTTATGTAGTGACGGTACTGGTTCCAATTCTTGATATTGTTGTCAGGCGCCACCAAGAAGGACCGCCGAAACAGATCAGTGTTGGACCTAGCAAGAATGTGCCAAAATTCTTGAAAGGCGTCGGCCAGTGGGTCTTTTAGTATATCATACACCTGGCCGACGGTAAGTCTTTCAGCGTCCTTTTCAAAGAATAAAGGCATCACGTTAGGGCTACAATAGTACTTGGGGTATGACGGGGTTTCTTGTCTTTCTGCTGCTGCCCTGACATCTCCATTGTTATCTGTGTCACAGTCAAGCGTTGCCCAAAAGCTCAAGTGGTCTTCTTTTGAGCTTTTACGTTTGCCAAACACGGACCTTGGGCGTGACGGAGAACTTTCTTTGCTGCTGAATGAAGTCGTCGTCAAAGGATCTCTGTCCATTGAGATGCTGTTGTTCTTGCATTCGTTGACCACTTTGGTCTTTTCTTGCTCTATTACTTGAAGGTCATGAACGGATAATGTACTGTTTGAGGATGAAACGATATCTTCTTTGATTGATGCCTTGTTTTCTTCCTCAGTTTGTATCTTTTCCTTTTCAATGATTTCATCAGCAGGCGAGACACACACTTGAATATAAGATGGTACACAGTCAGTAGTATTCTTCGTATCATGAACCGCTCCCTCATCCCAGACAGGTTGCTTTAGATACTGACTTGCTAAAAGGTCACCATGCACATATTTATCACGATCCATTTGATCCACATCGAGTCCGACATGCTCACACATCAATCTCATCCTAAGACTGTGTGCAAATTTCCCTGCTTTGAAGGGTCCCCCATTCAACATAGAATCCACATACTCTGTGTCTTCAATACAAGCCGCGATTTCAGAATCACGTGTGCCTAACTGCGAGCGCTCGTTGATATTTGCAGAACCAATGATCACTCTACGGTCATCCACAATCATGGCCTATCTATACATTAGAAACTTTTTTTTTTTACAATAAAAATATTCCGCTTATTACCTTGGCATGGATATACACTTGTTCAGTTACATACTGACCATTCAGTTCTGCCCAATTACGTAAGCCATAGAAATTGATGTACTCGTGAGTGTTTGTAATGCCTGCAGCATGTAATTTGGCAAATATGGAATTGGGTCCTCTGGAGATTGACAGGTATTGACACTGCATGATCAAGCGTACTGTTCTGGCCTCGTTTTCATCAATGTTAGCTGGGAATCCAGGCACGAGCGGTATGATGATGATGGCTTTCCATTTTTGATTTCTGTTTCTTGCTTCTATAATACGATTGACAATTGCTTCGCCTATGCCATTTTCAATCACCGTGTTTCCACTTTTTGTTGACGTAACGAAAAACTGATTCTCTAATATTGCATATATTAGCAACTTTGTTTTGTTACAGTTCAAGTTTTGCACGTTTACCTATGTATATAAAGTACTTTGATTCCCTTATGCTTTCAATATAGGCGTCCAAAATACTATGCTCCACATGATCGACCGAGCCAATACTCCAAGAGGAAACACTTCTCAGTATCTGAACCTTGCATGAGTCACAAGTATGCGGGTGACATAGTCGGTCATCGCCTGGGTCTAATGGTATATTTGTATCAGGTACGGGCAATAGCATGGGTGTAGGACGTTTAGGAGCTGATGGCTTCTTTCTGCGCAAATAGTTCCACCTCTGAACAAAATGTCGGGCAACATGTTTTGCAGCTTGGCCTACGATACGCATAGAAACGTCATGCCAAGGCATACGTGGTAGTGTGGATCTGTCCATGTTGTCTTCAAATGGTTTGTCGAGTGTATGAAAATCGATAATACGAGGATTTGAGTAGTCCTTTCCTGGCCAGATTTGTGCACGATCACCATTTGAATCAGGGCTGAAGTCATCTACTAGAATATGACCTGGCGTATCATATCGACCAAAGCACTTGTCGATGCCTCCAATGAATGCAATCTCGTTATCTACTACACATATCTTTTCATGATGTGCCCAGAAAAAGATACTGTCCTTATGAAAGACATCGAGGGCTCTTGAAGGATGGCGTTGTACATAAATGTTGGGTGATAATGCCAAAAGAGTACGCTTGGCAAGATGGGAGTACAAGGGGAGAGCCATGGCAACCTCTTTATACATGATGATGTACACTTTTATACCTTGATGTGCTTTGCGTCTTAATAGTCGATCCAATCTCCATTCTGGATTTCCTGAAGCAGGTCTTCTCAAATACTGTGGAATGTTGTATTAGATTAAGTTGGCAGATAAAAGAAAGTTGTTGTACTTACTAATTCCTGTATTATACACAAGAAAATACATAAATGGTAAAGTTAGCTGTTTATACCATATATTACATTATTAAAAAGTTTGAAGCTTACGGGTGACTATTGATTAATGAGTATAATCCTACTTGTTTATTGTGCTTATACACTTACTAGCCACCAATCATGAATATAAATCGTTTCCTTCGCGTTCTCCAATGCTACAGAAATATCCCAAAAATAGTCTCGTGCATCCACAAACCAGGCAGTAGAAGTGTTATGACACACTGGAGCAAAGCTACCAAACCTATGATTCTCGCACCAAATGGATGTCTTCATCATGCTCTGGATAGACAATTCAAACAATCTTGCATGCCTTTCATTTTTAGTTCGTAAATGATATACTCCTTGTCTATTCTTGACACACAATACAGATTTACTAGATGTCCAATGAGATGCGTTAGCTATCGCGTTACTGAGGGCCTTGGGGTTATTTATGTAATGGTTGGGTTTGTCTCCAAAATAGGATAAGCGATGTACATCAAAGGATTGATCAAATAGAAAGACATCATATGCATCTATCTATTATACATTTAATTCATCCAACAGTTTATCCTGCATACGTTCCCTCCCTTTACCTCACTTGGATCGTCTACTAATACCAGATAGCTGTCTCTAACAATTAACCATTTTGGCTTTCGCTTTCTGTTGATAAAAGCAGGAACACAGAATAGCCCATTATGTAAGGACTGTCGTACATATTTGGGTTCTTTGTCTGTTCTACTTTGAAGAACAACAAAACCTTCTTTCCCATGAATTCCATGATATTTTGCTGCAAGGTATAGCCCAAGTGTTGATATTTCTAAAAATCGGCAGATGCGATTGGTATATCCGCATGGTGAGATAGAGGAAACGAGTTGGTTCAAGTAATTTTCTAATGCTTCTAGTACTGCATTATCTGCCTTGACGACTTCAAATATCTGTGGTGACATGGTGGAAGCTGTATTTTCATTGTCAGCAAGATGTAGGGTATTATCCACCATCTCCATCACCGTCTCTTCATCAATTAGGGACGCAGGGGTATTCAAAGGGTTATTCAGCTCTATTTGCTTCTTTTTGTTCGGTGATCTGCGTTGTCTTTGAAAGTAGTGCTTTGGCAAACTTGGGAAAGGGGGTAAATTGGCTAAAGACACGTTCCTGTATCTGTAGTGGAGCTTGACAAAGTCCCAATAGGATCGATAAACAGACCACACTAGCTTGTCTTGTCCAGATCCATATCGTATAGTGATCTTGAAGACTGTTACACCAAACTTCTTTTTTCTGTACTCATCCTCTTCGGCCTTTGTAATATGAACTGTGATATTGTTCATGAATATAGGGATTCGATTCTGATTATCTTCGTCTTTTGTGAAGAACATGGCCATGATTAAAGGTGTAACCGTATTTACTTCTGCTTGCCTTTCAATATTTCGTATAGGCGGCTTGTTATTTGAAACTTGTCTCTTTCCAATCCACTTTTTTATCAACTGCCATCCTTCTTGAGGAACAGATTCAAAGCTATTCAAGACATGTCTTCCCAGGGGCGGTTTATTTTTTCTAGAGAGATCATCAACAGAAGTATAGGCATGACTTGATGTATCAGTGGACATCTTTAAAAAAAATACAAGGAAAAAAAGAGAGAAAAATCGATTTGATCTGTCAAGTCACACTTGTAGCAGAGTTACAAACTGCTGCATGACGAATAATTTTGATCATCGTAACCATTGGTATTAAGCTTTTTTAAATTAGTTAGTTACTATCCATATTGTCAATTGTATTTCAGCTCATTTTTCAATTAGCCACACACAAATGTGTTTATATCGTCAGATTGAGCTGTTCGTCATTTCAAAGATGTCATTACGCAAATCAGTGTAACTTTCCTTTTTAGGTGTTCGCTTGACGTGTTTAATCATTGTGAAAAACATACATCCTTAATATATATATATATATATAAACATTAGCTCAGTCTCCTATTTGTTTATCTTTTTTTATTATTATTATTTTGATATTTTATTATAAAAGTGTCTGCGCTATTTTGTCTCTGTCTAATATTCAAATAAAAGACATGTACTCTTTTAAAGCCAAGTCATATCAGCCTTTACAAGTATTATCTACTAGTTGTCATTTTATCTTTTGCCTGGCCCTCTTTATGCTCTTGCTTTTAAATGAGTCTTCTTCATAGTATATATATATCTGAAAACAAGCCCAAGCAAAGTTTGTCTTTAGCTAAATCTTATCCTTTCCAAACCAAGCACACAACTTGTGTTTACCTAATATAAAGTTTTAACCTAAAGTGAGATTGTTGCTATTAAGAGACCATTGCAAACTGTGAAATGAGGGCATACATCATATACACCAAAAAATAGGCTAATGTTCCGAGGGCTTCCTCGGAATGCTACCTTCACTGTATCATCGACATTTATACAGGGCATCCGTCAAAACAACATCTTTTTATTTATTTATGAGCAATTACAAACAAGTATTCCTCACTCATTAAAAAAAGTTTTCATGCACTACAATTAAAGAAAAGGCTTTATTTTTCTCTACTCCTGCTCCACGCGATGATCAAGAAACTACCGCTTACACTTTAATAAAGAAAAACAATCTAATCATATTTAAGGATAAGCATGTGTCTTATTCAACTTTACATTTGTTTCTTGAAAAATGTCTACCACTATTTTTGAAATAGTCTCCAAACAGTTTTATTGTGTCTCTTATCTCGTTTTAGGTTCAAGCCCTGTATCAGAATGGGGGTGTGCAAAAAGAAGTCTCCATGTTTGGGAGATCTTTATTACTCACATGCACCTCATTACTCTTTTTATATATTTATACTAGAAAAAGAGGAGTTTTTCATTATTATCTCTATATTTCTTTTGAAGGGGGTTTATTTCACTCTTTGTATTTCTAAACAATCTGTCTCTTTAACAAGATTCGGCCCTGAAAAATCTCACAGTCACAACAACTGGCGTTGAAAAGGGAAGAAAGGACAGAAAAATCTTTTTTTTTTTTTTTATATAGGTACAAAAGAAAGAGCCAAAGAGAGAGAGAAGGATGGATCAGAACACAGTCTATCAGTTATTCGTGGCAACATACCACTCTGATCCCAATATTCATAAACAAGCAGAAATAAACATTAGAAATGTAAACAATTCAATTAAACAATAGGCCTTATTGACGTGTTCTCTTATTATAGATTGAAGCAAATAACGGATTCTTACCGATTGTCTTACAAATCCTTGCTTCTGAAGAGTTGGAACTTGGCGCTCGACAAGCAGGTAAATCGTTTTATCATACAAAACAACCAAGGCTTATACTTCTTTAGCTGCTATTTACTTTAAAAATCGTTTAAACAAGGCGTGGGACGGTCAACGCGATTCTGCTGTTCCTATTAATGATGACGACCGTAACATGGTGAAACAGACTATCCTTCAAGCCTTGGTTACTGCTCCTAATCAAGTTCAGTAAGTGTCAAAACAATGTTTTCAATACAAAACTAACCAAACTCTATAGAGTACAATTGACTTCCACCTTGAACACTATTTTAACTAATGACTTTCCCGATAAATGGCCAAACTTTGTCAGCGAACTTGAAAAATTCTTGACCTCTACTGATGTCCGTTTAGTCTATGTTGGTTTATTAGCTTTACGTGAAGTAGTCAAGGTTTACCAGTAAGTAACACACATCACTTTAAAGTATATATCTAACTTGTTGATATAGATGGAGAACCAGCGAACGTCGAGAGCCATTTAGACAACTGGTCAAACTCACTTTCCCTGCTGTTCAAAATATTGCCTCCAGCTTGATCACATCAGATAGTATGGAAGCAGCAGAGATGCTTAAATTGGCTTTAAAGATTTATCACACTGGTATTCAAACCGAGTTACCCAAGTGTCTTCAAGATCCATCTTCCCTTGTTCCTTGGGGTACTTTGTTCTTGCAGCTGATTGAAAAGAAGATTCCAAATCAAGCCTTACCTGCTGATGCTGATGAACGCGAAAGATATCCTTGGTGGAAGACGAAGAAGTGGGCATACCACTGCTTGAATCGTTTATTTTCTAAATATGGTAACCCTGCTACCATGCCTCGTAGTTCACCCGAGTACAACAGCTTTGCCAAGAACTTCTCTGCCAATTTTGCGCCCAACATTCTTCAAGCCTATTTGAACCAAATCGAATGCTGGATCAAGAAGGAAATTTGGATTCCTAGCAAGTGCTTGGCTTTGACATCTTGTTTCTTTGCTGACTGTGTTAAAAACAAGACAACCTGGCAATTACTCAAACCACACGTGGATACACTCGTAGCACACTTTATCTTCCCTCAGCTCTGTTTCTCTGATGAAGATCAAGAGCTTTGGGACGAAGACCCTGTTGAGTTTGTACACAAGAAGGTAGACCCTCTCGAAGATTTCCATTCCCCTCAAACAAACGCCATGAACTTCTTAATCGACTTGGCTCGTGATCGTAAAAAGCACACCTTTATGGGTATATTGAACTTTGTCAATGGTGTCTTGAACCGATATCTGGAAGCTCCTGAAGACCAAAAGAACCCAAGAGAAAAGGACGGTGCACTTTGCATGATTGGTGGCTTATCCTATCAGGTCCTCCAAAAGAACTCACCTGTAGCCAACATGATGGAACCTTTCTTTGTGACTCATGTATTTCCTGAATTCAAGAGCAAGTACCCCTTCTTGAGAGCCCGTGCCTGTGACTTGACAAGACACTTTAGTGATTTGGACTTTGCTAATGAGCAAAACTTGGCTGCCTTGTATCAATATGTGACAGACTGTATTCGTGATTCTGAATTGGCTGTTCGTGTTCAAGCATGTCTTGCTTTACAGCCTATGATCCGTCATGAGAGTGTCCGTAACGCGATGGCACCCAGTCTTCCATTTATTATGCAAGAGTTATTGAATTTGACAAATGAAATCGATATTGATACTTTGGCTAATGTGATGGAGGAGTTTGTAGAAGTGTTTGCAGAGCAATTGACACCATTTGCTGTTCAACTCTGTACACAACTTAGAGACACCTTCTTGCGTATTATGGAGGATTTGAACCAAAACAATGCACTCAACAGTGCAGATGATGATGAATTTGATGGAGACATTGATGAATTAAGCGACAAAACAATGGCAGCCATGGGTGTCTTGAAGACGATTGGAACCCTCATTCTCAGTCTGGAGAGCACACCAGAAATCCTTCAACAGTTAGAAAATGCGTTGTTACCTGTGATCACATATACATTAGAAAAGAAGATCTTGGACTTGTATGATGAGATATTTGAAATTATTGATTCATGCACATTCTCAAGCAAGAGAGTGACACCTACAATGTGGGGAGTATTTGAGCTGATATATAGAGCATTCAAGGAAGATGGAGGAATTGACTATATGGAAGTGATGTTGCCACCTTTGGATAACTATATCTCATACGGACAAGATGTATTTATACAGAATGGACAAGTACAACATATGATGTTTGATATCATTGACACAGTGATGAAGAGTGATAGAACAGGAGAACAAGATAGAATTTGTGCATGCAAGTTAATGGAGTCTGTCCTGTTGAACTGCAGAGGTCATGTTGATATGTCCATTGGACATTTCCTCAACTTAGCATTCCAATACATCTTTACTGGATCTATGAAAACAACTGAATTCAAGGTTCATTGTATTGAAGTTGTCATCAACTGTTTGTACTATAACCCTGTCATTACGCTTAATCTACTTGAAGAGAACAATTGGACTCAAGGATTCTTTACATTATGGTTTAACACACTATCCAAGTTCTCAAGAGTTCACGATAAGAAGCTTGTTATTGTGACCATATCTACCTTATTAGAATTACCAATGGACATGATACCAAACTCATTACGTATGGGCTGGTCTCAACTGTTGACATGTATCATTAATGTATTCCAATCACTACCAAAAGCGATGGAAAACCGTGAGAACATGGAAAAATTATATGGCAACTTTGATGACGACTTTGGAGCTGAAGATTATTTAAGTGGAAACGAAGAAGAAGAGCTTTTAGACGAAGATGATGATGTACCAGACGAAGACAATGAATATTTGGAATATTTAGCTTCTCAAGCACAAAACAGTCACAATGATTTTGAAGATTTTGGCGGTGAAGAGGAAGACGAGCTGGAAGAAGAGATATTATTTGAATCACCATTGGATGAAATTGACCCATATATCAGATTTGAACAAGTCTTTAGAAACATGCAGCAAAATAATACTCCTTCTTATACCCTCTTAACGAAAGATTTAACTGCTGAACAACAAAATCAAATCATGTCTATCTTGTCTATAGCGGAACAACATCGTACAGCTGCTCCTGCTCCTACTGCTTAATCTTACACAATGAAATAGTATATTTTTTCTTTCTCTTTATTATATTATTATAGAAATATTTTTCTCTTTTTTAAAACGGATAAATGAATTTTTTGGAAAATATTTTCTTCTTTCTTTAATTCTTTATTGTCTATCAAAATGACTGATGACCAACAGCTTTGGGAAAGCTTTCAGTTTGAAGAACCAAAAGAAAGCCTTATTAGCTTACCAACACATATCATGGAACACATTTGTCGTCTACTAGACAATAGAAGAGATAAATATGAAGCCTGCTTGATTCATCGTAATTGGTCTATTGCAGCTATTAAAGTATTATGGGAAGCACCTCGTTTTGAAAGGCCTTATGACCTTCGTGACTTTGTAAAAGCTGTCAGTAGATCCAAGAAGCTTGCCTTGCTTGTTGAAGATTTGTATTTGGCTTATTTGGACATTCCAACTGATAGTGTGTTCAAAACTGTCGTACGATCCACGCTTGACCGTCATTCAGCAGAAGCTGCAAGGCCTTTAGCTGATGTCAAGTTTATCTTTATGCTCGCTAAGCTTTGTGAAAATATTCAGCGTTTGACTTGTTATGGTTGGCAACTAGAGGCTCATCAATTGGACCAATTGGCTACAATTGCACCAAAGCTAACTCATCTTCATATCATTGGCAACAATCGTGAAAAGACAATCAGCTTGAGCACTTTATTCCCAAGGCTCGAATCTTTGCGCTTGGATGGTGAATTCGATATAGACGACGCCTGGGTCACGTCCTTGATCAACAGAGCAATTCACTTGAAAGATTTGCAGATTTCTTTGAAAAACCTAAAGTTCTCCATTGTCAACAAACTGTGTACACCTGATTGCTTACAGCTGGAAAAACTCACCATCACGGAAGCAGCACAATTTAAAGACAATCATACAAGTCTTTTGGGAGCTTTCCTTAGCCTCAAGACTCTCCATCTAGAGGCAAGCGTGACGAGCCAAAGCGTCTTTCAGATCTTGAACAATTGCGCCTATATACAAAGATTGGAGATAAAAGGAGGTGGTTTGCCTCGCGGGAGTGACAAGACTGGCAGCAACCTTTTCTTAACAAGGAAACCAAGCTTACAAGTGCTCTTATTGGAAAATATGGACGTTGCAGACAGCGATCTGCAAGCTTTAGGCAGTGGGCTGGAGTCGTTGCAAGTGGTTGGACTTAAACGCTGCCCTCTTGTATCAAATGAGGGATTGTCGTCACTCCTCTCAAGCCAAAAGCATTTGAAAAAATTGGAATTAGTAGATTGCACCAATGTGGAGTCGTCATTCCTTTCAGCCATAGCAAACAGCACGCCTCACTTATCGTGTATCAAGTCTGTAAGAGATATCCTCATCCAATCGTGTGGAAAAGTAGAACCTGCTGATATTTATCAGTTTTGTTGCAACGCTATTCATCATAACATTCAGTCATTAAAACTCTACAACTACGACATCAAACCAATCGCAGCATTCAACAGTCAAAATTCACCAACAAACATCGTGTTAAACAGGGCAAGCATGGATGCACTTATTCACACCACCGACCCTTGTATTTGCCCAATTCCATCTGACATTACCTTGACTGGTCAGCAGGTCATGCTATTGGCAAAGCACCTCGATTTATCAACCAAAGAGCTAGCAACATTGATTGAACAAATCAAGCAAGTTAGTCTTCCTCTCTTTGCCCATTATCATATATATATCTAAACCATTGATCTTTCTTTCTATATAGGAAGACCAACAAGAGCAGAGACCCCCACCAGGTAAATTCGTCAATATCTTTTTATGTTTACTGTTCCTGATGCTTTTTATTAGTAACTACCATACCTTTGAAGAAAGAGCACAGAATATCATCATTGAGAGAATCACCTCGACCTACCACACCTGCCATCTTCTCAAAAGATTTCAACGATAACGGATCAATCTCTGTCATGAATGATGAAGAACTTACTCTTGGTGGATGGGGTGTGAGCAGTGGCACGGCAAAAGACTTTTGGTCTAAGCCTGCTGAAAGCGTACCAGCACCTCCCAAGCAGCACTTCCGTCAGACAACGAGTCACTATAGAAATAGCCCATTGATTGTAGAAGGTGATGGTTGGGGTGAACCTTCAAACTATGTTCCTTGGGATGATCTTCGCACTCAAGGCTTTGCTTATGAAGTACTTGAAGAACAAAAGCAAACTCCTTATTGGACTCAAAAGGAGGATGGCCAGTGGGTTCAACTTGGCGTAGATGATAAATTGCAAAATACGACCGATCAACCAAAAACCGATGGTAATGCTGATAGAACTGCTTCTCCTCTATCATTTTCCGCCATCCATGAGGCGACATCCGCCAGCTATGAAAATAAGAATGTGTCAAGTGTGGCATCAGTCATTAGTACTGACGAAAGTTTCGATTGGGATGATATTAACAATAACGATGAAGATATTGTCGTCAAAGTCAGGCCCGAATCTCCACCAAGAACCAAGCCAACTCCTGTTACCAATGCAGAATCGTTGCGTAATACGTGGACAAGTCCTAACAGGCCAAGTTCTGACAAGAATCGCAAGTCAAATAAAGGATTGCGTCAAAATACCCGCCATAGTCTTCGCGAACCGATAGCCCAAGAACAAAGAGCAGGTCGATGGAAGGATACCATTTTTGATAATCTTGACGAGCCTACATTTACTGGGAACAATTTGCTAGAGCCTCCACCTCAACAACAACAACAACAACAAACATATGACAGCAACTCTACAAATCTCTTAGTTGACTTGGATGATGACAAACAAATTATGTGGGGATCAACCTCTATTCCACCTCCTATGAGCTTGAATAATGAATTATTGTTACCCAATCAACCACAAGCTCCAAAGGAGAAAGAGAACAAGCCAGCCAATATATTATTTACAGACTTGGCGCCAGGAACAACCACAACATATGATGATAAACAAGGTCAAATGCATGACTTTAACACTTTAAGTGACATATTGACTTCTTCACAGCAGCATATAAAAGAACAGCAAGATACTCCGTCCTACAGCAACAGAAACTCTTCAAGTGATATAGCAAACCGTTTTCCTTCTCCTGATTCCATGCAAGAAAACTATATGAATAACAATGCCCTTGTTAGCCAACTGTCTTCCTTATCTTCTCAGACGATTGGTGTTTCTGATAATCAAGTTCCTTTAAACTCTAATGAACTCGCGGGAAGCAGTTCTTCTCGTCAAACAAATGACGATGCGCCTCCTTCTCCTTCCTCGTCTGGTTCAAGAGAATTGAACAATGAAGAACCTATGAATGACAATCAAATTACATATGCTCGTCCGCCAACTCCCCAAACCAAAGAAGACATAAAAAAATACTACAAAAATCTCCCCAACTATCTCACCTTCATCAAGGTAGTCGTTGATAACGACACCAAAGAAAATAGGCTGTTGGTCATGTATATGGTAAGTGTAGGTTAGGATATGAAGAACCCCCCTCTTTAATACTATTTCATTCGATAGGACGAGCCTCTCAAAGAAACTTTACAAAAGTTTTGCGAAAAATACAACTGTACCGATAAAGTTGAAACCCTATACCAGAAATTGAAGCACACTTATATGAAAAAGCATACGCAAAAGATATTCAAAAAGAGTAAAAGAAAGGACTCTATGATACCTTCTGCCCCTGTCCCTACTGCTAATCACGAGTCCATTTAAATAAAAATATTGTATCATTTAGCTCTTGCTCACATTAGGGTGTACTTGAAGTAACAGCTTTTTGTGATTTTTATAGACATTTAGGTGGCTTGTTAGTAATACACCAGAAACCATCATCATCTTTACGCGTTTTCTGTCTTTTATTTTGTAAAGCTCCAAATGACTATGGACTATGCTACCGAGAAAAAGCTTCGACCACTCTATGGTTAGTTGTGACAATAGCTGGTTATTATGGGAGAGGTGCTTATAACTATATAAAAAAATAGAGGCAATTGATGAAGGGCAAAACAAATTAGCTTTACAACACTGTGCCAAGTTATTGAAAAAGAATCCAGACTGGCCACTTGTCAAGGCAAATATCACTAGAATATCACAATATAAAACTCATCATTCACACTGGGGGAATAGGCTTTGAAATCACTTACCCTTGTGCGTTCAGGAAAAGACAGCGAGGCATTGCAACTGTGCGAACAGGTCAAGAAGGCAATTCCAACCGATGAACCTACTCTTCAAGCTGTTACATTAGCTTTGAAAGAACTTGGGAAGCGTAAAGTATTGTACTTGTTTGCTTGACCAGGGACATAACCACATGTTTTGATAGACAATATGATTGTTGAATTATATGAAAATGCGGCAAATCAACAACCAAAGAATGAAGAATTTGGTAACCAATGGTTCATGGCCATGGTTCGCAACAATGACTACAAAGGACAACAGGCTGCAGCTGTGAAGCTACAGCGAGTATTCAAAAACGACAAATATCTCTTTTGGGCCATCATGTCCTTGGCCCTTCAGGGTCAAAATGGAAACATGCTATCTTATACCTTGGCGGAACGTATGATGGCAAAGGCCTTAGAGGAAAAGAGGTTGCAGGAAGTAGAGCATTTGCGTCTCTATTTACTTATTTTGATGGATCAGAAAAAGAATAAGGAAGCATTGGATCTTTTGCTGAATAATGAACTCGGCAAGAAGGCTCTCAGAGATCCAGAGGTAAGACAGATCAAGTCTGAGTTGCTTCGTGACAGCAAAAGATGGGCAGAAGTACTTGTTCAAAGTCAAGAGGCTTTAGAAAAAGAAAACTCGGATGATTGGTTCAGTTGGTTAGCTTATTTTGAAGCAGTAGAGGCACTAGTAGTAGAGGAAAGCCCCGAAAAAGTAATAGAAGATGCCAAAAATTTAATTATGACAACACAAAATATGGTCCTTGACAGCAAGATACTCAAGCGAGGACCTTTCCTGGCTGAATTGGAGTTTATACATAGACTACACAAGATTGGTATCAATCAAGGTATATAATCTTGTCTTTGTTAGGTTATCCTTACCTATTATCTTGTAGATCAGCAATTGTTTTTGGAAAAAATCACTTCTTATTTTGCTCGCTTTGGATCAAAGAGTTGTGCGTTTGAAGATATCCAGGCCTACATTAGCTCCCTAAGCCAAGATAAGGAGAAAGCTAGTCATTTGATACAGTCTATGAAGGAATTGATAAAGCCATCCTCAGATATGTCCACTCAAGTCAAGAACGTTTATATGAATATCAATATCCGCAAATTTGAACGCTCTTTGGGTCTTCATCAAACATCAGATATACAGCAAGCGCATGATGTCGTCAATGAGCTTTGGCAACAGTATCAAGATGCTCTGCCTCTCGGAAAAGAACTGGAAAGGACAGAATTACAGTATGGAGATGAGTTTGTGATCTTGGCAAGTCATATTTTACTTGATCTCTATTGCCAACACGAACAGAGCTCATTTATAATAGAGGCCATCTCTCTATTAGAAATAGCCTTGGCAAAGAGTGTTTACAACTTTAGAATCAAGCTAATGTTGGTCCGTCTGTACCTGATGATTGGTAATTCCTTTATGGCACAAAGAAAGTGTTAATAATAACTTGCTTAAAATTAGGCGTTTACAAGCGTCCATTCGAGATTTACAAGACGATGGAAATTAAACAAGTACAATTCGATACTATGATGTAAATGTAGGGATGTTTATATAAAGGGCAATATCACTAATTTGACTTTTTCATTAGACACTATTTTACGGATCGATTTATCCCCCTTGGATGCAGTGACGATATAGAATCTGTTCTAGTTGATTCCATGCAGATCTATAGAGGAAACGAAGTAGAGGTATGATATCACCACCATGTTAGCAATAACCAGGAGAAAAGCTTATAATACATTTGATAGACTCCTGAAATGCTTGTAAAAGCATATCAATACGGCACTTATTCCAAGGTATGTTGCTTTATAGGTTCGTTATCAGTTATAATTAATTCTACTCAAGATTCAAGAGTTTATCGAGTTCCGTCGCCGCCTTGACACCTCCCTTCAGCACACTGTTACGCAAATCGAACTTAAGCGTATTGATTTTATCCGTTCTTCCTTCCAAGCTAAATATGCTGTTCAGTACTTTAATGAGAATGATGTCAAGGAATTAAAATATGATGATAAGCACTTTGAAGCAGCGTCTGATAACAGAGACTTTAAAGTGTTTGCAAACTACAATAGCAGCGATCAACCTTCAGCCGAAGAGATTTGCAAGCCTGCAAAAAGCACCAACAAAGTATGGGCTCAAATGTATAGCTACATTTTGAATATTTTGGACGCCGTTTGTGCTGCTAAAGAAAAGAGGGACCTAAATGCATTGGTACAAGAGGCTGAAAAGTTCATTGCAGCTGATGATATCAAAGAAAACATTACTGTTCAAGAGCACTACTTGGCCAGCTACATCACCCATCTTGCAAGCGCGTTAGCATCCATTGAAGCAAACAAGGCCTCTGAAGCAACGGACAAGCTTAATTCGGCGATATCCATTATACAGGAACAATGTAAGTTGATAACCTAAAAAAATTGCAATGTGGATCTCTTAGGGCTATTTATAGTCTGTAATGTAGAATCGTTTTCAGAAAACAACACTAGTTGGAATACATTTCACAAAGTATTCAATACCTTGGAAGTAAATAATCATACATACAAGATATTCCTTCACATGCTTACCAAGTGTATATAGGCATTCAGCTATACTCTTGTCTTGGTAGAGGCCATCAACCGATCTTTAGGACTGACTAGCAAAGAAGCCAAAAGAAAAGCAGCTGAGGCAGCCGAGAAAGATAGTCTTGTAAGACCCTACTCAATTCTCCTTTATTGATATCAATTAACCTTAACAAAATAGATGGCGTGTCTATTCAAGTTACAAGAAGCGTCTAAGCAATCCTTACAACAAATGCAAGTCGTAGTCAATGCTGGAAAGGATTTATTTAGAGTTCAATTCCAAAAGAAACTTTTCAAAGAAGTAACTGATTCTGAAAAGTCTGCAGCTTGCTTATCTTTAAAGGACTATCAAAACACCATAAACCATCATATAAAGATGATAGTATCTAGCTGGGGTCAATCTGTGATCAGACTCTCAGAAGAGATTGATAGACGTTTACAGAAGTTATAAAAATAAAAGATTAATGTTTAACCCTTCTTTTTATATTCTTGTGGTGCCCTGAGTCTATTATGAATTAAAGCGTCATAGGATAAAGGTAGATATGGATAGTTGCATGCTAAAGAGCCCCTCCTTTTTTTTTTTTTTGAAAGCAAAATCCACGTTCTCTGTAAGACATTTAAACATCCAAGTGGCCATGTTTAATTTGTGTGTGTATGTATGTTTCTAAAGAAAGAACTCATCCTAAATCACGTGGGTATATATTTATAATTGACGCAAGAGGAGCAACATTGAAAAGGAGGAAAGAGAGAGAGACAAAGAAAAAGAGTTACACATATGCACATCTGCAGAAATTGAAAATAAAGAAAGAAAGAAAGAAAAACCACTAAAAAGAGAACTGTAATAGAACAAAAAGTAAAAATGAAATGCTTTATTCTGCAGGTATAGGAGTGTTTTACAAACCTTAATGTTCTTTTGAAGGAAATGACATGGGGCTATCCATCAGGGTTACCTTTTTATTATCATAGGCTGATGCCCTTTATGATATGAAGCAGCAGAACATTTTACCCTATCAAGTTAATAAACAACTGTTTCTATTTAAGCATATTACCGCCATAAATAGAAGAAAAGCAAGAGGAGCAAATTTTTGACTAGGAGGAAAGAGTTGCCCCTTTACTGTTTAGATAAAAACAACAGATATTGTTCCCTCCCTTTTTTTGCACATCCCCTTATCGTCTTTATCCCCTGTTTTCAATTCTCATTTGTTGATAAACATATAAATATATGAATGGGAGCATGCAGTCTTTCAAGGACATTTCTTTTCTTTCTCTTTAATTCCCTTTCATCAGCTTGCTACTTTCTCTTTAAACAAAGGTGTGTGTAAAATCCTAAGTTTCAATGTGTATACTGATCCACTCTAGTAGATGCCTAGACAAAACCCTTTCCTTCGTCGTGCATCTTCGCCAGGTGACATTAACAATAACGAATCAAATGGTCCAATAACGTCTGCTCCACCCGTTCCCTCTTTTCATCCTGGAAAATTAGCCCAAGCTTCTCTTTCCGAATCTGCATTAAAGGTGCCTTTAAAACCAGTAGCGTTTAAAAACACTCAGCCAAGAGCAACCAGTATGCGACCATCGAGATTTATCAAAGCTTCCACTCCTACTTCTTCGACATCTTCACCTCTTGTAGCATCTGACCATAGCAACGGTAAAGAGACGCAGATCGTGAACAATTCAGAAATGACCTCATTTATTGGATTATTTGAAGCCTTTACACAAAAAGTTTATATCGAAGGATATTTGATGCGGTATAATGACACAGAATGCAGTAACAGTAGCACGGTCTCCTTCAGCTCGGATGATAGCCAACAAAAAAAGACAAAGACAAAGATGTTTGTCGAATTAAGTGGATCAACGCTCATCTTATGGGACGCGGAAGCACCTGGAAGCAGTATAATGCCAACGTATACACAAATCATGGATACAGCTACAATCTATGGTGAAAGCATTGAAGGTGGTAATAAAAAGACAAAATATGTCTTCACTCTCTGCAGCAACACAAAATCCAAAACTATGTTTGAGACCTCGGATTATGCAACAATGGTGAGATGGGTGAGCGCCATCCGATTGTCATGTTTTGAAAAGCAAAGATTACATCAACTGTTTACGCATAAGCTATTGATAAGCAAGGAATCTGAAGAGCGAAAGAGTATGAACTCGGCTTACCTTCAAGTAAGGGTGCCAGGCACAACGTTATGGAAAAAGTATTGGGTGGTACTGCCTGATGGGAAAAAGACAAAAGCAAACAAGGCACAACATGTGTCATTGTATGGATCAAAGAGATCAAAGACACCCCTGCTGACGTTATCTGATATAAGCCATGTCTACGCTATCTATCCAGAGTCACCGCAGTTGATAGAAAAAGGATCCATGATTAGAGTTGATTGCAAAGTGAATGATAAAGAAGAAACTTGCTGGTTTATGGCAGATAAATGTGAAGTGACAATTCAGTGGCTCTTTAGCATGTTTGACAAGTTTAAGCTCTATGGACGACCGCTTGGCCTGCTGAATGACTTTTTGAATCCATCTTCGCTCAACTTTGGTGAGCCAATGCAAACATCAAGCGGCGTACAAAGACTGTTTCTTGAAGTTGATCAAGTGATAAAAACTATGGATATTGCGTCTATCCCAGTCAAGCATATCGAGGAAACATTCATGGAAATCATCAAGAACAGTCAGTCTTTAGAACCTCCAGTGATCAGACCTACAGGACTAAGGGCAAATAGTCTACCTTTGATTACAGTGATATCAGCTGATGGTGATGAGCAGATAACCCAACAACGGTCCAGCTCTGACAATATTGCGGCTCTTCACGGTGATAAACAGAATGGTTCTGAGACAGACTCGACTAACTTGTCATTCAAGTTTGCAAGGCATGTTGCTGACTCTAGTGATGAAAGCGACCAAGATGACGAGGATATTGAAGATGAAGAAGAGGAATATGATAGTGATAATGAGCCCATCGGAAGAAAGACAAATAGCAGGACCAACTCAACTGTTGCCACGCCTTCCCCTGCCTCGTTTGCAGATAGTCTTATTCCCGATTTTGACTTTGGTAATGGCTTTGATGTGCCTAAAGATGTTACTGCAGCCGCTGTAGCAGCAGCGGTAGTTAACGCTTCCAGCTCATTATCTTCCTCTTCTGTAACAACTTCAAACAGTCTGGATGAAGAATACACTATACCCAAAAAGCACATTCGCAAGTTATCGGTACCAGTGAATGCTAGACATGGCTCCTCATTAAATGAATCACCTAGCTCAAACAATCAAGAGTCCTCCCTGTTTGGTGATTTCGACTTGACTGGCGATTTTGGAAAGTTTTTAGATCTGCCAATGGAGCAACATCAGCGTAAATACTCGTTACCAGCTAAACTATCCTTCGACAGACCAAGCGAATCAAGATCTACTACATCTAGTACGCACAGTAGTCACCATAACAATAGCTATCATAACCACAACCGCCAATGGGAGCTGGATTGGAACAATGAAATGCAGGGTGCTGAAAGCCCTCAACATAGGTCAAAGCACCCCTATGATGATGACTCGTACGATTCTGACTTTGATGGCCCCTTGATCCCTTCATTAGGTGATCACTTTGCTCCTCAAAATAGCCTATTAGATACTTATCTTGGCGAACATCTGAGTGCTAAAGAACAAGTGGAATATGCTAAAGCAACTGGTCAACCTCTTATACAAATGCCAGTCAAGAAAGAGGGTCTTCCACAAGGAGGTTTAGTTGGTGTCATTTCCCAGCGCGAGAAAGACAAGAAGGAAGGAAATGGTTTTAGAGTAGCCGAACGAGTTAATCAACATTATCAAGATAGGATAGAACGAGAAAAAGAACGGAGGATACTAGAACAAAGACAGCAGCAGATCATGAAGCATCAGGTATACATACCCCTAGTTATTAATTAATCCATTCTAATATCTCCCCCTAGATGATGCTGTATGCTAACGGATATGGTATGCCAATGATGCCATTCGTAAATCCCATGATGAATCCGATGAACTTTATGGGTATGATGCCTGTCTTCCCTGCTCCAACAAATAATAATAATAATAATAATACATCACCATGCATGACACCTCCACCGCATCCACCTTTAAATAGTAATGCATCAAGTCCTCACATGTCGCATATGCGACCCATGTATGGTCCACCTTCGCCAATGAATTACCATTATCAGTCTCCAAGTCTATCTGCACCGCTTATGAATAGAAATAGTCCTCGTCAATCAGAAGAACTGGATGCAAACAGTGGACCTCTTTTTAGAAAGCATTCAGTATCTCCTCTTTCTTAATCCTACACGCAAACATACATATACACCTGTTTTCTTAAAAAAGAAAACTATATTTCGAATTTAAAATTGTTTAATATGCAAATAAAATGCTTAAGTGAATTTATTGTTCACTATGTAAATTAATAAAAATAGAGTTAGTATTAAATGAAGCCAATATACAACAGCACTTACGTGAAAATAAAGAGATTATTAGTAGCAGCAACAGCAATGGTATTTTCTCTAGGATGATAAGAAGCGTGAAGTATTTTCTTATTATAATCCATATAGTCATTTGCCTCACGACGTGTAGCTCTTGTCTGACCGATAATAGTACGATTGTTCATGGCCTTTGCACCACCCAGTTTTTTGGATTTAAATACACTCTTGTCAGCTTGTAGCACCACTTCACTATCATCATTACGTCCAAATATATGAATATTGTTGCTATAAGAACCAGTCATCAGGTTGCTAGGGATACAGTAAGTTATGCATACACAATCATTTATACATCACATACTTTCCGTCGCCACTAAATGAGCATTCAAACTTGTCAAATATACAATCGTTTTCGTACAAGTCACATAGTTTGGATCTTAGATTATCATGAATATTGATTGTTCGTAAAGGTTTCTTTTCCATATTGACATCCCAAATTTTTAGCGTTAAGTAGTCTCGAGATATAATATATCTTCCATCATTACTAAATTTCGCGTCAGAAATTGAAGATATGATTTCCGAGAAAAACGATCTGCTGGATGGATCTTCAGCCTCCTCAAAGACTATGCGCCGCGATGAGTCCGGGGGCGTAGAGGTACTTTATATATTTTTTTCTTTACCCTTTGCATTTTGATCGCATAGAGCAGACTCTCTCATGTCCGCTAATTTAATGGTTCCCTTACTGCTACTATATATGAATAAATTACAGTGTTGTGGATGAAATTCAGCAGAGGTGATCACTTCAGTGAGCTCCTCCATATTTGCTGGTTTGATATCAACAATGTCTAGACTAGAATAAGCGCCTGTCTACAAAAAGATAATCCTTTACTTACTAAAGCTTTGATCAGAAATATCCAAATTCCATAAATTGATTCTTAAATCGTCAGCAGAAATGTATGTTTCACTGTCAGAATTAACAGAAATCGAATTAATATGGTAAGCATGAGCTACAAAAAATATGGTTAAATATCATGCCACTTTCGTACTCCGTCCTAGTTACCGTTTGCATAGATTCGTCGTGGAATAGCAGCGACAATAGTATCTTGGTAGCTCATTTTGGGTAGACTCAGCTTAGGCTTTTCGGTAATCATGGTTGACTCGCTAATCACTCTAAGGCTTCGTTCGTATACTTTCCAAAGTTTGATGGTTTTATCTTGAAAAATAGTAAGTTCATAGTCATCTTTCTATATCATGCTTACCATTTGTTGACAGTAAAAAGTGAGCAGAATTCTGTCTTTTACACCATTTGATCTGATTAATCTTTTCTTCAATTTCCAAGCTCTTCAAATAGTCAAACTCTGGCTCATGGGATTGAAATTCTGTGTGAAACCGATATTCACAGCCTTTTTTCTACGGTGGGTAAAAGAGTCAAGAACTGTTTTATTCAATCTAGTGTACTCACATTCTCGTTACGTTCAAACAAGACTACTCTACCACCTTTGTCACCCGTTGCAAGGTAATCTCCTGTGTGGTCAAATTCAACAGCAGAGATAATATCGGCTACAAGGCAAATTAAGTTTGTAATCATTCTGTGCGTCTATTTTTTCTCTCTTTTGTGTACCTTCTGTAATGTCGTCTGATTCTCCCTTGTCTCCAAAGCATTGAGCAAATCTCCATTTATTTTCGTTGTTTGTTGAAGTTGGAGCAGCTTGCATTTATTTAATAATTTACACAATTAACGCGTCAATAAAAAGAGAGAGAGAAAGATAAAAAAAGAAAAAAGAAAAAGGAAAAATATGCTTCCCGATTCTTGTATCGTTTATAAACTTAAAATTCAGATAAATGCCAGAAAAGGGGAAGGTCATTTTTTATATTAACAATATTGATACCCTGCCCTTGCTTCTTCTCGAGTTGGAAGAATAAGTTTTACTTTTGTCTTTTTATTGAAATCATCCCACTGTACCTTGTTCAGATATTTCAAAACTCATTTATACTCATCAAAGCATGTTCTATTCATTTTCTCCCGAATCTTCAACTATCTGGAGTCATATTGAAGCCAAGGATGCTTTACTTATTCCATCCAAAATCAACAAGATGGAACAGAATAATCATTTCCTTTCTCCTTTTATTTGACTAAACAACAAACGCCATTTTTCCCCAAGGTCAATGACACATCAGGTCTGTGTTACAATGCATTTCTAGTAATGCAAAGAAGGTGCGTGTGATGCATATCGACACTAACTTTATTACAGAAAGAATATTTATACAAGAGTTTTATGATGATGTCTCTACTTGATTATCAGACATGCTCAATCGAACGGATGATTCATCTGAACTTTGTTGGTTTTGAATAGAGTCACCAGAATGTTGCTTTTCTTTCTTGAGGGCATTATAACGTTTGGCTGGATCAGGATCTTGGGGCTTTGGTACACCAAGCTCTTCTGCTTTGGTAATCGCCAAATTGACGCGCATAGCTAACCGATACTCAAAATCATATTTGGAGAATTTCAAGGCTGTTTCCCAGAAGGATCGAGCTCTTGTTCTGTTGCCCATTCCCCATGCAGTAACGCCTGCTTCCCAAAAGGCGAAGGGAACAACCCATTTGTCGTACACGATATTGTCCTTGTGATCTATAATCCAGTTGAGATGAATGATGGTATCCTTATATCGGCCCATTGCGTTAAATAGAGCAGATTTGAGAAGAAGCAAAACACCACGCTGATCAAAATACTGTGGTGGAGGTGTATCTGGTAATAGCTCCTTCACACGGATGCCGAATTCCGTTTTTTCTGCTTCTGCAATGCTGCTCAGCGCCTTATCCGTTGCCTCTAATGACTTTTGCATTGACTCATCCGATATGAAATCAAAGCCAGTAAAGATGTAAAGGAATTCCAAAGCACAGAGAGACATGTCCATATCTTGATAGCCCGTATCCTGAAAATTGTTCACTTTACGCTGTACGTATTTTTCAATCAGTGCTGTACTGTGTGATTTGGCACCAGCGAGCTGAGGAACTTCTGCATAGGCTAAGATCGCATCTGTTCGATTACCAGTCATGTCTAAACATGCACCTGCCAAATAGCGAAAGATGGCTGGAGACCAGTACTTGTCTTTGTATAACATATCATATATCTTAGCAGCCTCCTCCCAGTTATGTTCCATCATATGATTGAATGCAATCTCATAATTACAAATATGTAAGACTTCTACTTCGGCCCATTCGCTTTTGCTAATTTCTATAGCATATGTGAATGATTGTGAAGAAAGTGTTAGATTGCGTGCAAGACGAGACGTGCGACCAGCAAAATAAAGGAAGAATGCAGAATTTGGATAAGTGCTCTGAGCATCCAATAGGGTCTATACAAAAAGTTTAATCAGCTCATGTCCTGTAACCATAGCTTTTTTTTTTCTACCTCAATCGCAGGCTGTGTATATTCATCCGATAACATCTGTGGGCATAGTGATGTAAGAACAGTATAATAAGCCAAGAGCCTTGAAAAATATTAATACATGCTATAATTAACTATCATACACTTACATAAGTGATGACATAGGTGAACGAATTCTTCTGTCTTCCAGACAAAGCTTCAACAAGGCAAAGCCAAGATGTTTATCAGCTTTCCAACCAAAAGCTGATACGACTCGAAGGATCTTTTGAGGAAGAGTAGAAAGGACGAGATGAACTGCACCAATACTATACAAGGAAATCATTTAGTTCTCTAGGTTGGCTTTTTCATCCCCTTTAGTTACCCAAATTGTATTCCAGAAATGGTATCGCGATCGATAAATTCATTGTAAACCTGGCCCATACGCTTATATTCTTGCCAAACCAAACTATAGCTTGCATAGGCTATGAATAGTCATGTCAGTCACTATTCCTTCTATATATTATATATATACCTCTTCGCAAATTCATTCCGCACTTTATATAACCCATCACATTTTCCTGAAGCAACTGCAAGATGGCAATTTGAAGACAGCATTCGGCCTTTGCAACATGAGCTCTCAATACACCATTAGGGATAAATGTGATATTCTCCTTTTTAATCGACTTGAGTGTTGCCGGTTTGGGACTTGAAGGTAAGCCTCCTGATCCGCGAGAAAATTTGATGTAGTTGTAGTAAGATGTCATTGCTTGATATACAGAGTTGCCTATATTCTTTTTCGTTGCAGCATCAATTTGGGCACTGGCAATGCTGTATGTCGTCGTCAATACATCAATAGCGTTCTTTGTCATTGAATCGTCCGTCGTCATGACAGCTATAGAATATACGTTGATATCGGATTGGCCTTTGATCAGCTGATTTCAAAATTACCTTTTAAGAATGCCATGGAGCCTAAACCTAAAGCGGATAATGGATCACTTTAAAAGGATGCTTCAGTATAACCTCTGGAATATGTCACTATATTGTTTACTTGGGATCTTACTGCTCAGCTTGCTGTTCAAAGAGTTTCTTTGCTTTCATAAAACGATTGTTAAACAAATGACGCACCGCTCGAAGGACAGGTTCATCTGATAGAAAAAAGGTAAACAAGATGTGAATAAGAATTATTACCCTTTACCTGCTCTCTCTTGGTCTCGTGGTGAAAGTGTATTTGCCTTGATTTCCTTTGCATTAATCTTGTTTAGAGCTATGAGATTTGCACTATGACCATCAATATCCGCAACATCATCATTTGCGCCAAAATCTAAGCTTTGTCTCTCAGGGGGTATACCAGGTGTTGGAGGAACAATATCCTGGACTATTTCTTCGAATGTTTGGGGAATAGGTACTTTCTCTTCCTCTTTTTCTTCTTCTTCTTCTTCTTTTGAGGTAGCCAAAGTGGATATAGAGTTATTATCTTCCATACTATTCTTAGCGTCACTTTCACTATCTTCAACCGTCAGACTGCGAAGGTCTTCGGTTGATTCTTCTCCTTCAGGTTCTACTTGAGGAGCTTTAGTTTGTTTCTTTTGATTTACAGTAGACTGTAAAGCGCTGATGACCAATCCTAGTTCCTTTGAAGATTCCTTAGTGTCCTCATCGCTTGAGCCTGTGCCATCATCATTCTTGTCTTCTTTCGTTTTAGGCAAGTCATCAACAGATGTACGGTCTTTCTCGTCAGCAGGTAAGGTTACTTCGGTCATTTTATAAAGAAGAAGGTTTAAAAATTTTCAATCAGTCTATTTCCTAGACAACAGAGTTCCTTGTATCACATTAATAAAAACATAACACCGATTCGCATTCACACGTTAAATTTATGAAGAAGTTCATTTATTTTTGTTTATTCTTTAAGCTTTAACAGGACGAGTCTTTCCAGCCAAGAGACGGGCATTACGAGCTAATTGACGAGCATTGAGCTTGACAACCTTCTTGTCAGTAGCACGAGGAACAGCTTCTTCCTTTTCAGTAAGAATGACTTCAATGTGGGAAGGAGAAGACATGAAGGGGTTGATTCTACCGTGAGCACGGTAGGTACGACGACGGTGCTTGGGAGCTTGGTTGACAATGACGCTGGAGATGAAGAGTTCTTCAACGTTCAAACCCTTGGCCTATAAATAAGTAAGTATCTCTTTCTCACCCATTGATTATTATCTTACCTCAGCGTTGCTTTCGGCGTTCTTCAAGAGATCAAGAATGAACTTGACAGACTTGACGGGCCAACGACCTTGAGTAGCACCAAATTCCTTGGCTTGAGCAGTACGACCGACACCACCGTTGAATCTACGGAAAGGAATACATTGCTTGTGTTCCTTGACATTGTTGAGGTAAGCATAAGCCTTGCTCAACTTCATGCCTTGGATAGCGACAGCAACTTCGTGGGTGTTCTTGAACTATATAAAGAGCGAGTTGGTAAAACGATTTCACTTGTATTGTTCAAACTTACGTGAACACGGAGATAGGAACCTCTGGACTTGGCGGCTAATTTATCAAAAGTCGTTTTAGTGTCATTGAATACGAAAAAAAAAAAAAACAATTTACCCTTAGCTTGGTTGGCTGGAGTAGCAGCGTATCTGACCATTGTTGTTCAACAGACTGTTTGAGTACAATGTGTGTAAATTGTTGAATAAGACAAGAAATGATTAGTAAAATGTCACATTTCGAAAATAGATTGCACAAGTTCATCAACACAGCTCATTTCTGTATCCACGTTACATATCAACGCTTAATCGTCTTTTGTTTGGATGGATTGATCTTGTAGTGAGCTTTATTCCTTTTGATGTATTCTTATGCAACCTAGTTATATGATACGTACTGGTTGGTTGAAAGGAAGGATTGTCTTTGTGGCAAGCGTCATTTGGTATATTCTTGAGAACCAACAGCTTTCGGTGATTGAAAATTCCGAGCCGGAAATTTTATCTTTATGCAAGAACCCTTTTTTTTGTTTATGATCTGTAACTGTAAATAGTACACTTTAATATGCAAATAGACAGAGTAAAAGAGAGAGAGACCTATCACAATATATACATATATATATATATATATGATTTATACTCATACTTCTTTACTGATACATGATGATCTTGTTCATTAAAACACAGAATATGATCTAATGTAATAATTACCCGCAAAAATGAAAATCCTAATTTGTTTTCTCACGTGTGTACAGCTGTATATTTTTGTGCCTTTTTTTGGCTTATTTCCCCTTTTCTTTCTTCCTTTACCACATGAGTTCTTTTGTATCTTACGTATTAAATAGTGCTGAAAAGATACCTGTTGTTGGAAGTCCAATAGGACAAGCCTCCAACTGGTATTTTAAAAGTAACAATGAAAAAGTTTGTACTCCCGATCAACCTCCACCTTCTTATGAAAAAGCCATCTCCAGCTCTCCATCAACCCTATCACAAATATCAGATTATGTATGGAAAAAAGCTAGCTTCAGTAGTAGCAGTAGCAGCCATCATGAAGTAATAGATACAGTAAAAGAAGATGATGAAAATGAATGTATGCTGGACAAAAGTCAACTAGAAGAAGGCATCTCACTCATCAAAATGGCTACGGAAGTAAATAATCACGACATGAAAAATCAAGAAATTTCAATAAATCTATACATGATGGGACTTGATAAGATACTTGCTTCATTACCAAGTGAGTTATCGTTTACTCTATATCTATTGCATCTCACTAATAATATAAAAAGCGGATTCTGATCCTTTAATTAAAAGTACATTGGAAAGGAAACTAGCAGAGTTCAAGCAAAGAAATCATCTTGTCATACCCGACCTGGAAGAAACGCCCAAGAAAAAGAAACTAACACCTGAGCAAAGAGAAGAAGCATTAGGTGGTCTTTCCGAATTAATTATTCAAGCTGCTGTAAAAAGTGCTATTGCCCTCAAAAAGAGTCCACTTCCAAGTAAGTAGGAAAAGGGCCGTTGTTTTTGGGGATGTAAATATTTATTATTTGTTTACTTAGGTTTAATCTCAAGAGTTGTGCAAGTAGCAAAGATTGGATTATTGAAAGTAGATGAAACTTGTTCTCTTAGAGAAAGAGCTATCAGCATCACTCAAAATGGGATTGCAAAGGCTATTGAGCTAGACGAACACTATGAAGTGCATCAGTTTTTTGCAGAATTGTTTTATACTGGCTGCACTGCCTTATTAAAAGCAAGTACTGCATACAACCAAACAGATACAGATGAGTCACAGGATGCACCCTTGAATGCATGTATACAGTAATAAAAATCATTTTCCTTATTCATTAATGTGTGTGTGATTTTCCCTTTAATATTTCCTTTTTCAAACAGCACCAACAACATCTTCCTCTTCTTTTATCAAATTATTTAAAAAGAGCTCTAGAATCACTATGAGCAACCTTAGATTACGAAATACTTTTGGATATTGCTTTAAATTGTGCTTCCGTTCATAGTTTAAAAAGATCAAGTTTGACAGAAGAATTCATTTGTATAAATAAAAATTTATTCAGTTATTTGAGGACAGTTATGTCTCGTTTTTATCTTGCATAGAGTCAGTCGATTAAGGAGGAGATAACGCGTTTGATGAGATAATCTAACACCGGATCATACATTCTACTTTTCTCTATCGCATCTGATAATACCAACAGTAGTAGCTACTACTATAACAATAATAAATAATCACACTGATAACATTAATGTTCTCTAGAAAACGCACACCCATCTTATTTTAATAATACTCCTTTCTTGTTAATGAAGAACCTAATTCGCATGTCGTCGACTTAGTAGCCTTATTTCAAATATAAGTGAAATATAACACGGGGATCTATACGATCTAGCGTTCAGATAGTACAACGTTGGACATTCCCTAAGTGAGATAACAGAAGAAATAAGCCTATTTTTCAGTATTTGCAGTGTTACAGACTAGAGTTATTGCATCTTCTACAATTGGAAAATACACCAGCAAACCAGCATAAACAGACAGAAGGAAGAGTATCAAAACAGCTTGGATAAAATCAAGACGCTAGATGATGTTTCTGAGGAAATAAAAAGATATGCTGGACATTTATTTAAATAAGGCAAGGAAAGCCAGGTAGCATATCATAAACTGTATTGGCAAAGACTATTTTTTTAGCCTTTGAAAAAGGAGAAAGACAACAAGGGAGACAAACTCTCCAAATGTGGCCAAAAAACAAAGGCCGTAAATAGTCTTATTGATTTACTACATGCTATATATATACAGTTTATCCTTTTAAGACTTATAAATAAATACGTTGTCGTAAAGCTTCTTATACCAACTAACGCTATACAGTCTTTTCATAAAGTAAAATCGCATTTTTGCAGTTTTTACAATACAATTTATATGAAAAAGCGATAAGCCAGCGCAACATCTTTTTCTGCAAAAGGCGTGTATACCACTTGTACTATGTGAAATTTTTGGATCTCATTACAGTCAGTCTTTTCTTATATCATCTCAAAATATGAAATATACCAAAGAAAAACTACTGTTATTTCTCTTATTTTACTCCACTTTAAGCATGAGGCCATTTGTGACACCCCATTTCTCAACATTATTTGTCCATCTCCCTAAGAACACTCCATTTTACACCTCCCACAGCACACAAATACACACAACCAGCAAGCATTGTATCAAAGACAAGTCTTGATATTCCAGATCCCTTCTCTTTAACTGCACATACATTTTAGGTAAATTACAACAAGTGAGGAATGAATGTGAATCGTACACCTTGGATGTCAAAGGATTGCAGTGGATGAATGGATGAATGAGCAGATGGATGGATTAAAAAAAGTATAAGCATGTACCACCACCATTTCGAATGTCAGTCATTCTTACCACATCAAGTCCCTTGATCCAAACAATTCACATTCTTATCCTACAAGCACTTTTACTCTTAAACAACAGTTAAACTAACTTACCTTTTTTTCAACTCATCAGTCATGGGTGCCTACAAGTATCTCGAGGAACTTGCCAGAAAGAAGCAATCCGATGTCTCTCGCTTCTTGCTTCGTGTTAGATGTTGGGAATACAGACAATTGAACGTCATTCACCGTGCTTCTCGTCCCTCCCGCCCCGACAAGGCCCGTCGTTTGGGATACAAGGCCAAGCAAGGTTACGTTATCTACCGTATCCGTGTCCGTCGTGGTGGTCGTAAGAGACCTGTTCCTAAGGGTGCCACTTACGGTAAGCCTGTTAACGAAGGTGTTAACCAATTGAAGTATCAACGTTCTCTCCGTTCCACTGCCGAGGAACGTGTCGGTCGCAAGTGCCGTAACCTTCGTGTGTTGAACTCTTACTGGATCAACCAAGATGCTACCTACAAGTACTACGAAGTTATCCTCGTTGACCCCTCTCACAAGGCTATCCGTAACGATCCTCGTATCAGCTGGATCGTCAACCCCGTTCACAAGCGTCGTGAAGCCCGTGGCCTTACTGCCATCGGTAAGAAGTCTCGTGGTCACCAAAAGGGTCACCGCTTCAACAACACCAAGGGTTCTGGTCGTCGTGCCACCTGGAAGCGTCGCAACACCCTTTCTCTCCGTCGCTACCGCTAAATGCTTTGTTAAGTTTTGGACAATGTCTGTATACTTGTTTAGTTGTACAAAACATTGTTTTTAATTAAAGAAAATATGCAGCATCTTCAAAGAGACAGTATTTATTGTATAGTATTTCCATTTTAAACCATTGTTTTCTGTATCTGGTAATAAGAATCGTAGCCGTGTCTGTCGTTGTGCTGTGGGATCTTGTTTGGTATCATCAATGGGCAATAAGGCATCCGTCAATGAAGTTGGATTGTCGTCTTGATGCCAGTAGCCAATGATCTATCCAGCTCGGGCAAGATCATTCGGTCTTTATAGAAATAGTGAAAGACGACTTGCAAAGTATCGAGTGAAAACAGGTTGGATGGTAGGTGGACAGAGGGGATAGAAGCCTCACGAAACTCTACATGAGCTACTTCCAGATCCTACCTATAATGGCTTCTAACAAACCTTTTGAATGCGTGATGCCACGCTAAATATGAATTTATAAAGCCACCATGGTTTGTTTCTTTTCAAGAAGAAAGAGATAAAAAAGAAGTTTTATGTTGTCAGTTAATCAACAAAGAACCAAGGTCAATCACGTGTAATTACATTATTTAGCCTATTTTATGGTGTATTCGGTGTTGGCCAATTTCTTGAAGCGATTTCTCTTTGACTATTACACTGTTGCCTAAGCCGGCATCTGAATAACTAGTAAAATGCCGTAAGAGACTAAAAGTAGGCAATTCTAAACATTCAACGGCTTCTTGTGGCTTGGAGTTTATGCATCAAGTCTTTTGCTTCTGGGCAGTCGTTCTGGGACGTTTTAGATGTCCTTCCAGTCATGTAGCAAGATGTGAAGCTGAAGAACTCCTTTGTGAAAACTGGCGTCAACTTTAATTGTCATGAGCAGGGCACTACTGTGCATACAGTGGGGCTGTCGTTTGAGTGTACTTTAATTTCGATTTAGCCTGCTGGTTTTGTGCTTCGTGTTTTCGCATAAATTACCTCAACAATGACACTTTTGGCCACTTTAGCAATCTTGGAAGAGGACAATTCATTTGTAAATTTATTTTGTTGCATTATAGTAACTTTATGTGATTATTCTAGGAGTATTTAATACTTTCTTTCTTCTATTTAAAAAAAGTACCAAAGGCTCTCAAGACGAATTTTTGAGTGTAAGGAACTGTAAAATAATAGGCTTTTCCTGATTTGGGCGTATTTGATCTCTGTGTAGCTACAAGCTAACTGGTTAAGAATAACAGTCACGGCAAGGATTTATCAAGGAGAAGCTATTTTTTTTTTTCTCTTTTTTGTTTGACAGAAAAGCCCATTGATGAGCAATTTTTTCAATAGCTTAATATACAACTTCTCAAACATTCTTTCCATTGGCCCTGAGCCACCAAGAGAAGGAGAGGAGCAGTGTGGAACAGGCTGCTGCCAAGAACAACAGAGCAACAACGAAGGCTGTTGCCAAGGTAGTGGCAATAGCGACGGATGCTGTAAAGATAACAATCAAATCTTGGAAATCGAATCAGTCAAGATTCTGTATTCCTCATTGACAGGCACTGCAAAGACGTTTGCTAATGAAGTGGAAGAAAAGCTCAAAAGTACAAAATTTGTCAAGATTCAAAAATTAGAAACCATGGATATTACCGACTACGACAACGATAACTTGCTAAATGAAACTTCAGTTTGTATCTTTATCCTTGCTACTTATAATGTAGAAGGACCTTTGGACTGGTAAAACAAGAAACAATAAAAAGACAAAACTAAACATTAATGCATGATCTGTAGGTTCTCAAACTGGCTTCATGACCTTCGATACGATTTCCGAGTTGACAGAGACGCTCTAAAGAAACTGCGATACGCAGTATGTGGCTTGGGAGATTCTGCATATGGAGACGAATTCAATGTAGCTGCGGCCAATATTGACAAGTGGTTGGGAAGATTAGGCGCAACTCGCATCTATCCCTTGGGAGAGTGTGACAAGAACGCAGATCAAAAGGCACAATTTGACGTTTGGTCTAATGGATTTATTTCAGAACTTCAAGATAAGCATACTTTGGAGTTTGCACCTACCAATATCGCATATCAATCAGATGATGACGATGAAGAGGCTGAAGAAGCAGAAGCCATTGGTTCAGAAGATGAAATGGTCGATTTGGAAGATATGGGTAAAATGGCCACTAAGATTAAGGCAGCAAAGGCAAAACGTGCAGAAGAAGAGGAGGATTTTGAAAATAGTAAAGCAAAAGCAAAGAGAGCGATTGGTGAAGACGCCAAGAAGCAGGACAAACCTCAGGCTCGTGAAATGGTATCACCCATGATTCTCAAGAACTTGACAAAGCAAGGTTATAAAGTGGTTGGATCCCATTCTGGTGTAAAGATCTGTCGTTGGACAAAATCTGCTCTTCGTGGAAGAGGTTTCTGCTACAAGCACGCATTTTACGGTATCCAAAGTCATCTTTGTATGGAAACAACTCCTTCGCTGGCTTGTGCTAACAAATGTGTGTTTTGCTGGAGACATCACACAAACCCTGTGGGAACGACTTGGAGATGGAAAGTGGACGATCCTAAATTCATCTTGGACGGTGCCATGGAAAACCATTATAAGATGATCAAGCAACTTAAAGGTGTGCCTGGTGTCAAGGCGGAACGTTTCCAAGAAGCTTTCACAATCCGTCACTGCGCCCTTTCACTTGTAGGCGAACCCATCTTTTACCCTCATATCAACGATTTTGTAAACATGTTACACGAACGCAACATCTCCTCCTTCTTGGTCACCAACGCTCAATTCCCTGACAAAATTGCTGAAATGGTGCCTGTCACACAGCTTTATGTAAGCGTAGACGCTGCTACCAAGGAGTCATTAAAGAAGATCGATCGTCCCTTATTCAGAGACTTTTGGGAAAGATTTTTAAACTGTTTGGAACAACTGTCACTGAAAGGTCAGCGTACGGTTTACCGTATGACTTTAGTCAAGGGCCACAACACAGAAGAGATTGATGGATATGTTGAGCTAATCCGCCGTGGAAAGCCCTCATTTATTGAAGTCAAGGGAGTCACGTACTGTGGATATAGTGGTGCAAGTGACTTGACGATGGCCAACGTACCCTTCCATGTGGAAGTGATTGATTTCTGTCGCAAGTTGGTTTCCAAACTGGATGGCGAATACGAAATTTCTGCTGAGCATGCGCACTCTTGCTCACTCTTGATTGCCCACAAGAGTTTCAAGGTCAACGGTGAATGGTACACTCATATTGATTATCCCAAGTTCTTTAAGCTTGTCAAGAGCGGCAAACCATTCACTAGCTTGGATTATATGGCTAAGACACCTGAATGGGCTGTGTTTGGTCATGAAGCAGCAGGCTTTGACCCTGATGAAACCCGATTTTACAGAAAGAACAGAAAGAACGTGGAGCCACCAGTGATTAAGACTGAAGCATAATTCTTTAATTTTGATTTCGTACATGTACATATTTATTTATTAAAAAAGTAAATAAAAAAGTCTATAATGTGAGTACTTTACGAGGTACAATAGATAAGATGCTTTCTACTAGAGCATAGCGAGTGACAAATATGGCAGTAAATGCAGTACAGTATAGGGCAATCCTGTAGCCCTGACCAAAACGGAATAAAAGTTTGACTAATTCTTATGAGTATATATCTTCAACTAAAATATGCATCACTTACTTGGAGGAGGAGAAAACATGTAATTGAGATTTTGCCCTGATTTCAAGGCACAGAGCTGCAAGATGGGAGAATGAAAGAAACTAAAGACAGAAAAGGACAACAGTGCCATGTCTTTGGATGTGGGTATCACTAAATATCTTCCGCTATATATCATGTACACAGGCACAACCAGGATCAAGATATGCTCTACACACAATAGCCCTCCATGAATGATCTCATAATTATAATTATATATAACCTACCAGCAAAAAAGTTGAATGTCTCACCCAAGAGATAATGATCTCGCAAGTCTGGAAATATCAAGGCGGCAATACCACCCCATTGTGTATGCAGGTAGATGTTGAATAGTAAGTTGGTGATGATGGAAGACTTGTTTGAGTTGCACAAGGTGAGGAGCAACAGTCCTGCACCCATATGGCATGGCTGGAGCATGAACATCTTATTTTTTCTAATAGTCTTGTGGATAAATGTCAGAGAGAGTGAACCGAATAAAGCAAGAGTCAAAAGTCGCTCTGTTTGTGTGGCAGGGCCGATAGGTTTGAATGTGCTTAATATACGCCAGGTCATGCTAGATGGATCAAGTATCTTGGAAAGATAATAGCCTGTGGCGGATGCAAATCCAATAGATAGAAATAGAAATTCAATTGCATGTTGCCGAGGATGAAGATACCTTTATAAAAAAGAAAGGGGTCATCCAGTCACCCGAGAAAAAAAATTTTTTAAAGGTAGCTTACCAAGATCCTTTGGTAGAGTTTGTCCAGTCAGTTTCAATTGGCAAATCCTTTCCCTGTCGTTTAACCCAATTCTCAAGTCGATTGAATAATGATATACATGGTTTGTACATCACGCTTAGTACAGCCATAATCGGAGGGAAAAAGAAGGAGAGAGGCAAAAAAAAAAAAAAAAAAAAAAAAAACACAGGGCTCAAGTGGGTCTATTGTTAGCTGAGTTTTTTTGGGGGATGTGTAATCAACATGACAACCTTTACTAATTTTTATTTGAAGAAAAAAGTTTTAGGCGTTGAGTATATGAAATATTATTCATGTCCTTTATCGAAATGTCTAATAGTTACCCCCTCTCTCTTTCCTTCTTATTGCGTCAGGTGAAAACTATATATCCCTTATACAGCAGCATTTTTGATCATAGAAAACACTCACACATACAGAGAAAGGAAAGAGGAGATAAAAAGTCATGGATAGCCCCAACACGACCGGAAAAGCCGAATAAATTTAAAGAGAGACTGTACTGCATCATGTTTTTTAAAGTGAGCAATATTTTACGGCTTTCAGGGTCCTCTTGCTCAATGTTTACATTATGCAAGTTGTGCATAAACCATCGTGAACCCAAAAGGGGGATATCATGTCTCTTTTTAGTAATTTTAAACAAAGAAATATCATACGCTTAAAAAAGGGGGAGATGAAAAAAAAAAGCATATAGTGTTTACGGTCTCACAACTGCCCAGAACTGCTCGATTGGAATTAGTTCAGATGAGTAGGGAGGGAGATAATGAGCCTTATCTAAAAGTTGACTATATACCTTACCTTCATTATCTTCCAATTGTATTATTGCAGAACGAAAGCAACATGCTTTATACAAAAGCCGTCATATAAAATACTATTAAAGTGAGGTGATACTTTTCATGAAATCACTCTAGGAAGATCGTTGCAAGCCTCCGTTTAATATACTCTAACAAGAATATATCGCAGGTTGCCATGTTTGGGGCGGCCGGTTGTTCTCTCATTTAAACAAAAATGAATTTGAAAGATACACATTTTTTGTGAACACTACGCGCACGAGGAAATCCAGGGGAAGGCTAATGCTACGGGCGCTTTCTTGGGGTATTACATGTGGCGTCACTATACAACTTCACACTACCAAGCCCTTTGTCTAACCTAAAGCTGCTCATTGGGATATTCTTTGATAATAAAATTACTCTTGATTGATCTTGGTTCTTTGTTGATAGAGCTGACAACATAAATAAAATTAAAATACAGGAAGCTACAAGTTACCGATTTGTACAGAGCGCCCTCAATATCATCTAACAACATGGTTTCTCAAACGTATGGGCAATAGAAAGATGAAAACTATTGATATAGCCGAAATGACTCAGGCGATCCTGCTGCACTTGGTTACAGCTGTTCAACTGCACAATCCGATGAAATACAAGACATATGCTGATACAGACGAGGGTAATAATAATATATAACCTTATTGGAAGTTAAATGGATAGCAAGTGTGTTTTTCTATTTCCTTGTTAGTCTGAACGACAATAATAGAACATGATAAAGCTGAATACAACAGATAATATGCAACCTGTATCATATTGCGAATTTACTCTTACTGTATTTGTGACAAAAAGCCTCGGTAATCATGTCTATTGAAGAACCATCCAACAAACGACTTCACATCCGTAGCTTTGTGACATCGGATGGATATTGAGGTGATAAAACAACTTGTAGGTTGAACTATATTCCGCGTGAAGGGGGACAACAAATGATGATTATATTGGTATAAAAAAATAAATGAAACAGGAATGATAGGGGAATCTTGTCGTTTATCTTTATTTTGAAGCAACACTCAGCGTAGATATACCCAAGCAATATAAACTGTACCTGAAAAATAATGTTATGACAACAATCGGCTACATCAGAAAGTCAGATACTAAAGAATCTAATACATCACGGTGCCTATTAATAAATACAATGATAGAAATATTGATGAATCGTTTTCCGTGTCAATTGACAACTGTAGCAAAAGTAACAATCAGGTGTCCTTGATCTGTACTGATGATGGTACAAGTATTCAAAAGCACAAACAAACCACTCCGTTTGTAACAATAAACGACATGCAATCTTCTTTCCTTAAAGTCCTTTTTTTACTTTAATACTCTTTTTACGCTCTTAAAGACAAACTATTGCAAGAACTCTGTAAACTCTTTACTGATTTAACGGTAAGCATATATCAGTATATAGCTTGCAAATATATCAAATTCATTAGATTGAAAGGAGAAAAAAAAAGAGGAGTGAAGGGGACTGTCAATAATGTAATAGCCATCGTACAGATAGTGTCTAATTATTCAAGTGCGCTATTCAACTTGAAACTGCTAAAGAGAAAAAGAAAGAGGGAGGGAAAGAATTAATGCAAGAGAAGGTAAAAAATTGAATTTGACATGTGTAAGGGCTTACCATTTTCATCACTTGCATAATCCCCCTTTTTTTCTTTCTTTATTTTTATACGGTATATCCGTAAGCTCCCTTTAATCTCAGGGGGGATATGTAATGAATCAAATTATATGCAGATCAAACCAAGAGACCCTTTTATATATTAAATAGGCAAGCTTTTTTCTTTTCTTTTTTCTTTTTCTTTTTCTATACGCGCTTTTTTCTCTTTTATATTTTGTGTCATGTATTCTTCCAAGGAAGAGCAAATAAGAATTACGATCTATGAGACAATCTTGACTGTCCAACAAAATACATTATCCGTAAGGACTGCCGTAATCATGCAAAACTTTCCATTAAATTCTTTTAAAAAGGTTTTCCATGTTATCATACAAACGCCCGAGCAAAAGGTGTCACTTGTTCGATACCCCTTTGATTTTGTCGAATTTCATCAAAAAGTACATGTCTAAACAACTAAAATCAAACACACTTTTAACATTATTATGCATAGATTAGATTTCATTACCCAAAGGTCAAGATGTCCTTTCCGACGCTCCATAATCCCTCTCAGCAGCATGTCAATAAACGACGTTCAATTCAGCATCTTTTATTTCCTTTTTCTCGGAAATCCAACGCGGAAAAGCTTCAAAAGTATCTCGGACGCTGTTTCCGACACCCTATTGTCTCCGTTTCATCTATTCTTCGAGACTTTACTCGAGTTCAACGAGACGAGGATATTGTCTTGATGACTCAGCTGACAGACACAACACTCACCCTAACCACCAATCAATCCACTGATAAATTGGTTATTCCTCCTAAACTAAACAAGCAGATGCCACCTCTTCCAGCTACTATAGATGATTTTAACCTTATTAAAGTGCTCGGAAAAGGATGTATGGGCAAAGTAAGTAAGCAGAAGCATTATATATATATATATATATATATATATAGTTTATCTCATATACCCCTCAAAAAAAGGTCCTACTTGTTCGATCCAAAAGAGATGATACGTTGTATGCCCTAAAGGCCATCCAGAAAAAATGGGTTCTAAAACAAAAAGAGTTTGCTCATACTCGCGCTGAACGAGATATTCTGGTTGGATTACGAAACCAGTCGTTTGTTGTGCATCTGCACCATGTCTTTCAGACCCCATCTACTCTCTTTCTCTTATTGGATTATCATCCAGGGGGAGATATTGCTACTCAGCTGTCGCTCATGTCTAAATTTACACCTGAACGAACAAGGTTTTATGCTGCAGAGATCGTCCAGGGTTTAAATGTGCTCCACAGCCATGGAATTATTTACCGGTGAGTTTATCCGCGCATGGTACTACATGAAGAGAGGGGGGTATTAATATTTTTTTTTAAAAAAATAGAGATCTAAAACCAGAGAATGTGCTCATTCAAAGAGATGGACACATCATTTTGACAGACTTTGGATTGTCAAAAATATTTACTGCAGCTGATGTGGATCAAGAGGAAGGCATGCCTTATACACAAACATTTTGTGGAACAGCTGAGTATCTAGCACCCGAGGTACTCCTGGGAGAACCCTATACCTTTGCTGTTGATTTTTGGAGCCTTGGTACTTTGTTATTTGAGATGTTAGCAGGCATAGTATGTATTTTTATTTAAGCTCTACACACGTGGCTCTAATCCCTTAATGATAGACACCATTTTGGGCTGAAACACATATGGACATGTATCGACGTGTTATTGAAGATCCACTGGAGTTTCCTCCTTCTTTTGACCAAGACACATGTAGTCTCTTGAGCGGCGTAAGGTTAATTTTTATATATAAAAAAAAGGAGGAGGGAAAAAGAAACTAAATAGATGAAAATAGCTTTTAAAAAAGGAAGCGTGTATGAGATTAGGATGGGGACACGATGGGATTGAATACATCAAGGCGCATCCATACTTTGAGAGGATAGATTGGGATCTTGTTGCTAAACGCCAGCTGGAGCCGCCTTCTGTTCCAGTGATAAAAGATGAACAAGACTGCAGTCATTTTGATGATGTGTTTACAAGTATGCCAGTACGTATTAGTCAAGATAGTAGAGAACAAGATGGAGTACAACCGATATTAGATCCATTTGTGTCATTTGACTATGATTCATTATTGATTGAGTTTCAGCAAAACAATAAACCCAGGTTGCGTAAACGGCATAGTGCATCAATGACGGCAGAACATATTGACGATGATCGAGTAAATAAGAAAAGACAGCTAAGAAGAAGAAATGGAAAGTTGAATCCATCCGTGGCTTCTACCTTGAATAACTCGGTTTATTCAGCATTAACAGTGGAGAACCATCAACAGGTGTTATTAATTCAACCCACCTTGTAAAAGAAGAAGTATACAACCTATTATTTTAGTACCCCGACACAATTAAAATTTATTAAATGTAGTGTCACCATTTCACCATTTTGCTACCATTTCCTCCTTTCCACCTTCTTCCCCTTCTTCTTTTCTTTTCCTCTATTATTTCTCCTTTGAGGCCTTTATATAATATTAATACTATTTTTATAATTTTTGTTCCCCCCTTTTAATAAACATTCCTTTGACACTTTCCCCCTTTCTTTTCTTGACTCCTTTTTTTCTCTCTTTTTTTTTTCTTTGTCTGTTTTCAAAAACTCTATTAGTCTTTTTGTTTTTCTTTTATTTTCTACTTGTTTGAAGGGAGAATAAAAAAGCATGTCATTCAGGGTAGAAATAATATCAAATCAACAAAAAAAAACATACTAATAGCTATTTAAACAGTTTGAAACTGAACAATGGCAGTCAGCATGTATTGCCTTTGACAATGGAGAATATGAAACATCCATCAAAATGTTTATTGTAAGCAACAGTTTGATATAAATACATCTTATTTATACATCATTTAGAATATAGCAGATAATTCTAAAATACACTTCAATATTGGACTTATATTCGCTATAGCAGATGAACATGATCGAGCAGTAAGAGATTAAATCCAATGTTGCATATTGATTTATTCAAAAGAAATAGATAGCATCCTTTACAAAAGCAATTGAACTTGATCCATATTTAGCAGTCGCTTATTTTCAAAGAGGAGTCTCGTATTTTATTCAAAACAAGATGGAAGCAGCTGAAGCAAGCTTCGATCAGACCTACGAGGTAGGAAGGATTCATGTATATATATATATATATGTGTTGTCTGACACTATCCCCTATAGCGTTTAAGAGGAAACAGTATCATCAATTATCACCAACTCGGCCTGTCATTTAAATTATATGCATGTGAGGCACTTTTCAACCGAGGCATATGCAAACTGTATTTAGGAAAAATTGATGCTGGATTAACTGATCTGTATTACGCTCAAAAGGGAATTCAGATACCAGAACATAATGTCATTAAACAGGCAGTACGAGAAAGAGGCAAGGGTTACTCTGTCTTTTCTCTTCCACCATCTGTTCTGTTCAGACCAACAGAAAGTCGATTACGACAATTAAATGGAGGCATGTTTGCAGCTGTTGATCAGCTCGGCCTAAAGAAGCCTATCCCCAGAAACCATTCGATCCTCCTCGATCAAAGACCATCTTACAAATACTCATTTTCAAAGCCACTCTCATCATCATCATATGCATCCCCAACTTCTTCTTTCAACCGTTTCTTTCCACGAAAGAATGACTCAGGCATCTATCAATCAGACGATTCGACCGCATCTTCAACAAGCAGTAGGTATACCCGTGGCGCAGACAGTGGCTTTGAATCTTCGACTGAGGACAGGTATTCTTCCTCGCCCAAGACTTCATCTAAATTAGCCTTTGAGTGTCCATCCAAAGAAGAAGACGAAGGCTATGGTGATTTTGATAAGGAGCTCGAAGAAGTCTATGGCTCAATCAATACCATGTCGTTGGAACAGGAGACAGAATGGAACAAACAACAAAGATGGTCTCCACAAGAGAACCTGTTGCATCAGCCCTCAGCTTCAACTTCCTCAAACAGTACGGCCGGAAAATTAAAGATCAAAGTTCACTACAAGGATACACGAATCCTATTGGTCTCTAATACCATCAGTTTTGAGGAACTCAAGCTGAGAGTTCAAGAAAAATTTAATGCACCTAGTTCGATTCTGTTGAAATACAAAGATGAAGAAGATGAACTGGTGTTGCTGATAGATGATGATGATTTACAGATTGCAAGACAAGTCTGCAGACATTCGAATACAAAAGGCTATGACCTTGAGAAACTAGAACTTTGGTGTGTTGACATTTAAAATATTGTTATTTTTTTAGTCTTTTTTACTTTTTTTGTAAAATATTTTTTTATTTTAAACTTTTTTGTATATTTTACTATAAACAGAGCCACAATAAAAATACACCTTTGTTTCAGTGTTCAACAAAATAGGGCTTAGGGTCATTCTTTTGCCATCAATCAACCCCAAAAAAGTAAAAAAAAGACAGGGCTTCTTTGTTATTGTTTACATTTCAGTAAAGGGCTGAAAGCATTTACTTTGTTCTATTATTAAACATGTACTTGACGTAAAAGGGATTGTCTCAAATAATGAAAGCAGATATAAAAGAACTCATTCTTTCTGTCTCTCTCTTTTTTTTCATCATTCAAACAATCAAAAAATGCAATCCTCTTTCATGTACATCCTCTTTACTCTCTTGGCTCTTGCCGTGGTCTCTCTCCAAGCTTTGCCTCTCAACAAACGCGGTTATTCCATTCAACTTCGCTCTGGTACTGAATTCTGTTCCTTTGTTCCTCCTCACGCAGGAGATGATGTCGGAGGCACCGAAAACGACGGTATTCCCATGTGTACTTCATCTAACCTTGGTGGCCAACAATTCCCTGCTGGCTTCATTCAATCCGCTCATTACCTTAGTACCTCCAACTATGTTCAAGTCACTGGTCGCATTGATCGTACCAAATACAGCTTGAAGAGCTCTGATGGTGGAGGACAATACGATAACAAGGATATCAGTGGCGTCACTTGTAATGGCTACAAGTACTTTGTCAACTTGATTGAACCTGATGCTAACCAGTTCTGTATCCGTTGTTGCAAGAGTCAATCTGACTGTCGCTTGAGTATCTCAACTGCTGGTTGTGAAACTATTGTTCCAGGCAACTACAGTTAAATGCTTGTTTCTAGTTCTATTTCTTCATGTGTATTATTAGCATTCATTCAATAAATATGTTGTATATTTTTGTCTAAAAATAACTCGGTGCATTGACCAACTCTTTGTGTTTCTCTCCAAAAAGGGAAGATCGCATATCACTGCTTAAAAAAGAAAATAAAAAAACTTTATTCGTCATTTTGTCCCAATAAAAAAAAATGACTGACTGATGACTTCATTTTAGGTATTCATAAGTTCCTATTTTGCTGATGATTTACAAAAGAGTCATAGTTATTCACTAAGAGTCGACTGTTTTTTTTTTTTGTGACATTCAGCCCAATTCGGTAAAAGAAACATACATGCCAAGCATTCCTTTTCTTTAGGAGCATATATAAAAACGATACCAGATATTTTTAAAAAAAATACCATGGGCTTAGCCTAATGATACTTATAGGCGTTCAATATACGTTTAAAGGCAAGAAGTACATGAAATCTTGTGGCCATTGTCTATAATTAGTTCCTTCGGCTGTTTATACCTATGCTATGCCCATGATTATTAATTAAAGTCTATGATATCATGTAACTTTTGATACTTACCTGAAGCAATCTTGTTTTTCGTCTGGACTTGTGCGAAGGTCAGCGTAATCAGTGATTACCATACGAATGCCGCTTACCGACATAATTATATATTCTATCGTGTCTTTTTTTTTTTTTTGTTAAAAAAAAGAAATCGAACTGCATATTGCATCGTTTTACCTGCCTTGGCAATTCCCTCGTATGTTGTTGATCTGATAGGCATCTTTCTTGCCACAGTCACGGCCATCTATAGGATCATCTGCATTTGTACCTGAAACTTACAGATACATGCTCACAAACACACTTGGCCTTTTTAGCTTTTGTATTTGCAAGTTGAGTGACTTCTCCGCAGCAGATCTTTGTTAACTTTCTTGCTGTCGCCAGTTGCTGTGACCCTTTTGAACTGTCACTCGCACTTATTTCCGGAGCCCTTTGATATTTGAAATGTCGTTCCAAGTAAAATCTAAACTATTATAATTAAACAGAATCCCCCGTTAATATTTTTCTTGCCTATTGATCCCTCTTTGATGATATTGAATGTTCTTCCTCTTATTCTTTTTCTTTGTCAATCACCCCAAGAACCGTCTTTACATATCCAATCGTTTAATTGGCTGCAACTAAATAATACGTTACCTAGGAGTAAGCTCAAAAATGCCTTGCCTCTGTTGTAAATTTTTGGTTAGTGATCACAGAACACAGACTCAGGAAGACATGACAAGTTTTGTCAGGTCTATCACTTGCTCTTCTTGATTAAAGTACTAAGGTTAATGTGAACTACTGTTTGGTAGTATATTTAAAATAAAGAGCGCCTGATATTGTTGTATTCAATGTTACAGTTGTTATTAAAGACGCGTAATTGTTTATAGGAGGGAATTTTTAGGTTGTCATGTGAATGTTGTTCTCATCTACAAGATTTTATAAAGTATTATAACAGCTTATCAAAACGCGTTGGATACTTTAAAAGAATCGTTAATACACACAAACTCTTGTTTCAAAGGTAAAGTTTAGCTTTTTGAAGTTATATTAAGGACACGCATAATTCTTTTTGGTGAAACGTAGAGCTAAGAAATAGGATAAAAGATATTGTTATTTAAAAGCCACTGTCAGCCGTATCTATGACAGCCAGAGTGTTCGGAGTCGATTTGACTAATTGAATTCGTTAAATACTAAAACAGAACAATGTCAATGTTTATGTTTAAAAATAAAGCTTGTGTTCAAAGGGAGCATAAAAAAGGGGAGACACCAGTCACTTACAAGACCTTTTTTTTTCTTTATTTCATAATGAGCAATGAACAGCAACAGCATCACCACCATAGTCGACTCTTTTATTTCCTAACTGATCCTTCTAAATTATCTTCACTTATTAATCCAAGTCAATCTGGCAATGTTCACCAACATCCTCTTCCATTACCATCACTTCCTACAACTACTACACCCATAGCTGTAGCAGCTGTACAAGACTGCTGTAACCAATGTTGCAGGACAATACCAATAGAACAACAACAACAACAATCTATACCAACAGAACCAATACAATGCAAATGGTCTAGTTGCTTACAAAGCTTCACTCAACCTGAAGACTTGGCTCCTCATTTATTTAAAGATCATGTCAATAAGAATCGTAAAAAACAATTGAAATGCTACTGGGAATCTTGCTCAGAGACAGTAGAAGACCTACTAAAACATCTCACCAGTCAACATCTAATGGGTCTATGGCTTGCTTGTCGATGGATTAACTGCAACAGACGATTCGAGGGCTTCAACACACTGACGAACCATGTCTCTGAGGATCATGTGGGCTCAGGCAAAAGTGAGTACCAGTGTTATTGGATGTCATGTGACAGACAAGGCAAGGTCTTCACGCAACGCCAAAAGATCATGCGGCACATCCAGACACACACGGGAGCCAAACCCTATCAGTGCCAAGTCTGCCAGAAACGATTTTCAGAGTCAAACGTGATGATGCAGCATATGCGCACTCATACAGGCGAAAAGCCATATCGATGTCAAGATTGCAATAAGCAGTTTACCGTATCTGCTTCATTAACCATTCATAAAAGAGTTCATACAGGAGAGAAGCCGTTTGCTTGTAAATATCAGAATTGTAATAGACGGTTTATTGAAAGCAGTAATTTAACCAAACATGTAAGGAAAAGAAAAAAAAAAGATTGCATTAACTCCTTTATTGATATATATTGTAAATATATATTTGATAGATGAGAGTTCATACAGGAGAAAGACCTTTTAAATGTACTGTAAAATTATGTGAAAAGGCATTTTCAAGGTCTGACCAAGTAACTCGACATTTAAAGACACACAAGAGTTGATTAAGCACTGGTTGACCTTGCAATGATTTTTGAAAGAATTAAATAAAGGAATACCACTAGTACAAATATCCAGCGTTTTCCCTGACTCACAGCTGTGTGAGTTAGATTATGTTGTTGTTGTTGCTGTTGTTCGATATTATTTGTTTGTATTGAGGTGGGTTCTTTTATACGTTTAATTAAGGTATTATCTGTCGTTGATGAATTATTTAAATCTACTGTACATAGTTCTGGAAATACTTCTGCAAATATAGAATGAGCTCATATGCTCTCTCTTCTCCTTTTCAATCATGTTAATTTACCTCTAAACTTGTAATGGTTCAGGTTCCATAAATGGGATCTAGCAGCATATATTCTCTTTTCTGCTGTACTTGTCTTTATGCTACCCGTCGTTGCTTCATCGCCAACCATAAAACTTAGTAATCCATTTAATATGGTAGCTACAGACCAACTAGGATTCCATAAGCTAGGATGAAAATCACTCATCGTTAGACAGAGTCTTGTGTCAGGTTGGAAACGTCCAGAAGGTGTAGTCATACGAATAGAAGGCGGTTTGAATGGGTATTCAGCAGGAAAGTTTAATCTACCATAATATTCTCCTCCTGCGTAGGGTGAATCAGGTGGGCCTCGGATAACATAATGCCTTTGAATCATACTATTAGATTTTTTTCTCTTTCATCCATACTGTTTTCTATCTTACCATTCCAGGATGTTATTCTCTAATGGCTTTGCTGTGATAAATGGTGGGGGACTAAAGGTAGCTTAGTAAAAGGTAATAAAAGCTATATTTTTCATACTTTTTCTGAATTGCCATGTATTCTTTTGTTAAGCGTTTGTATGCACTTTTTGTTGCCATTTTATGTAAAGGGAAAAGAAAGAGGAAAAAAAAAAAGGAAAAATCACTAATAAAAATGAGGAGATGATGAAGTAAGAAGTCACGTGCTTCTGGATATTGAGTGATAAATGATTGGGTAACCTTCTTTCTATTAAACACAAAAGCAATGGCATTGTCGCTCTCTTTTTTCTTTCTTTCTTTATTTAAATTAATTGCATCTATTTGTAATCCATTCAATGTAGTACTTGATCACTTGGTCTCTATGAGGCAAAGATTCATTATGCACTATGATCATTTTTATCAGTACAAGTCACAATAACCGAATTTAAACTTACATTCATGATAAAGAGACTTCCAAGACTTCATTTCTTTATCCTTGCTGGCGGTTAATTCATAAGCCTTGACACATGCTATATGTGAGTTGATGTTATCTTCGTCACCATGGGAATATAAAATAGGACAATTGATTAATTTTGCTCTTGTCTTTAAAATATCTGATCCTGCATCAATCATGCTCTTCACTATATAAATTCACTATTAGATTGATAACCAATCTACAACATCATCTTACAAGTAGCCAAGGTAGCATAATCATGCACTAAAGGATCTTCTTTAAATCTTTTTACTTCATCTTGATCATGAGACATGCCACTGGCGTCAAGGTCGGCTCTGATCACAAAGTGAGGAAGCAGATTAGAAATCATACGGAGACCATAGTACTTGAGAGCAGGTATAGGCATAGATAATTCGATAAGAGGAGATGCTGCAATGGCACCTGTCACTAGTTTAACTCCTTGGTATTTATCACCTCTTGAAAGGTAATTAAGGATGAGGCCACCGCCCTTTTTTTGGTGGGTGAGTAAATGAAAATGATCACACGGAGAAAGAGCTTACCATACTGTGTCCCATTAAAAAGAGAGGAAGATTATCACGTTTCGTCTTCAAGACAGCATCATCTATGTCTTGCAATAGTGTATCATAGCTACGGGACAATGCTGAGTATATTCTCTTTCCATAGCAATTACTCTATTTAATTTACCCCTGGTTGTTACCAAACTGTCCGGATTTCTTGCCGGTCTCTCCCCATCCTCGTTGATCATAACCATAACATTCAATACCGCTACTAGCAAAAGAAGCAAGTACTCTGTCATGTCTACCAACGTGTTCACCAAATCCATGAACCATCCTGAGTGTTATCACGATTAAATTTCACGTAATCAGAAACAAATATTTATTTACACCAAGGTAGCAATAGGATTAGGCGTAGTAGCCTTCCATATCTTTGTATAAATCTCGTTTCCATCCTTATGACGGATCCACTCTTCAATGACAGTGACTTGGCTCATGTTTTGAAAATAAAGTTGTGTGAAAAAAAGAAAAAAAAAAGTAAAAGCCAAAAAAAAAAGTGTATTTATATTTACTATCGTGAGTTTAGAATTTAGTGTCGCTTTTCCAAATCGAGTGGTAGCCGAAGTGAGAAACGAAGATGTTGCCTTGCCTGCAAAAAGTAAGAGCATGCAATTCAGTAGTTTTACCTTCAAGACGAGCACTAACTATCTCTAAAGGCGTTACATAAAAAAGAAGCGTATTTTTTTTTATTGATTGATATCAAAAGCAGGGCACTCTCGGTAAATTCATTAATCAACTTCGGCAAGTGTGTGTGAATTCATTTTCATTAAAGATTCTACAATGCATAATTATTCCGTTTTAGACATGTCGCTCAACTCTAAATAACTCTACTATTCTGCTTAATGTCCTATAGTTAATATTAAAAGATAACAGCTACAAGATGACTGATAAAGAAAAGTTTATCTTAAGGATAACACGCTAATTTAGCATTCTTTATAAAATTTACCATTTTTTATGTTGCATTTTCTTTTATTTTTGTGTAATGAGAATAGGTAAGCTATTTTATACCAACTTGGATTGATTAAACTTAAAGCAGGCTTTAATCGATTAATCAAAAAAGATGCATAGTTGACTTAATAGATCTGCTATATCATCGTTATATAAATAAAGAATGAATTAGATCGAAGCGATCATTTTATGAATAAAAATATTAAGATTTAACAGCATATAATACATGAGGATAGAGTTGCTAAGCATTGAGTGCTTCAATACGTCCTGTGCCAAGATGCGACTTTAAGTAGTATTAACCTTTAAATATACCATACTAGTAACTAGATGAATGCCAATTTTCTCATTGTTTAAGTACTATATGTGATAGTCTTTAAAGTGCCCAAATACACAGATTTTTTTATCACATGTCTAAAACTTTGTATCACTGAACATTGTGGAGACGCTGTGTGTAACTCATCAAGATGCTATTTGTACAATCTCATTAGTAAGCTTAACTATGCGATATAAACAACTATTATTATTATTTAACGATCATTTGATAAACTGTTCTTCTGTTGGGCTTGTGCATCTTTTTGTTTATTGTTGTACAGCAGCGGTTTCAATCTACAGGCCTCCTATTATCCACAGTACAAGGATGCGTTTCATAACTAATCTCTTGTTCATAATGGTTTTTGTACAACTGATTCTAATGCTCTTTTGTGTTGACAGTCATTGTTCTCGTACTCTTCTTTAGTTACCCCATCTCTATATAAACTTGATCTTTTTGAGCATAATTTAGTGCCTTGAAGCAAACTGAAATCCATGCTCTTTTCATTTGGAAACATATCCTTTATTATATATCCCTACCGCTGCCATTCATAATTAGCATTGGTAACATGCTGTAAAAAGTCATCTATGCATGTTTGTGAAACAATAACTAAAACCTCTGTCTACGGCTAAATAATTTAACCCAGCTAAAAGTCTATCAAGATTTTACTTCAACTTGGATGACATACAGTGAAAATGATTTAGATATTATAAGAATGTCGATCTTGACACTTTGTGAATTCAACTATGAGACACCAACAGTCAAGCGGATGTCTGCTCTTTCTCTCTCTCTCTTTTCCAAATCTATGCGTATACATTCTCTTTCTCTCTTAATAAATCTACCTCGATTAACAAGATACAAAAGAGCAAAAAGAAAGACATGTAGATTTGCAGTGATAGTGGCCGAGAGTCAACTTTAGGCTTAACTTATTCTAGTCCGTCTCTCATTGCATTTTAAGTACAGCACTATGTGCGGGGGGCAATCATCTAATTTGGTCAGATAAAAAAAAGTCCATGATATCATGATTAGGCCTCTTTTTTCTTTTTCTTTTTTCTTACTTTACATATACACGCATATATATATATTATAGATGGCTCGAAAGCGAGAATTTATAGGCGCCGTAGATCAAGGAACGACCTCATCTAGATTTTTGATATTCGATAACGATGGAAAACTGATTACGTTTCATCAACTCGAACTACCTCAAACACAACCACAGCCAGGATGGATCGAGCATGACCCACTAGACATATTGGATACCGTAGTGAAATGCATAGACCAGACGATTCATCGCTTTGAGCTTATGGGGTACGACGTGAAGGACATCAAAGGTAAGCTCCTCATATTATATATACTCATACTGATATTGGACAAACAAGGCATTGGCGTCACCAACCAGAGAGAAACTGCAGTAGCATGGAATAAAAAGACAGGCGAACCGATTAGAAACACGATTGTTTGGTCTGATGTGAGAACGGACGATATAGTACATGCGCTCAAGGAGCGACCGGATTCAAAGATAGTCAAGGAACTCTCGGGTCTCGACATCACTTCATACTTCACCGCTGTTAAATACAAGTGGATGCTGGAAAATGACGAAGAGGTGAAAAAAGCGGTAAAAGAGGGCGTGGCTTGTTTCGGCACAGTCGACAGCTGGCTTATCTTTAAACTGACAGGTGGTACGGCTCATGTGACAGATGTCACGAACGCCAGTCGTACACTGCTCATGAATCTCAAGACGCTTTCTTGGGATCCACTGTTGCTCGAGTTCTTTGATGTTCCTGAAGGTCTGCTGCCCAAACTGTGTTCATCATCAGAAATATATGGAGAAATGAAAGAAGGTCCGCTCAAGGGTATACCTATCGCCGGTTGCCTAGGTGATCAACAAGCAGCCCTTTTGGGACAAAAGTGCTTTGATCGTGGAGAGGCAAAATGTACATTTGGTACTGGTGCCTTCATGTTGTTCAACACAGGAAAGGAGCCTGTTGTCTCTACACACGGCCTTATCACCACAGTCGCATTCCAACTAGGCAAAGACGCGTATTATGCCCTAGAGGGTTCCATGGCCGTCGCCGGTTCTTCGCTTCGATGGTTGCGTGATAATTTAAGATTGATCAACTCCATGGAGGAGGTGAGTGAACTGGCCGAGCATGTGCCAGATACAGGAGGAGTCTATTTTGTAACTGCATTCTCTGGTCTGTTTGCTCCCTATTGGCGAGACGATGCACGAGGAACCATGATCGGTTTGACTACATACACTACCAAATACCACTTGGCGCGTGCAACACTTGAAAGCATGTCATTCCAGTCGAGAGCCATTCTGGAGAGTATGAACCAAGATGCTGGAGTTCCACTCAAGGTGCTTAAAGTGGATGGTGGTGTTTCCAACTCGAACGTGGCGATGCAGATTCAGGCGGATCTCTTGGGTATTCAAGTAGAGCGACCGGCCATGCGAGAAACGACGGCACTTGGTGCGGCTATTGCAGCAGGTCTCGCTGTAGGTGTCTGGAAATCAGTGCATGACCTCGATAATGTAAATGTAGACAATGTCAGTCGGTTTGAACCTCATTTAGCACAAGATCAACGAGAAGAGAGATATGAAGTTTGGAAGAAGGCAGTAGAGACCTCTCTCCACTGGAAGGACGATGTAGAAGAACTATAAAAATAAACTTTCTTTTATTACTCTTGTCTTTTCTATCACACATTTTCCTAATTTGTATCTTTCAGACTCCTTTGGAGTCTTAATGTACTTCCATCCAATCTTTGTTTGGCATATTCGGCACGAGATATCTGCAACTGTGTGGATGCCAGTCATCAGTTGTCGATCTTCATCTTTACCAGTCATTATATTAATCATGTTCTCTACTAAATATGCAGCCCCGTACTTTTTTTTAAAAAAAAGGTTAGCATTCATGTTTGAAGGTACTGCTTTGACTTTACTCTGCCTTGGAATGCCTTTGATATCACATCTTGGTGACTGACAAGTTGTGAGTGGCAAATTACGCATGAATAGTAGACATTTACTGTATCAAAATAACCAGGATGACTTTTTGTCATAAAGAAGAAAGGAGAAAAAATAATAATAATAAAAAAAAAAGAACAAAGAAAAGAATGGGAGCTAAAATATTTATTGCATACAAAAATGCCCTTTTTTCCCTTAATGAAGTGCTAAAATAGCACTCACAAATTTTCCAACCTTATCTTCATCTTGTCGAGCCATTTCAATAATCATCAGCAGTTTCTTGATACCAATGGCTATTCTGTCCTCGATACTTGACTGTCGAAGATAAGACATGGCTTGATTATGTTCTGCTTCCGTGAAGAGGTCGACTGTCTGTAATACAATTTCTATACCTTCTATAGTGCTAATAGGTGGTATGTAGATCTCATTTGAAAATTCAGGTATCATGCCCATTTCATCCAAGATATGACGCTGTGAAGTAGTTGCGAGAATCAACAGACGACGATCCTTTGGTGGCTTCTTTTTCAGCAAGACCAATAAGGCTTGCAAGACACCATTTGAGAAACGTGGTCCAATAGGCACATAGTCAAGTAGTCGTTCGATGCCATCAATTACAATCACACTTACAGGTGATTTATATGAATCGTTGAATATCTTATTGATTTCATTTACTTTTGCAGACTCTGTCATTCCAACCATGGTTTCAGGAGAGATAAGTTTAATAAAGGGGAACTCACTCTTCATTGCGATTGTGGCTGCCAGGGCTGTCTTGCCACTACCAGCGGGACCTGAGAGCAAGACACTGACTAAGGGTGTACGACTCGATTGACGCACTTGTTCGACATAGAGTCGTCCATCAGCCAAGATTTGCTCAATAGCAGGTGTGTACACAATAATTGAGTTTTGAACACATTGCTTCAGTTCAGCTTCAGATACACCAAAGGATGGTTGTACTTCTTTTAGAGCATTCAAAAAGTCTTCCATACCAATCTTCATGTTTTCCATATCCGTTGAAATACCAGCCATTGTGCCCACCTTGATATGTCTGTTGAAAGCATACGAAGAGGCGGCCTTGACCACACCAGAGATTTCGGCACCACTGTAGTTCTTTGTAAGTTCTGCCAATTGCTCGAGGGATACATCAGGTTCGAGAACCTCATTTTCTCTCATTTTAGATGTATGAATCTTCAAAATCTGAAGACGACCTGCTTCATCAGGTAAACCAATTTCCATGTGCACTTCCAAACGACCAGGACGCAAAAGGGCTTCATCGATCATATCTTTTCTGTTCGTCATACCAATAATCAAAATGTTGTTGAGTTGTTCGACACCGTCCATCTTGGCCAAGAGTTGATTCACAACAGAGTCGCCTACACCCGTATCACCACTTCGCATACCACGTGCTTTACAGATGGCATCTAACTCATCAAAGATGATGATATGTAGGCCGGATTCTTCTCCCTTTTGCCTATATTCTTCTTCAGCATCAGCAAATAACTTGCGTACATTCTCTTCACTTTGACCCACAAATTTAGAAAGCACTTCAGGACCACTCACCACCTTGGGTTCCTTGGCGTTCAACATTTTACCGATTTGACGTGCCATCAATGTTTTACCTGTACCAGGAGGACCATAAAGGAGAATACCCTTGACATGCTGCACGCCGAGTTTCTCGACAAGTGCAGGAGGAAAGATACGAGATGCAAAGGCACGACGAAAGATAGCATTGAACTCATCATCTAAACCACCAATACCAAGATCTTCAAACTTGAAATCAGGCTTAATCAAGGCTTTAGGCTTCATACTATAACCAAAAAAAAAGGGGGAGATGAGCTTTGCGTGTTGTCATAATATTTCTGTCACTTACGCTTTTTTCTTTGATTCCTTCAAATTGACAAATGATCCCTCTGCCTTGGCAAATTCAAGTCTGGTATCACGCGTCAAGATACCACGTACTGCATCTGTCGTCTTTCTCTCCTGGTGAGGATCAATCTCCCCTTTCCTTAACATATTGAGATCAACTACATCTAAATCTGTCACTGTCGCTCTAAATTTGACCCCGCAGTATTCGAAAACAAAGTACTGCCCTCTATTGTATATTTGTCCGTGAAAGTTCTATGGATAAGTTAATATCATTTTGTTTTTGTTTAGTTTTCCCCCCTCTTACGATGGTGAAGGCTTGAACAAGATCTTCTTCCTTGTATTCTGTTGCCATTCTATTGCTCTTTGAATAAAATTCGATATCGAGTTTCATATAGGCAAGTTTGATGTCCAGACCATCTCCGTGAATTTCAATAGGCTCTACTGATACTTTATCGCCTAGAGAGAAACTAGCCCAACGACGATGATTTCCATTGATGCCAATTTGACCTTTCTGCATATTTCTGTCTGGTCTGTTTTTTGGTTATTTATGTTCTTTTTTTCTCTCTACATTGTCTTGTTACCTGATTGTAAAAGCAAATTCACCATTGACAAGAACATGGTGAATACGAGGATCAAGAACACCAGGAGCAACATAAGCATAATTAGTAAGTGCAGCAGCATCGCTTGGACACTGAGCTACTTCTAAATAACCTCCCTGGTCCTTTTCAGAGTGATGATTGTCGTAACGATAATAGTCCATTGCCGTTTAAGCAAAGTAATAAAAAAGGAAAGGCAAATTCATGTTTAATTGTGTTGAAAGGCACTCCGATGTAACCAGTGATGATTGGACAATAGGTCACACAAGCAAACAAAGGGCAGATCAGATATGAAAAACAAGAGACTACTGTTGTTGTATTAGATTTATTTAACAAAGAGTAAAGCGCCTGATGTATCTTTATAGAGAGAGAAACAGAGATAGCTCCTTTTATGGATCTGAAGGCTAACGTGGCGCTACCCTTATAAGGGGATCCGTAATTGACATCATAGCCACTGTTAGATTCAGAGTAGAATTGTGATATACGTGGTTCTTTTGGGACAATACAAGAGATAAAAGGATATGAAGACCATGATAGAAGCGCTATTGACTATAGCGTGGCTATTCCTCATGCTTTCACCGAAAAAGGAGATGACTAGAAATAATAAATCATGTCAAAAGGGAGATAGAAAGAAGATCGCGATAAGGGAGATTTAAGTTAATTGAACACTGCAAGCAGTAAAATATCTTATTTTTATTTAAAATATATTTACAAAAACAAAGAAAAAAATACATTCCGTTAACAAAAAGAAAAAGAATTAAGCCAACATACTCTGCCGTTTCAAGAAGCTCGATTTCTGTGGCATAAAGCGAAGGGATGATAAAGAAGGCGCTAGTGAAAACGAAATTCGTTTCTTTTGTGGAGACTGTTCTGTCATTGCCGATCTGTGTTGATCAATAATATCGTGCTTGTTTTTTGAGTCCAGGATGTTTCTTGCACTTGCTTTTCCGACCGTTGAGCTTTTGAATGCCATTCGATGAAGCTTACTTGATCGTGGCTCATTTAATATATCTTCCTTATCATCTAGATCTTTAAAGCCACAATGAGATGGTGCAAGATTGTCGTGTCCACGGAGACCCTTCTTGCCAACCGTAGCATAAATCGTTGTCTTGTTGTATGTATTGGGTTGGATCATTTGACATTCTCTTTCTTCATATAGATTATCCCGTTGAAGTCTGTCTAAAAATACAGAAGATGGAGAGTATGGTACAATAGTCGATTGCGGTCTAGTGTTCTTTCTAGTGATCTGTTTAGATGTCTTGGCCGTACTGTTATTATTTTTAGAATGCTCTAGTATGGCTGGTAATCCTTGTTGCTTTCTTTTGCTAAAGGTGCCCTGATGGTCCAGACAGGGCGGTTCTACCTGATCTACCTTTGCTCGGACAACGTTCGGATCGTGCGGAGAAGCGATAGGCTGTTTGAGAAGAGAAAGACGGTTGAAGGAGCTACTCAGGAAAAATCGGTGGCTCTTTGAAGATGTCGAAGCAGATGCGCGCGGCTTGGGAGCCTCAGATAGACGACTGTCTGACCTTCCTAAATGGTGAGGACTACTCTTGTTATGATGCCTAGTTTGAGTGCTGTCAGAGGGTCGCATTGCCTTTTTAAGAAAAGTGCTGAAGGAAGCTTTAGGTGCAGGAGAGGCTACGTCAAATTCCTGATTTGAGTGCAAAAGTAGGCTTTTTCGTTTGCTAGAGCTTAATGGTGTTGATATACTAGACATTCGTGGTCGTAGACATGGAAAAGCTATATACCGCCATTAGTTATAGACTCAAGAAAAATCATTTACAAATGTTACCTTCTTTCAAGGCTAAAGGTGGACCCTTTTGCTTATTAGCGTTGATCCAAGTCCTTAATTGGGTATCTGCCTCCATAAAATGTTTATATTTCTCTTGGTATAACCGAATGCGATCCTCAATCATCATAGCGCAAAGACTATCATATTTTGATGGAGAGCAAGTTGTGGATCCGTATTGCTCTTCATGAGCTCTTCTTGTAGAATATTTTATAAATGAAGTCTTCTTTTTCTTCAGGTCATCATTCACGTGATGAATTGGAGAAGCAGAGTCTTTTTTGTGTGTGTATAGCATTGTCTGTTGTTGTTTATTCTCCAAGTTATAATTGTCGTTTTAGGAAAGTAAAAGAAAAAGAAAGGAAAAGAGAAAAGTAGCTTTTACATACGTTTTTTTCTACTATATTTATAAAAACTCCTTAATCACCAAATGAATCACTCTTTGGGTCATTATCACTGTTACACTCTGTTTGCGGCCTCCTGCATAACTTTTTTTCTTTTGGGTAAAAGGTCATCTGTCCCCTACAAGACCTGATGAGGACCTTACTTGAATAGTTACCCTCTCATCTTACCTCCCCTTCCCCCTCCTCCTAAGATTAAAAGATTGACCTGTTTCAATCACATAGAACCGATCGGCTTCAAAATAAAATCTATATACACCACGCATTCTGATGTGCTATCTCCTGAGTTTAATATACTAAACCAGTATAGATGTATATACATGGAAGGAGGGAAGGGTATGGTTTATGAATCTGTTTACTGATTCTCCATTGTATGTCAATTGTTACGTTATTTTAACAATGTATAGCACCTGCATTTTATTTTCTGCCTTTGCATGTAGGACAAACCTTTGTAGTGAAAACGCCCATCTCTAGTTGCAAAACATTAAATAAAAGGTAATAGACATGAAATATAAAGACAGAAAAGAAAGAGAAGAGAAGAAGATGTTATTGAAGATATGTTTTAGAGAACAATAAATGGTCATAAACACAAAACATAAAAAAGGTGAAAAAGGCTGAATATTTATTGACAAATCCGCTTAATGAACTCACGATACTATAAAAAGGAGTAACAAGGCATCAGGCAAAATGGTAAAAGCGAGGAGGTTCTGGAATTAAGCTGTAGGATGGTTTCACGCCCGTGCACCATGTATGATTTAGAACATGCACCAGATGATTTCATACTTCTTTGTTTAAGCTGTAACATCATTACTTTAATGAATAACTTCATTTTGCAAAAAATAGCCCCTCTTTGCAGATAGCAAACAAGTTCTTTACATGAAAAGGGGAAAATAGGAGAAAGTAAAAAAAAAAAAAAAAAAGTTCTATATTTGGATTCAAAGCCATAGTATTTAATACAATTTTCCTATAACAGTAGCTTGTTTAAAAATATATTATATATGAGGAGTTTAGGTGACATATGGTTCCTTATCCAACACATGTCCTTTAAATGGCGGATGATGAAGATAGATCAGCTGCTGGATCTTGATCACTATCAGGCTTAGTGCCATACTTGGCTTTAGCACGTTTTGCTCTGCGCGCTTTTTGTTTTGCTATCTTTGCCGCCTTTTGAGCCACCTTGCTCAGTGGACCGTTCTCCAATTCGTCCAATTTTTCACGTAGTAGCTTTCGAGCTATACCTCGATTATCAGCAAGTGACCGTGATTGTTGACACTAGTCTATTTAGTATTTCATCCTTTCCTCCCCCCTTTTTTAGTTTACCTGAACTCGGATACCAGTAGGAATATGACGCAAGTCTACACAAGTCGATCGTTTATTTATACATTGGCCACCAGGACCAGAACCTTTTACAAATGTCTCAATCAAATCTTCATCTCTTAAAATGATCTTTTTCCGTTCTTGTTTAGTCGCTTTGACCGCGAACTGTCTTGTGTTTTGTAATAATGGAGTTAATCTGACAAGAGATGTAAATGTTGATAAAAGTGACATGTATATATTTTTTATGAAAGAAAAAAGCCCATGTTTATAATGTGACTTTTATCACTCTTCTTCTTCCAAGACTTCATACAACACTCGAATCTTGAGTGAACAATTGTTGCAGCCTACAATGTCAATGCCATGTTCAAGGTCTATTTCTGTGATTATGTAATCTCCAGAACAACGACATTCATAAAAGTAGCTTCTATCTTCTTCTGCATATTCCATATCATCCAAATCAATCTCGGCACCGATAGCTAAATCGTTTTTGTTTCTTTTGCTTTCAAGCTCGATATCGTATTTTTTACGGCTCTCAGCATTCCTTAGCACTTCCCATGCTTTCAAGACCTTTTGTGCTGTATAATTGTTTTCATTGGTTGATTTGTCTGGATGATGCTGTTGTTTAATCATGAGACACTCTTTCTTCATTTCTGTTGCATGTTTTTCTTACTTGTAATATTAACTGGTGAAATCTTTGTTTTATTAAGTCAAGAGAAGCAGTTTCGCTCACTCCAAGAACTTCATAGTAAGTTGTCATTATTAGATCTATAAAATGGGCGTACGTAAAAAAAAGAAAAATAAATATTCACAAAAGGGGTGGCTTTTAAGGCAATGTAATAATGTAAGCAAAGTGATGGTTTAGCGGAATATAAATCAACTCTTCCATACAACACCATCTTGCTCTGTCAGTACTTCAGCCTTGCGATCCAGTATGTCCTGTACTTTTTCTTTTACTCCCCACTTTCCTCTATGTCCACTGACAAACCATGAGATGATATCCTCCTGTGCCTTTAATCTGCCTTCGAGTTTAAACTCTGGGCCTTCCCCTGTAATCGCCAGCCGAACGTCTTCCTCGGTTGGTAATGAATATCTGGCATAAGGATAGTGTCTAAGGTCTTTTTTTGATGACAGTATTAGTTGATTGGGCGCTGGTTGATTAAAATAAAGCTGATCTATCTCTTCATCTGATATATCTCCTAATCGAGAAGGTTCCCATCGTGGCTTTCGTCTAGGTTTACTCAAAAACATAGCCTCTACACCTTCATGAAAGTCTCTAGTTACTAAAAATTTTTGAATAAGATCAAACTCCATTTTTAAACAATCGACCAGCGACATGGATCGGCCCTTTCTTAAAGCCTTTAGTGTGACCTTCAAACTTGTTGGCGATAAAGATAGTAGTTTCTGTTTGGTTTCACGCGTCCAAGCGGTTGATTTTTCTTGGTCAAGGGCGTTGATGATATCTTCTATGGTATCATGGGCAAAGCATCTAATGGAGGGTTATCATAAACATTCCATCTTTCTTTTTTTCTCCATACCTATCAATAACTTCTCTAACCTCTTTCTGAAATCCAACCTTGTTGACTGATTTTGGTTCAACAAACTTTTCCAACACTCTTTGTATGATTTCATGTTCTGAAGTCTCCAAATCAACTAATCTATCTTCTAAAGCAGGGATCCTTGAAGAAGGAATATAATGTGTTGCAATTCCAGAAAAGCTACCGAGTATAGAAAATAAAGGTTAAGAAAAAGAGCATCATCATATATATAAATTGCGCAACAATTACTTTACAACGTATCTATTCCTTCCACTCTGCTACCGGTTAATGCCAAATAAGTTCCAATTTCACCATCCAAACGAGGTAGATAAAAGCTAGAGCCTGAGCTTAGAAAGGCACCTATGCTTGTCTCTGGTAGGGCAAATATGGTTCTCTCTGTTGCTATTCTGAAAGGTCCATGTATGAATAAGCCTAAGGCTCCACCTACTTGATATGGCTATTAGATTTATTCATATAAACACAATGACGCTTACATGCATAACCGTCTAAAATAGATATGTAGGGTGTTTGAAGTGTTGCAATCATTTGCACTAGACTAAATTTATCCTGAAAAAAGTATAACGCATCTGGATCCCTTGCGTTTGCCTTTTGTAAAATGTCTATGAATAAAAGGGTTTTTAGTATGGGAATGCTGTATATAATGTATTTAACATTACCTAATATATCATCTCCTACACTAAACTTCCCTTTACCCGTACTTTTCATAATAATGACTTTAGCCAGGGTTGATACCTCCCAGGCCTTCAGTTGAGGTCCAATATTCCTTATCATGCTCAGATTTAATGCGTTTAATTTTTCAGGTCTGTTTAGCACAAACATACGAGCACCAGATAACTTTTTGTGAAGGACATGTGTCTGTGATAGGGATAAGATATGTAAGGTCATTCATTGTTTATAAATCGCTTACTTCTGGTAGCTCTTCTTCAAACTGATGCTGAAGTTCTGTTGAGATCTAGTTCTAATATAGTAAGTGGAAAAGTCCCCCTTTCTTTTTTAAAAAAGTTCTTTACATGACGATGAATGATGTATTGTGAACATCTTGTAGTCGCAGATAATTTATGTATCGACTTTGGTTTAAGGCGTATCAAATAATTCATTTTGAAAGTGAGATAAAGATAGAGAAAGAAAAAGAGAGGGGAAAAGGAAAATAAAAAAGAAAAAGAGAATGTGTGAAACGTAAAGACATCAAAGAAAGAGAGACAGTTTTATATATAAAAAAAGTCTTGCTTCTTATTGTAAAATCTCTTTTTTCCTTTATCATTTCAAGTTGCCTATTTACTCTATATGCAATCTTTAACTAAAAGACTCATGAATAGATAGTAATGTATTGTTCATTTTATACTTACCGAGGCGTTAAGAAATGTACTACCGTTATGGACAACGCATTAAACCCAGGAGCACCGTAAGTCTTTTGAAGGTCTTTTGAAGGAGGGAGGACTTTCATTGTCGTGTTTTGATTTGTAAACAAAGATACCATATATATTTAATGCACTGTTCACATCGCCATCCCACACTGTACCACAAGGTTCGCACTTGAGGACAGAGTGCACTCTTTGTTTTGGTCCAGTTTGAATAAGAGAAGTAGATTCACAAAAGGTCTTGAAGCTCTTCTTGATACTATCAGAGGCATGCTTTCTTTGGCCAGCAAAGGTGAAAAATATATTATAGAACAGATTTTGAGTGATCATAGGTAATTCTTCACCATTTTCACGAAGTTTCAAGAAATAGTAATTAGCAAAAATGGATCCAGCATATAACAATTGAGTGATATGGTCAACCACTTCTTGAATCAAGGTAACAAACTTGGAATATTTGCAAGTATTAGCCAAAGATGTCTTGGTTACAATAGTTTTCTCGACAGTATCCTTGGGCTTTGGAAGCTTTGTTTTTGATTTATTCATAGAACACACCTTGCTGGAGGAGCGAGAGTGATCGGTTCCACTATAAGAAGGACATCATACTTGTTTTTGCTCATTGCCTGTCGTCTTATTATTTTCTTTTTCCTTTTTAAGTGCTTCAGCCATATCAACCTTGTCTTGATATTTTTTGGAGCTCTTGATGGGAGCAGAAGTACAGCTAGTAGAAGGAATAGGAGCAGGTAATACATCTTGAACACACGTATCTTTATTGTCTGTAGGCATAGATACCTTGTCACCGATAACAACATTTGAAAGGCCAGGAGCAGATGTGTCTTCTTTAACAGCTTTCAAAGTAGTACGAATGTTCTTGCCTATTACAACGCTCAGTTATAAAACAGATGGAACTAATATATGTTATCTTTACCTTTTCTAAGTAACGGAGTTTCTTGAAAGTCATCATCACTTGCTTCAAAAGCTATATTTTTGAATAAATTTGTTTACATTTATGCAAACAAAGAAGGGAGCCCGCGATTGACGACTAAATGGGCCCTTAATAAATCTCATGTCAACTCTGTAGCTTACATACCTTTCCCTTTATTGCGCTTTGCCTTTGGAGATAGAGAGTCATCATCTTTCTTTCGCTTCATGTTGAAGTAAAGAAAAAAGGAAAAAGGAAAGGTAACTGCGGATAGTTTTGTCATGTTAAATTAACGATCGACAACATTGTCTTTATTAATTAATTATGTTTAAAAGTAAAATGTTTTTCGAATGAAAAGTCGCTCCACTTTTGACATACTGCACACCCTGCTATGGTTTCCAAAGTATTCATATTTATAAAAGTGATGGGATAAGAGTAATAAAATAGTACAGGAATCATTTAAACACCAGGAACAGTGATTGGAGAAGTAGTGTTAAAGAGGGAAAAGAAGAAACACAAACCCTAATGATGCCCATATGTTCCATGATGAAATATCAGTACGTAATTGGTACACACGTATACAGCATGCGTCTGGTTGATACGTTGAAAATGCTGCTCAAAATCATGTCTTCAACGGAGACTATCAATTCTAGTGCTGCTTCTCAAGGTACGAACGATGCCACGGAAGCTTTTGTCGCTATACTCAATAGGAATAACTACAGTAACTTCTTCCATTGTTGACAGGTTGCAAGTGTGTCTATCCGCCTCCTTCAATCAAATTCATTCTCATTGATGAATTGATGATAATATAAGGCGATCTGCTTTCGGCAGAGCCATTGTTATTAGATATATCCTCGCTGTTGATGCTGGAATTCTCATGGTTGCTCAATATCTCATATGCATGATGACAAATGCGTACGAAGGGATTACATTGGGCAATCACAGTTAAAAGGTTTTCTATAATCTCATTGTCCAGATTTTCATTTCATGCGATCCGAAAGGGCCTTTTCCCAAGCTGACGAACAGCTCTAGTTACCCTACATTTGATACCAGAGATTAGCCACATTACCTTTGGGCCTCGCGACAATCTATTCACCTTGGGATCTCAGGTGTCAGCACCTGATAGATTTGACAGCGCCTCTTTTTGGATAAAAGATATATCCTCAAATTTACTTTCCTCTATCCATTTTTTTATTGGAGCTCTCGTTTTCTGTTGCGTGGTTTCGTTTCTTATGCGACACTTTGTTGTATACTGAAATAACTTCGGCACCATTATCAAGATAGCATTTTGAATTTTTTCTCTTACTGGACCTGTTCGCGGACAAAGCATTGGTAAGAAACTGTTTAGGGAATAAGATCGCTTTGCTTGTTGATGATAAAAAGGTACCGGCTACCCAATTTGGGTTGCAATACTTACCATTGTTATCATCCGATTCCTCATGACTAAACAACTTTCCAAATGAAAGGAGCTGATCGCAATATGCTTGATTTGACAAAGAGGCAACAGTTTGACAAGTTCTTTTAAAGATTATCAATTGACGTATCCACATGATTCAATGTCTGCGAAAAGGCTAAATTTGTTGCTAAATGAAAGATCATAATCAAGACAGTTGACATAAAATCCGCGATCAAGAAAGTTCAAAGTGGATGTAATAGCTTGTAATCCAAATATCTGTAGGCTTTGCATACTGATGATGCGTTGTTTGGTGATTTTTCCTGACATTACAATGTCATCAATAGTACATTTGGTTTCGGCTGCAAGTTTAAACTTGTCACTGGCAACCTTTCCAAAATTAGTGAACGCTCTAGCTGATTCAACGTGACATATATCTACTACTCTTAATACTTGACACGCGATTCTTCCTGTTGCAATCAACAAAAGAATTAGCACATCAAAGAATAAATTCAATGGTTATATCCCTGACGATGACCCCTTGAACAACGTGGTGTTGTTAAGAGAGTAGAATCATAATCAGCCACAGGTAAATTCATCAAGCATGTTGATACAAGTTATGTAGTAGATTTTCAAATCATTGACTAAAATATCATTTTAGCGGGAGCTTTATAAAGAGTCCCAAAATTATTGACCTGTCTTTTTGATAATATAAAACACTTCTATCTACGTTGAAACCAATAGTGTAGGGCTTGTTGTTGTTGTTAATGCGCTTGACTGCTGTTGTGGTATCAGTAGAGGTTTCTCCCCATTTGATGTACAATTCCTTGTCATTTCCAACCATCAACTCCAAAACTTCTTCTCGTAGTTTTATCATAAAGTCAAATTCACTGACTTTCCCTGTTGGATTTGTGAATACATGTGAATGTTTTCTGTATGCATTGATTCTAAAAACGAAATGCAGTTTAGAAGTTAATATATGTTGTAATATCGTAATGATTGTATAGAGGGTTTCTTATATCTAATTAAAAATAAAAGAAGCTATACTTACACATAGCCAAGTACTCTAAAGATCCATTTATTGTTAGGGTGAGCGCTTCTCACACTCTTTAATGCCATATAATAAGCCTCTTCTTCTTCATTACTCTTGATTTGGTTTATGATATCTTTTATTTTTTCTTTGGTGCTGTTGTTGAGTTTAGGAAGATGATTTGTCTTCTTTGATCCAAAATACTCATTGAGATAGCTCTATTGGTCATTTGCGAATAACTTTTTTTGGTTCGATTCATTGTTATTGCCTAAGTCCAATCTTTCATCTATACAGAGACCACACACCGCCTGTTCCTCCTTGGGAAACGAGCTGTATCTCTGGAAAGGTCCTTTTCCATATGACTTGCATATTGTTGCAATCGATTTATCATTAAAAAATAGCAAACTGTCACCTTTGATAACATTCTACAAATAAGAAGATGTATGAGTGGATACTTTATAAGACATATCAATTTTATCTATCACGTACATAGTCCGCGTTTGCTTATGGACTATTCACTGACATTGCATTGCGTGAGCTTGATGATCTGCTTCTTTCGTATGTCTTCTTATGATCTTGTGCATAGTCTACGTTTCTTAGTCCCTTGTTGTAGTACTGTTGCTTTTCATTGTATAATAACCAGAGCTAGTCGGCCTCTTGGGTGTTCATCATCTATGTAAAGAGAAATAATATACATATTAGATAGCTGTGTTACTATATCCAAATCAGATTCAATTTAGTATCACAGGTAAGCCATAGTTTAGCTGATCTTGAATCCACTTGGTGGTTGAATCTTCAGATGTGTGGTATGTCTCGAATAAATAAAGAAGTATTAAGAGAAATGCCTGTCGATGAACCTCTATATATCCTCTTTACTGTATATTGAGACGAGAGAGAGCCCATTATTACAAACAGCGTCGTTTTATATGAAGACAGAACTATTAAGAAACCAATTTAATTATGGCAAATAATAGTTGAGCATGTTGCGTTATATGCTAATAACATATATTGCTGTCAGTCTCTTTGTGTTATTCATGCTTAGAGTATAGATTTATAGTAATCTCATACGACAATATACGTTTGGCGCTGAATTTTTAAAATAGGTTATTTCGAAAGCGAAGCAGACCTGAAGCATCACGAGCTGTACACCGATTTAGTGAAGGGTATTTGAAGGAAAGGTTAAAATCATCAGAACGCGGCGGTGCAGTAGAGCTCGTTGTTGAGTATAATCTGGTATACGGTATATCATCAGGAGTAACTTCATGTGTCACTCAACTGGCCTTCTTTTTTGGTTTATCTTCTCTTTCTTTCAGCAATAATAGATAAATTTAACTACTTACCTCAAGAAACAAACAACCAAACCTTGGCTTTGCTTCCAGAAGAGAGTCATGATAACCAGTATGAGGCTTGGTTAACGGATTGTTTTACTACTCCATATGAATTGACATGCAGTGCTCAATAGTGCAAGAGACCTGTTCCAGTTTAATGAGCATTTGATCGTCGATTCAATTCCACAAGAATGACAGAATATTTACAGTGTGTCGGACGTATATATCCGCAGCATGTGTACCCATAAGATACATTCTCTAGAGCGTGCATCGACCGTGACTTATGGCAAGTAGGAACTTAGTGCAATGGTAATCGTTTAGCAGACTTCTTTTTTAAAAAAAGGCCTCAAATGCATAAAGGGGCATGTAGCTATAGGATGCACTCTTTCTAATACATTGTATTTCTCTTAACTTGAAATTAATCTGTGTGTTCTTCATCTTGTCTTTCAAATTGTTTCTTGCATCCTGTACGTCATTTTAGTACACTGCTCATTTCTTGACCAATCGTCTCATTGGCTTACACATAGTTTGATAAACTCGGATGACTTGCCGTTATCAGGCAAGGTCCCTGAGCTATGAACATCATACGAAATTAGAAATGGTAAACAGATACACTTGTTCTTCTTTCCTTTCGCTAAGTCAGGTATGCGACAAAACAAAGGTTAAGAATATATTTACTACCTGTGAGAACAGGATGGCCATTTTTATAATCTATTTGGTGTTGCCGAAGTATGCCATACATCAAAGTCAGCTACGTTTTATACCCTATTGTCCGCCGACGTTAATCTCTATACTGCTTTGGGCGTCTTGTCCTTCTCCGGTCAGTCGGCAGATAAACATGTGCAACCTTAAACCGGACCGTCATCGGTTAATTAGAAAAGATGATAGCTTATCCTGTGTCAGCGAATGAAGATACGTTAATTTATATAAAAATAGATGTGATCTAAAAATGGGTAGAGTTGAATATGATATGCGTCAGTTAATTTCATGTGATTTTCTTGTTATTTTATACAATTTAAGCGTTAGATTATCTCATGTTTAAGAATTCAAAAGACTTTCTTTTGCCTTCAAGTTGTCTAACGTTCTAAAGAATAGCCTGCTTTGTTTCAAGCTGACTTCAAGAACAGTACATCTACGCTATTGAGAGACGAATGGAATTCAAACATTCTTAATATTCTTGTTATTGAACACTCACGAGGAATATCCATTCTTAGCATTTCCATGATGAGACCCATTATAAGAATTCCAACGATTGATAAATTATTGGTTTGACTGGGACTATGTGCTTAACAAGCTTGCAAAGCATATCTCTTAGCGTCTTTGGTAGTTTTGACCAGTCGTTCATACGCTTATCGTATGCAATGGTAACAGTATACCTTCCAACTTCACATAATCTCAGTTCTTTGTTGTCGACTTTGAACAAGGGACCGATTGACATTTATTCCAAGTGTTACTACAACACTGTCGAGTTCACCAAGCTTTCCTTGAATGCAGTTATCTCTGAAAAGCTTGTATACAAATGGATACAGTCCATGCAAAAGGCTGACCTTGGAATAATCTTCAAATTTTAATTGACTACCATTGCTAAAGTTTTCAGAATCTGCTATCAGATAAGAGAATATGCTTTTTAGCTTTATACATATTTGCAGAACTCTTTTCCTATCGGCGACTCCTTATCATATGAGTTGGTGTACTCTCATAATCTCTATGGGAACTTGTCCAAGAGCTTTGTATTGTATCAGCTGTAAAGTACCTTTTCCAGATTGCATCATCCAAATTCAGTATCATTCGAATGCACTGGATGCTCAAAAGAAGAAATCTTTACCGGATGCTTTCATTTTATTTTCTACTACAGCGCTGGTCGACAAACGTCACCTGTCTTTTTCTTGAGTATTATCGTATTCGACAATCGCCCTTTGCTTCTCCTCTCGTGAAAGACTGTAGTTTGACTTTGGAGCATTAAAAGAAGAGGAAGTTTGGCGTTCCTTGAGTGTTGCTTCAATATCGAGCCATATATCTTCTATTGGATTTAAGTCCCTGTATTGTTGTCTTTATAAAAGACGAGTAAGCTGATGCCAAGCAAAGTAGAAAGAAAAGAGCAAGACATAAAAGGAGAGCTTTATAGGAGTCAATGGCTGCTTATTTAAAATGTTGTCTTTTGATGTACTATAGACAAATAAAAAGTAGAATAAAGTATGATTTACTAGACGTGTCAATCATATATATTTTAAATACAATACGTTTCATTGTCATACGTTACCATCTGCTTTAGATAGGATAGCTCTTTAGGGTAATTTCTTCAATGAGCGTAAATTGTAGAAATGTTCTTGTTCCACTATGCTGTGAAATAACCAAATTCTTCAAATTTGCAAAGTTCAAACTATTATTAGCTTGATTAGGTATTGATGATATGGTTTTTATGCATATTGAAATCATGAATGCAAATCGCAAGTATATATTACTGGATGCATTTTATAGTAAAGAAATAAACAATGAACAAGGATTGAGAACACGTTGCATGTGTATTTTAACCTAATTTCTTGGCTGATACTCAACTTAATGCGTGCATTTCTTTTTTTCGAAATGCAATTAATAAAAACCCATGATCTTAGATTTAAAGAAACTCAAGCATCTCATTTTAGGTTACATTAATCAATTAAGAAAGGAGAAAAAGAAGCTAATTCAATGATTAAATTGGTTATTTATTAAACATAGAAAAGCGTGTATATTGAACCATGTTCCCAATTAAATAATATCAATTGGAATTGATGTTCATTGTCTATGGTAGCTCTTACTTCCACTATAGTTCGGAAGCTCTTTTATTTGGCAAGTAACGTGATTATTCTTTTTAGGCGGTCAAATAACAATACTCCGCTGCAGGTCAATCGGATATTCAAATGTATGAAGTGATGAACCTTGATTGTTGTCTTACATTTGGCGCGCGCGTGTCTATTTGTGTAGCATAACAAATTAAGTCGGTTATTTCCTTGACGACAGGCCCGCTCCTTCAATAAACCCTTTCCCCCTTTTTTTCTTTCTTCTTACGCACAATGGCCGTAAACATTCAAGCTTGAAACTTGAATTGGGGCCTGCATATTCATTCCATTGTGATAATCTTTACGCCCTCAATTTTTGCGCCATATGTTGAAAGTAAGGTTGCGTTCAAGTGAGACGGTTAAAAGTTTGGTGACTCAAAGTGGCGTCAGTAACAGCTATTTTAACAATTTATGAGGGTGCATATATTAATATAAGAGTGTCTATATTCTCAATGGATGAAAAACTCAACAGACTTATGATAACTATTAATAAACTTGTTGAAG
>NW_019671916.1:403724-498791 GCF_002708625.1 Rhizopus microsporus ATCC 52813 | reverse complement strand
AAAAAGAGAGAGAGAGGGCGTCATATACTGATAACATGGATGCACAGTGCTTTAGTAATATGAAAAAGGGGAAGAAAAAAGGGATGCAGCCACGTAAAGGGTAAAGATCTTCCAGCCAATGAGAAATGATACAAGTGACAGAAACAGAAAAAACGATTGTTTATTGTTTAAAGTAGACTCCTTTAAGTATTTCTAAAATAACCTGTCGCACAATGTCATTTAGTACTTGTGTGTCCAAGGTCGAGGGAATATAAGCCAAGACAAAATTACAAAAAAGTGCTGAGTATATAAAGAAACATTTAGACATGTCACAAAAATGTAACAATGGTAATGTATCTTTACAACGTGGCAAACTTAAATTGTTGAATAAATCAGTTGCTAGGATGTACGCATTATATAATTTCTTTATACTTTAAATGCACGTAAATAATTAAAGCGGAACACCATGACAACAAGGATAGCAACTAAGGATATTAATAAAAAAAGGGCTTATTAATGAATAAATAATGAAAAAGTATTATATGTCGTGTCATCTTAAAAGACTTGTACTACAAAAAATGACTCTGTGGTAATCTAAACCCGTTATTGGTGCCATTCCTTCCAGGATTATAAATGAAATAAACTTGTTATTTTTGCTTTCTTTCCCCTTTCTACTATTCCTACCTTAAACCTCCCTCTTTATTTTCTACTTCTTTTTTAATTATCAATATTAATATCTTATTATATATTTATATATATAGTTTACGTTCTTTATATTCTATATAAGCTATAAACAACAACCAAAAAAAAAAAAAAAGACATTCAACCTATTCGACTGACAGTTACTGTTGGAATAAGTCTGAACCTCTTTTTTATACCCTACTTTATATATTATGGATATCCGAAATTTATTAAACGAATCTGAAAACACTACAAAACCCTTTGCTTGCGCTTGGCAAGACTGCAGGAAAAGGTTCTCACGAAAGTCAGATCTTTCAAGGCATATGAGGATTCATACTGGAGAGAGACCTTATCACTGTGAGTGGCCATCATGTGGAAAGCAGTTTATTCAAAGATCAGCCCTGACAGTACATTATCGAACTCATACTGGTGAACGGCCTCATGTCTGTGGATACGCTCTCTGTGGCAAGGCATTTAGTGATGTAAATTATAAAAATTTTCAAATATAATAATTTTTAATTTATAACCTTTTCTTTATTTGTCATAGTCATCTTCATTAGCCAGACACCGACGCACTCACACTGGTAAACGCCCTTATGCTTGTCTTCATCCTGGATGTGGCAAATCCTTTACTCGTAAAACAACTTTATCCAGACATCAACGTTGTCATGATCCGAAATGGAAATCATACAAGTAAGAAGGAAAGAAGTAGGAAAAAGCGTTTTGACTAATTATCTTTTTAGTTTGAAAGAATTGAATAGAGTTCAACCGAAATCTTTGTCGATCACTGCCTCGAATGATACGTCTGATCCACTTTCTCAAACTTCAGTTGAATCACCCACCAGCAGCTCTGAGTCAGAACTTGATTCCCCAGTAACTGCACCATCTGATTATTTTAGTATGCAGCAACAGCCATTAAGTGCGTTCACAACCAATCGCTCCTTTCACCCAATGATTGAATTACCTCAAAAGTCATCAAAAAACACATATACATATCGTATTCTGGACTATGACTCTTTCAGTAGCCCAACTGTTACTTATCAATCATCATTCATTCACCAAAGAACTCGAGTGCAATATTACAATGTGTCTTGATTCAACCATCACTTTTCTTCATATGCTCTTTTCTTTCTATTTCTTTTCTTTTATTTTTTTTCTAAATTATTTAACAGCCTTTATGCCCCTCCACCTTATGCTTGCTATTTAACTTTTTTATATGTATTTTTTCTTTTCTTTTTTTATTCTTCTTTTATTATCTATTATTATGCTTTTTTACTTAATAAAGACTATATTCTATGCTTAGACTAGAAAAATTAAACCCTTGCTTTTTCTTGAAAAATAGTCCCTTGATATGGATTGTCTTTTGCATAAAAAGACAAGATGCGTCACTTTACTATTTCTTTATCTGATCTCTTTCTCTCTCTGTCTGACAGCTTGTGCAAACATCAGAATTTCCCGACCAGCGTTTGTTGACATTTCATTGGTTCGTGCCAGTTGTCTTTCTCAATGTTTAGTTTATGTAGCGCTTCTCCTTTGTTTAACCTAACAAAAGGGCAAAACAAAAAAATTGACCGCTCTCCTCTCTTTCGGTCCGGTAATTGTAAATGCCGTATCTCGGCAACTTCATATGTACAATTAGCCTATTGTTGCCTTCATCCATTGATATAACAATAGCTTTGACAAGCGAATCCACTACACATAAAGGCAGTTCCATCTTGTTAGTTTGAATTGTGGGCTTATCTGGGCATATATTCCATCATCATTGCTCATTCTTTCTTTCACCTTCTCTAAACTCAGATTTGTGTAACATCGGTGCTCATGTCATTTACACTTCTTGCGCGTTGTTTGGTTTCTTTTTCTTTTTTTCTTTTTATTTTTAAAAGACTATGGCACCACCTCCTTCAGCTCCCTTGCAAGTGCGTATATTGGCACTTATGAAGGCAAGTATACAATAAAGTGTGTACATACGGGTGGAATGTTGATCCACATTAGACACTTCAATTTGCTTGGTTCTTTGGTCATGTTTCAACCATTTTGGGCACTGCATTATACGCCTTTTCTGTGCTCACCTTCAACTCCAAACCTTTCTTTTATAAATACGCTTTCTTTGGCGCTGTACTGTCTTATGGTGTAGTCATCTACAAATCTCATGGGGTAAGTTGTCATTTTCATACAAGGATGAGATCGAGATAGGATTAACCTACGTTAAAGACACCTCAACCAAGTGGAGAATATATGCGAAAATTAGTCATGGATGAAAATGCGCAATACTTTATTCTTGCATTGTATTGGTTTATGAGCAACCCTATTTCTGGTAAGAATAAGAATAAAAAAAACTATGCACAGCCATCGTTAAAAGCTTACTCTTTTATAGTCACATTGGTTCCTTTCTTTACATTTTCTGCCTTCCATGCTCTTGGATACGTTCGTAACAATATCATTCCTAATGTATTTCCCACCGCGGCAAGAACCAATGGAGATGCCCCAGCTACTTGGCAAGCTAAAGCTCAGCAGGGAATTAAGACTTGGACAGACAAGTACTACAGTACTGCTATGCGTTTTGTTGCTCATTCAGAAGTAACCATCATTGCTCCTCGTTTAATTTTGGGATTATTCCGGTAAGTAAAAAAAGGAGAAAGAAGCAAAGGCAGCATGATCTAAAAAGAGCAACACCTTGTAGCTTAAATTTTGTTCCTCTGTTCTTGTTTGCTCAATTCCTTCGTTTCCGCTACCATTTGTCTTCCTACACTCGCCAAGCTTTTACAGAGCTTCGTATCAAGTGTGATAAGTTACTGCTTCCTCCTAATGCTGACCCTCGTATTCCTCCAGGCATCACAAATGCTTATAACTTGGTCAAGCATTGGATCACACGATTTGGTGAAGCTGGTGTTCAACGTCAGCCTGCCGCAGCTCAATAGATAATAATAATAAAGAAAAGATAAATTTCCAAGCACTTTGCGTGCATATGTATAAAAAAAGGTTATCTCTTTTTTTTATTGTTATTGAAAAGTTATGTACAAGAATAGAATGATTTAAGCAAAGTTCTTTGCATTTTCATGGACCCATTCGGCCACAGTCTGGTGATCTCTTTCAATCCATTTAGTATTCACACGAGCAGTTTCCAAGGCTTGCTGCAGTGAACGTGCATATTCCTTTGTCTCCTTGTCAGCAAAAAAGGCTTCGACATCAGCAATACGCTCATAAGAAACGAAGCCACCGACAGTAGAACGAACGGCAGAACCGAATAAGCTGAGAGATTTAGAGAACTTAGCATAGAGAAGATCATAGTTTTGCTTGAAGAAGTTCCAGAGAATTTCACGAGCCTCAGGGTTAGAAGAGAGTGCACCAAAGACATAGAATTGGTCTTGACCTCTGACTTCCTTTTCATCCAAACTCATATCGAGATATCTTTGAATAAGTCCCTTGTGCTTGGTACCACCAAGTGCGCTTAAGGCGGTCAAGCGTTGGTCAGTAGGCAAGGATTCGTCACGGTAAATCTTCAGGATGTGTTCCCAGACCTTTTCTTCTTCTTCTTCGCTTTCGGCGGTGTAAAGGACAATGTCATAAACAGGAGCACGAAGGTTTGGATGAAGTACCTCGGTATTGCCTTCAACAAATTGCCAGAAACGTCTCTTGGCTTCTTCAGCTGTTTGGGCATCGTTGGAGCGTCCAGCGTTAGTGATGGCAAGAACACGCAAGACACTGATAAGGTAGTCTTCCTTCTCATGGAATTCCCAGCCAAGTCTGTGGGCTACAGGAGCAAACAAGCTACGACGAAGAGCCTTGAGTCCATCTTTAATCTCTTTGGGTTGTTCACTCCAGACAGAAAGAATCTTGGAAAGATGGCTACTTAATTGTGACCAGACACTATCAAAAAGAATAAATAAATGCACACGTCAAATTATGCATTATGCTACTTACAAGTAATTTTCTTCATTTACAAAGGCTTGAGCGAGTTCCAAGAAGGCAGTAGTGCTTTGCAGACCACTGACGCACAAGTTGCCGGCATCAGAGAGTAAGCCGACACGATCAGCTGTGTTTGTCAAAAGTCCGTTGGATCCCTTCTTGACTTCTTCACTTAACTTGCGAATTACTTCAATAGGGTAATTGACACGGTAAACACCGGTCTGACCAGCGTTCAACTTGAATAATCCATTGGATGGGATAGTGAAGTCTTGAGACTTTTCTGTCAAGGTAAAGGATTCAACCTTGCCAGGAACAAGGACACCAAGAGGTACCCACCAAGCAGTTGTGTCTTCTTCTTCGGTTAAGTCTCCGGTAGACAAGTAACGGGATTGGGTGACATTGATAACACCCTCGCCCTTCTCCTTGACAGTAAGAACTGGATATCCAATGCGCTTGGTCCATAATGTCATGAATTGAGATACATCTTGGTTAGCTTCTTCGCTCAAAGCAGCCCACAAGTCACCTGTGGAAGCATTACCCAGTTTGTGACGACGAAGGTAGCGTCTGACACCAGCCAAGAAGGTATCAATACCTAACCAGGAGCTCAACATACGAATGACACTAGCACCTTTGTAGTAGGAAATGGCATCAAAGATTTGGTGGATTTCAGCGGGATCATTGACAGCGACTTCAATGGGATGAGATGAGCGAAGAGCGTCCAAACTGAGAGCTCTGGGCATATCATTGTTTACAAAAGAAGTCCAAACCTCCCATTCAGGGAAGATTTCATCGACAGCTAACCAGCCAACCCAGGTAGCAAAACCTTCATTCAACCATAAGTGATCCCACCATTCCATGGTGACCAGGTTACCGAACCATTGATGTGCTAATTCGTGGCAGACGGTGTAGGCAGTGCTCTTCTTGAAAGAAATAGAAGATGATTTTTCATCAAAGAGCAGTGCAACAGTTCTGTAAGTGATTAAACCCCAATTCTCCATGGCGCCTATTGTTTTGTTTTTAATACATCTTTTCATATATATTAACCATACAAGGCAGCTTACCAGCTTCGAAATCAGGGATGGCAATCATGTCCACCTTGGATAATGGGTAGGGTTCACCAAACACCTTGGCAAAGTATTCGAGAGCAAGGGTACAGACGTTCAATGCGTGACGACCCTGTTCAACAGATCCAGGCAAGGTGTAAACACGAGAACGGATGGGACGACCGTTATGTTCGCCACTTGTATATGCTTCAATGTATTCAAAAGGGCCAATACAGAAAGCCAAGAGATAAGTACTCATAAGAGGAGTGGTAGCATATTTGACTTGCTTCAAGGAAAGAGTAGTAGATTCGGTTTTTCCTTCTACCTTGCCAGTTTCAGTCTTGCCTTCTACTTTACCTTGGGTTTTGCCGTGCAAACTGTCTTTATCGTCAAAAGCTTCTTCAGAAATTACGTCCATGTTGGAGAGAGCGACGAGGTGAGAAGGTACGATCAAGGTAACGTCAAAGGTAGCCTTCAAGCTAGGCTCATCCCAACAAGGGAGAGCTCGACGAGCATCAGTAGATTCAAATTGAGTGGTAGCCAAGTAACGAGTGTTTCCATCGGCATCTTTGTAGGATGATCTGTAGAAACCGGCCATTTGATCATTCAGTTCACCTTCATAGTGGACTTCTAGAACAGCTTTTGAACCAGCAGGGACGGAATCTTGAAATGTCAAGAAAGCCAAATCTTTCTTTTCATCATAAGAGATATCAATAGCAGCTTGTCTGTGATATATAAGGTCAGCATAGGACTTTTTTTTCTAGTATATGGTGGCACTTACTTTGACTCGGTTTTAAGACCTTCAGTAGACAAGAAAGCAAACTTTATCTTGATATCACGCGTATTAAGCGTAACCTTGGTTGTATCTTGATTAACATTCAAGCTATGAAACAAATATGAATCGTTAGCACATATCACAAACACTTTTTTTATAGATAACTCACTTGACTTTAACGACACCGTGGAATTCAAAAGTGGTCAGATTAGGCTGAAGGGTCAAATCATAGTGAGTAGGCTTGACATTGGTAGGTAAGACCTGCCTCTCTGGGTTATCAACAGAAGGAGTACACATGAAAAAGAATAAAATAAAAAAGAAAAGAAGAAAGCGTGGAAAAATGGTCATAGCTTGAAACAAAAGCACTTTAAATAAGCAGCAACGATTTTAAATAGCGAATCCCAAATGAGGAATAAGAAGCAAAAAAGGAAATTGACATTAGCGGAAATTGGTAACACGCAAACTTTATCTCATTTCCTGACAAAATGTATAAAGAGAAAAAAAAGAAGAGAAGAAAGAATAAAAGTAGAGAAAAGATGCATTAAGATGACTGAAATACAAGTCTGAAGACTAGATAGTGATGCATGAGTTAAAAATGTACCAATTAGCTCTAAAGATGTTCAAGAAGTTTTTGTTACTTTCCGAAAAGTCGGTCAGATTTTTACTTGATGCCGCTTTCGTAAGTTTTCACCAAATTTGTATAGTCAATGCGATGTTTTAATGAGACACATGAATAGCCCTGATTGAAGCAAATGCCCCTGATCAAATGATGCCACGTATTCTTTCCCGAGCCAAGGCTTTCTTACCATTATGTGTACCCATCTTAATGTTAGTCACTTGCTAAATGCTGTGCCTGACTGAAAACAAGTCGTGTATATTAGCTCAAGGATGTATTGATACAAAATTATTTAAATATTTTTTATTAAACACTGCAAAAGAAAGAAAAGAAAAAAGAAACGTTTGTTTATGATCTATTTGCTAAGTCGAATTTGGCCATGCGTTCTTCAAGTTCAGGACGGAAATGACGAATCAAACCTTGTACTGGCCATGCAGCAGCATCACCAAGGGCGCAAATGGTATGTCCTTCGATTTGCTTGGTCAATTCCCAGATTTGGTCAATTTCTTCTTTATGGCCACGTCCATCTTCGAAACGGTCCATCATGGCTTCAAGCCATCTAGTACCTTCACGACAGGGTGTACATTGACCGCATGATTCATGTCGATAAAACTTGGAGAATCTAGAAATGGCTCTGACAATATCTGTGGACTTGTCCATGACAATGACAGCTAAACAAAATATTAGTCAACATTCAAAAAAGGAATGGCATGGACTTACCAGCTATATAAACACAAGAAGTTGAAAATCAAACATGATCAGACACTGCACATATAATATTATTTGTGGTCAATGCGTTACTTACCGGTACCAAGACCTGAGTTGACATCACGAAGAGCATCAAAATCCATTCTATCATACGCATTAGATCAAGAAAGTAAATAAATAACAATGGCTTACAAAACGTCGTCACAGATGTTCTTGGGGAGAACAGGCACGGAGGAACCACCAGGAACAATACCGAGCAAGTTATCCCATCCACCGCGAACACCTCCACAGTGCTTTTCAATAAGTTCTTTCAAAGGAATAGACATCTCTTCTTCAACAGTACAAGGGTTGTTTACGTGGCCGGAGATACAGAAGAGCTTAGTACCGGAGTTACGAGGACGGCCGAAACCAGCAAACCACTTTCCACCCCTGAATAAATGTTAGAAAGCTCTAATGGGACAGTTATACGTTATACCTTCTGAGAATAGTGGGAGCAACAGCAACGGTTTCGACGTTGGTAACAGTGGTGGGGCAGCCAAAGAGACCAATATCAGCAGGGAATGGTGGCTTTAATCTGGGCTTACCCTGCTTGCCTTCGATAGATTCAATCAAACTGGTTTCTTCACCACAAATATAAGCACCAGCACCACGGTGAATGTAAACGTCAAAGTCATATCCAGTTCCACATGCGTTCTTGCCAATCAAACCAGCTTCATAAGCTTCATTGATGGCGGTTTGGAGGTTGGCAGCTTCATTGTAAAATTCACCACGGATATAGATGTATGCTATCGTCGTCGCATTAGAAGTGATCTCAGGGCAAAATAGAAATATATAAATACATACCAGCATTGGCTTTCATGGCAGAACCAGCAATAAGACAACCTTCGATCAATTTGTGTGGATCGCCACGAAGAATTTCACGATCTTTACAGGTGCCTGGTTCTCCTTCATCAGCATTAATGACAAGATAACGAGGACTGTTGGACAATTAGTCTACTTGTTGATTCTATATAAACTTTCAATATGACATACCGTCCGTCTGCAGGCTTGTTCATAAAACTCCACTTTAAACCGGTAGGGAAACCGGCACCACCACGTCCACGAAGACCGGATTCCTTCATTTCATTAATAATCCATTCAGGTCCCTTCAAAACCAATTCCTTGGTCTTGTACCAGTCACCACGCTTTAATGCGCCCTTTAATCTGTAATCGTGCTTAGAGTAAAGATTGGTGAAAATACGGTCTTCATCAGAAAGGCTACCAAAAGTGGTCTTTCCGGTGATAGGATTGGCATCAGGGTTGGGCGCAGCTTCACTGGCAAATGTACGGGCAACAGAAACTGCGCTGGGGATCATTCTAGCATGTCGAGCTAAGCTGGTTGCTGAGAGGATTTAACTTTAATACATGTTCAATTATTGCACTTCAATCTAATTACCTCGCTTTGCGGTTACTGTTCTCAACATGACCGAAAAAGACAGGTTAAAGTAGAAATTAAAAAAGAGTTGGGGGTTGAGCTGGAGCAAAAAAGAGTAGCAAAAAAACTCTTTTACTATAGCTGTTGAACCCCCTCCACCATCAAAAATGAATATCCGACAATTAAGTCACCGTCTAATTGATGACATATTGGATAAATTTTAATCACCGATACGATGTAGGGAAACAAACTAATTCATCTTGGCAATCACATAAGTGAGTGTTGGCATTAGCTCGATGTTATCGGAATAAATAGACATCATACAGCTGTCAAGAAATGGTAAATAGAGGATTGAGTGTAATTTCTCATTCAGTATTGACTTCCTCCATTTCGACGTTAACATGTCACTGGTCAATAAGAGATTTTTCATTTATTGAGACGTTCTAAGTATAATGATATTTTAATCATTTAAACATTTCCTAATCGGACGTTTCTTCATAGGATTATATGCCTCTCTTTTCTATTACTATAAGAATTTGTTTATTCATATTCGTCTGCTGGACTAAGCTAAGACAGAGGATGTATCAAATAAGTGCAAGATGATATAGTCAATATTAGTTCTCAATGAACACATGTTTAACGGTTAGCAATTTCTGTTTTAAAAGTATGTCTTTCTTCAAACGATTCAGACAGGCATGCTTTTTTACATACGCAACATATATTTTTGTAAGCTTTATTTAAAATCGGCTAGAACGATAGTATAAATTGTAGCAATTTTGTAGCAGGACGAACTTCGTCTCTTTTAATCAATATCAAGAAAAACTAAATATTAGTCATGTTTGTAGTACTCCCTTTCTTTCCGTCCTCCCAGTCGGGGAGTACATTCAAGCCTATCTTTGATACATTGCACCATCCCATTGGCTTGTATGTGCTTCGTTTCGGTGTTCAAGCTTTGACGCAGTTAAGAAACCGATAAAGTGAATGATCTGCATTCAGTGACAAGGTCGAAAGGGCGAGAAAGTTTTATCATTGTGGAGGCAACATCAACGAAGATCCCGAAGAAAAACTATGGCCGCTTTCGGAAATAACTCAAGAGAGATTTTCATTCACTACCAGTAATCTTTCTATTAGTAACTTGAAGAACAAATTCAATGAGCTTAAAGAATTCCTGTAATCAAGTAAATCTCTCAAGTAACTTAATCCTTGACTGATGATTACCTTCAAACTTTTCTTGCAAATTGAACTATTGAGCTCTTAATTAAAGAATCTTTAGGGGATGTCAATATTATGTACAGCTTAGAATATAGTTTAGACGGCTTCAGATTTCAATCCATAATATAACTAAACCAAAAGGGAAATATCTCAGAATTACCTTTACTTATGTAGGGCATCCCTTCCAGCTTTATTGCTTAATGAAGTCGAGTATCACTTAGTATCCTCAGCTATAACGTAGCCTTAAAGAATTCTATAAAATAGAATATTCGTGGATGCAGAGCTTGATTTATTAAGGCCATAATAATGGTACCACTACCCCCTATGGTACACAGACATATTATATACATCATGTTCGTTTATATCCTTGAAATGTTTGTTTTACGACATTACAAAGCTAGGTTACTTTGTTATCTTTAAGGACTATTAACCAAATGCTACTTTATTAAAATGAAGCATTGTGAATAATGTTAATCATTTTTTCTCTATGTCTTTGTACACTTATTGGGTACCTGATCTGTTACCAATCGCTTCAATGGTTTGAAACATAATTTATTTTAGCATAAAGTCTAATGTTAAACAATGTTTTGGAAATATGATGTGATTTGGTAGTACGGATTAAAGAAGTGTACCTTACAACAAGTAATAAAAGGATGCATGTCATTTTGTCTAACCATTCTGCTTTTCTTGAACTCAGCTACAAGTATATAAAGGAACATTTATTTCACTTGCGAGAGGACATTACGGCTTTCAACATGAAATTCCTTCAAGTATTACTCTTTACTTTGGTTGTTTACACTGCAAGCGCATATGCACGAGTCTGTTGTACTATTTTCGATGCTGACCAAGGACACATTCTCAATGGTACCAAGGATATAGCTTCAATCTTCATACAAACTGATGGTAGGGATCATGCCGATTGCCAAGTTGCTATGGTCATTAATGCCGACATCAAGTATAAAGGCAAATGCGCTTTCAGAGAGTCTGATAACTTGGTGACTGCTGATATTCGTGTGAACAATGCTGACTACCATGTTTCTTGGAACAGAAGCAAAGATACTTGTGGTGCCCATAATATTTCAGTAAGATCTAGTGACTGGTCAAATGGAAAGTGGGAGCTTCGTCAATCTTCAAGAAGCTGGAGTAACTGTGCTCCTGCTTGGGCTGGTTTCTAATTGATATGCTCTTTTAAATGATTTACTCTTATAAATAAATTTTTATAAAGTGTTTATTGCATAAAGAATGCTCAAATAATGTAACCATAAAAAGCATGCTTGAATAATCTTAGTTTACTCATGCAAGTATCCTACTGAATCTTTTGCGCTGCAACAGAGTTAAGACAAAAGAAGGACTCTTTAGTTTCCAAGCAGTGCTTAAGCTCCTTTGAAAAGTGGTCCATATCATCCTTGTTTCTCAGTCCAAGAAGAGGCCCAAGCGCAGGTTGCATACTTTTTGCGCCTTCCACTATATCCCATACAAATTTTTTTGCTGCTGCTGTGTTTTCATCTATTAAGGGCTTGTTAATGAAAAAGTTTGCATGTATCTTTTATACTCACTTAAATTACATGCTCGATAGTCTGCTTGAACTATCTTTACATTATCATTTTCTCTAACAAGATTGTCTAGCTCCTTTCCCATTTCTGCATTTTGTCCTCTAGAGTCACAAGCGGCTTGGACTTTTTAAATAGAAAGATTTCAGGGAGATGAAAGAATAATCTAATATTTACAAGGGAAACTTACTTGCGCTCATGAGTTTATGATACGCAACAGAAGCCTCTTTTGGTAGCTAAAATAAGCGGATTAGAGACAGCTAAATCTTGCCTTTTTTTTTTTTACTTTTCCATCAATATCAGACAGCTGTATAAATCCTCCAGGCTTTGTAACACGAATGGCTTCCTTTACTGCCAATGGCCATTCATCTACTCGTAGGGCAAGAACAAAAAAGCGCATATGCACAAAATCGAATGTGTTGTCAGGATACGGAAGTCCCTTGACAACGTTTCCATAACTAAAATTGAGATTTTCTAAACTTAACATTCTGTTAACAGTGTTGACAATGTCACATCCATAAAATGTGCAATTGGGGTATTCATGGATCATATCCTAAGTCATAAGCTTATAAGAGAAACGGGTCTATTATAGCAATGGTTTGAACCTTACCATCATCCATACACCTGATCCACATCCTACGTCAAGAATAGTGACACCCTTTTCAAAATCTAGGTTCCGGATTATGCTCGGTAGTACGTTTCTATAAAATTAAAAGTCAACATGTGATATAAAATATAGACAAGTAGCATAATGACCCTCCATATAATTCTTTAAATGCAAAGTGTTGCTGTTTAAAATGGTTTTAGTACAACCAATGAATTGTTTGTTCAAATGTCATACAGCTGTCAATCTTTTTTGCTCTTCTTCATCCTTTGGAAGCCAATAAGTTGATTTATCTTCAGAGTGAAACTCTCTTGAAATGTCCATAGAAACATATTCAGTTTCTGAGGTTACTTTTTTGATAGTGGCCATAGTGCTTTGATAATCTGGTCTTTGGCTATCACGTTTCTTTAATCCTAGAAATGAAGCAAAACAATTGCCCATAAAATAAAGAAAAGAAAAGCAATAGAAAAGAACATTCCTTTGTTCTAGCGATGTTATGTAGTACATAAACTGTGCCTGAGAATAATGGATACCCTGAACACAAATTGCTTGAAGGGCCAACAGTGCAAGGTGCATGGTAGGAGCGCTTACTTTGTAGTGCTTTTTTCTCTAAGCTATTTGCTTCCATCACTCGGCTGTTACAGCTGATTTATATCTGCCAAGTTACTTTTATATTATTCCTTTATTTTATTAATCAACTCAAACAGTAATGTCAAATGAACAGCGTAGGTTGCTGTAGAAGAGACTTATTTTCAATAACTCTGGATATAAAAAACACACATTCGTAACACCACATGCTTTGTACTATGATACTAACTGTTGTCATACTAAACGTTGATTCTTGGTCATTCTGGGTATTTTAGCGTCATCTTAAAATGAACCACTGGTATAATAAATTCAAAAGGTGGTGATAGTTTGTTTAATAGTAGCAACTATAAAAGTGGTAGTACCAACGTCGTATATGCTTTGGTCTACATCTGAAATTAGTGTAATGTAATAGAATGGAGGTAGCATAAGCGTACATGATTTACTGCAATCGCTGCAATAGGGCCAGAATTATTTGCTAGTTAGCCTTTACAGATGCTCTGCAATGTTTATTTTTTGACAAAGGCATCAATTAATGGTTTAAAAGCTAGACAAGATTGCCTTTGTTACTTTATGGAATTCCAAGTGAAGAGTCAATTCATGTCCTCCTCTACTATTACTTCATGATTTAGTCGTGATATGTGGATGATTGCAGTAAAAAACTTTTTGAATATCTAAAAGATATGGAGATCGTGTCGAGCAAATACTTTTAAATGTTCCAATGGCCCTTTTACCAACCAAAATGAGTGATTGAGGCCACAAGGTTTTTTAATACGCATAGAGCCTTTTATAGCTTTTTCATAAAGCGCAAGAAGCAAGTGCCCAAAGCTGACGCTCAAAGGCTTCATCAAGTAGGGTGATTTTTTATCAGCGACTCTATAGCCAAAGAAAGTTTTGATCTCCCATCATTAATAAGACTAGATGACTATCGTCAATGAACATTATGAGGGAACCTGAGCATATACGTTACATCTTTGACGAGGAATATATCATTTTTAAAGTAAAGGTTCATGTGTGTACGATATTGTATGGTACTGCTGATCAAAATAATAGGCCTTTGCCGTGAGAGAAAACGCCCAAGTAGCAATCGCGCATGGCCATGTCTGTGTGACGTCTGAGCACTACTGTTTATAACTATATAGGGAAATTGACTGTTCGTTTTGCCTTGATGTTTCGCTCTAACCTTGGCGCCATACGCCTTCATTATGATTCTTTATTACGAAACCAAGCGTTACCCAGAAATTGCCTTTACTAAACCTCATGCACTCCTAGCTCTCGCAGTGGTAAACGCTCCTTAATAGCTATAATACCATTCATAAGTTTAAGCTAGGTATTTTATTACACACTTCTATAAAAATAATGTACGTGATTATTAGACGTACACGTATTTTATATTAAATAAACATGGAACTACAAAAGGACATTGTACAACATTCATTGGAGCTACGTAAGCACATGTATCTTTTTGAGCATTTTACTCACTACATGCTCATGACATATTGAAGGAATTCTGAGCAAGTGTGAAAGTGCTGATCCTTTCTTTAGATATGACCAAACTCATTTACCCAAAGTGAGTACAGTGTGTTAATGATCGGCATATGAAAATCGGGAATTGGAATAATACTTCAGCAGGAGGGGGTGGACAAGAGGGAAATAGGAGTAGATTGCCCTTTTCTCTCTCTCTTTTTCTCTCTTTCCATAAAAATGTCTTTTCTCAACAAAATCATTGATAAAGCAAAGAACCACAAGAACGAAGAATCAAGTTCATCAAATTGTAATCAAAAAGCAGCTCTACCAAAGATACCAGAAAACCATGTTGCAGAAGCTGATACATCAAGACCTATCATAACAGGTGAGTTACATTGTGTGTGTGTGGTTGCAAAGTTGAAGTGTATTATTCTACCTTTTTGTGCTCTTATTTGTGAGAGAACAGTAAGAGATGGAAATATACACTTTTTTTAATAATGGTGGGCTAACATGTTATAAAAAGAGAATACTAGCAAATTTTCTTTTAAAAGTCGACATAAGCAATATGATTCAGCCATCCTAGATCAACGCAAGAACAAACCTAAGCTAAAGCTGGATGATTTCAGTTTATTGAGGACATTGGGAACAGGATCGTTTGGTAGAGTTCACTTATCACAATCAAGGCACAACAGTAGATATTACGCAATTAAAGTGCTAAAAAAGACAGAGGTAGTAAGATTGAAGCAGGTGGAGCATACCAATAATGAGAAGCATATCTTGGAATCTGTTGCGCATCCCTTCCTTGTCACCTTATGGGGTACATTTCAGGATGACGCCAACCTTTATATGGTTATGGATTATGTCCCTGGTGGCGAACTATTTAGCGTTTTAAGAAAGAGTAAACGATTCCCTGACCATGTCGCCAAATTCTATGCAACAGAGGTTACATTGGCATTAGAGTACCTTCACAACAAGAACATCATTTACAGAGACTTGAAACCAGAAAACCTGCTACTGGATGCGACGGGGCATATCAAAATTACAGACTTTGGTTTTGCCAAGTATGTACCAGATATCACGTGGACTCTATGTGGTACACCTGACTATTTAGGTATAATTGAACGAGCTTTAGAGGAAAAAGACTAATTACTATTCAACACAGCTCCGGAAGTAATTCAATCCAAAGGTTATGGAAAAGCAGTTGACTGGTGGAGTTTGGGTGTCTTGATTTTTGAAATGCTGGCAGGATATCCACCATTTTACGATGACGATCATCTCAAACTGTATGAAAAGATCATTCAGGGAAAGATTCGTTGGCCATCTTATTTTGATCCAAATGCAAAGGATTTGTTAAAGCACCTTATTACAGCTGATTTGTCTCGTCGCTATGGTAATCTTAAGAATGGAGCAGATGACATCAAGAATCATCCATGGTTCTTTGGCGTAGATTTTGCTCGAATTGCCAGTCGTCAGGTTCGACCTCCGTACGTTCCTCAGATACGCGGGGATGGTGATGCAAGTCATTTTGACAGATATCCAGAAACAAATGAACAATATGGTACACCATGTCAAGATCTTTACAGAGACAAGTTCCCTGATTTTTAAAAAATAAAATAAAATAAAATATTTCTTTTCTATCGAGTTCAAAAAACGAATAGACTACGCACATATACAAAGAATAGATATTTAATAACGATATTAACACAATATGTATACAAATAATTTAATTATGTTGTAGGAAAACTTAAGCAGATCTTCCCTTTGTTTCGACTGGTATGCTTGTCTGATTGACCTTGCTTTGCACTTGGTTCATGATTTCAGCATCACGGACGGCTGATTGTCCACCAAAGATTTCATCCATTTCTTCAAGTGAACGACCCTTTGTTTCTATAAGAGATACGGATGAGCATTATGCAAGAATGAAATCATTTTTTACTTGAATTACCTGGTACAAATAACCAAACAAAGAAAAATGACAACACCAAGAAGCAGGCAAAGAAGATGTAAGTACCATACGTAATGTTTGCCAACATAGTAGGTACAATAAGACCAATAATGAAGTTACACATCCAGTTTGCAGAAGTTGTTACGCTCATTGCCTTTGCACGAGCTCTTAAAGGGAAGATTTCAGCAGCAATAACCCAAGCGATAGGACCCCAACCATAGGCAAAGTTGGCAATAAAGATATAAATGAAGGCAACCGAGACCCATCCCTCAGCCGTATGATTTGGCCAATCATGTTGGAAGAGAGCTGTGATGATGGCGACAATGATCATACAGATAGCCATGATAATGGAGGCAACCATAAGTGTGCGTTTACGACCAACAATATCCAGCAAGAATACGGTAGGGAAGGTCATGACGAAATTGATGATACCAACGACACCTGTTGCCAAAAGAGACACGGAAGTGCCAGTTAATCCGACTGACTGGAAAATTTTGGGTGCATAATAAATTAATGCATTAACACCGGAAAATTGCTGGAAGAACATGATGATGCTACCAATAGCGAGGCGATTAAAAATGCCTTTTCTGAACAGATCTCGGTAACCCAAGAGTCCGATCATCAGTCGACCTTTACGTCCCTTGTCGACATATTGAGGATACTGTTCACGTTCGACTTGACGATCAAATTCAACAGAGACTTTAATTTCTTTCCATTCTTCAATGACTAATGGATGGTCTTGAGGAAGACGACGCAGCTTGGAGATCACACGTAATGCTTCTTCTTCTCTTCCTTGACCCATAAGCCAACGAGGCGAGAAAGGAAAAAAGAGAATACCAAGACCAAGCAAGATAGCAAAGAACATTTGGAGACAAAGAGGCACACGCCACGACGCCTGACCGCCTACTTGAGTCAAGCCAAAGTCAATCCAAAAGGAGATCAAGATACCAAACGTCACAGCCAGCTGTTGTAATGAAACCAAAGATCCACGAAGCTCAGGAGGGGAGATTTCGGATTGGTAGAGGGGTCTGCATGAAAAATTAGCATGGTCATATGACCTGCGATAACATCATGTACTTACACTAATAAACTAAGGGCGCCGACAGCCATACCAGTGACAAACCGACCACCAAGTAGATAATTCACATTTTGAGCACCACCTTGAATGGCGCTTCCTAGTAAGAAGATAACAGTGGATAGTGCAATGGAATGCTTTCGACCAATTCTATCAGCAAAGTAACCAATAATCCATGAGCCAGCCCATGCACCAAGTTCGAGAATGGAAACCATAAAACCTCTCTGTGTAGGGTTCATTGGAAATCGTTGAATAAAGTCATCCATTTCTTGAACTCCAGAGATGACACCCTGATCGTCTGTAAGATATCATTAGTCTTTTGCTTGCTTTAAACAAGTTCCATTGTCTCTTACATCCAAAAAGGATACCACCAATAGAGGCAAACACAGCTGTCAGACACACATATGGATTCTTAATAAATCCAGCGAGACCGCTTTTGCCGGCATTATACTTGTATCGATCAGCAGCAAGATGTCCAGTAACCTCTGAAGAGGGATAGGTAGTTAATTTTGTATGATTGACTTCATCGGCGGATGCATCTTGATCTTTAGGGGTATTCATTTTCTTTTTAAAAAAAAAATAGAATAAAGGAAGATAGAAAAAGAAAAAAGACAAAACCATTTTATACTTTTTGACTAGCATCATTTCCGCGCTAGAATTTTTTTTTTTTTTGTTTCAACTATCTTTAAAGGGTATCTGATGGACTCAGAGTCCCCTTGATATTATTACATATTGATTCAACTAAAATTGGCAAAGGCTAAAAAATAGTCTTTGGAAAGAAACGGGAAAAACTAAATAGAAAAATGACAGAAAGAGTTTATTTTAAGCAGTTTATATGATCTTTATTCAATGTAGATCACACCGTTTGTCTCTGTTCCTTTTGTTAAATTGTCCTCTTATGGATTAAATTGTATAAAAAAGGCCTCTTCTTTATTCAAAAAAGACCTTTTCTGCACAATGCCCCATGTTTTCCCAACATTTCCAAAAACAATGGCCAATCTTTAGCGCCCATCCGATTTCCCCAGAATCTTCCCCGCATTTTCCCAAACTATTTCGTCAGCTTGTATTACACCCTACGACATAAGCAGCTATCAGTGCAAAGGTTTATTGGCGAAACTCGTTGTTGTCTATAGGAGGAGCTCTCTTTAGAATATATTTGAACCTACTGCTTATAGGATGGAGTAATAAGCTTTGTTACTGAGGCTATGTTCTCTATCATGGAAATTCGACGATGACGTTTTCTGCTTGATCGATAAAGGTATTACCAAATATGTAAATTTGTACTTTTTTCCAGAAAAAATGGCCAACTCCTCTTTCTTTATCTCACCTCATTAGCGGACCATCGATTGTGGTACATTACTTAATGTTAGTAAAAGAGACTAAAATATCTCAAACACGCTGAATTTTCTCTGATACAAGGACTCCCAGGTTGTTTGCCCATTAATTTTTTTTCAAATAAACCAATTGGCTGGCTGGAGTGAATAATTTCACCGATTTTGGTAACTAAATTTGCAGGAACGCGAACATTGGTAGGCTCCGTTTCCCTGACCAGGTTATTTTTTGGAACCGTATGCATATAGAATCCCAGTTTCATTCAATGAATACTGAGCTTCTTGCAAATCCTTTCATATTCCGAAGCTCAACTGCCACGATCAAGGATCCTGCTATAACTGATTAGTCTAATTTGCCAAGCCAGTCTTTTTTTTATTTTTTTTTATTACATACAAAGTTAGATTACTAAGCTTACTCATTACAATTGAAAACACAGAGGATTCCAATCTATTTCTAAAGTATACGCTTTGTGTAAACCTCATATTTGTTTATCCTTTGTCGGTCAGTGGTTGTGGCCTTCATCTCATATTCCGATATGACAGAACAATACTCTTTAAGCCGCTTTATTTTTTAAGCAAACATCATGGTACGAATTATGAAGACTATTCTACTACCCGCCAGAGAAAGACCACGAATAAACGTATATCAATGCTAAAGATGAGTAACTTCTCAAAGAATTTAACAAGGAAGTTAAACTTGAAGTAGCCGAACATGTAGATGGCTTCCTTTTCCACAGCGATATACAACAACAGCTAGATGGGCCTTTGTCTAGTGCTCTACAAGCAAAACATTTATGAAGTTCCAAGATTAAATGTAGGAAATGGACAGCAAGCGAAACAATCAACAGGGGGTTCGTACAGTATATCAGATAAGGATACTGAGCATCTTCGAAACAACGCAAAGCCAACAGCATTCATATATCAAGACCTGCGGCAAGCACATGAGTATCAAGATAAAGAAGAACTTCGCAGGAACATAGGACAGCTCCGTCGATATATCATCTGCAGATTTTACACCAGCAAAGAAGTGTATAGAGAAACAAAAATAAGTACATTTAAAGCCATAGACTTTTTAACAATACCCGTTACTTGGGGAAAGATGAACCAAGTAAAAAAAAAAGTATGCTTTGGATACAGAAAGAGTCGAAAAGATTCAAAAAGAAAAAAAATACAGCTATAACATCTTGCGAAACGCTACCTCCGCCTAACGAAGGTGATTATGGAGGAAGGTTTCAGAAAACGTCTTTTTTCAACAGAGAATTTTTCGGTCATGTGAATAAAGGATTATGCTCAAACCAAATCGATTTATGATTGGCTTAAAAATGAACAACTGTGACCCAAGGGGCCTTTTCTTTCTTTTTCTTTTTTTTTTCCTTTTCTCTCTTCACCTCTCACATTTTGAATAGCTGGTACTCTATTCACGCAAACTTTTTTGATAATGATCACTCTCCTGCATATTTCTCAGCGAGCTTTTCGTAACGTGGTGAATCTTATCAGTAGTATCCACGTACAAAAAGTGGGGTTTTTGTGGGGTGTTTCCATCGGGCTTCTCGTGAACAATACCCCTAGTGTTGAATAGAGTACCTCCAAGAGACCTGGTTGCACCTAAGAGACCTGGTTGCACCTCTGCTATTCATTATGTAGTAGATTCTTCCATGCAAGCAGGTAATACGGCCTCAACGACCGCTATAGGTATAGAGTATGGCCTCACCATAGGCAGTACAGCAGCGCGTTCTATACTTGGCGAGAGTCACGTTGGCCCCAATATTATCAGCACTATTGGACTCAAGAGTCTATTTGGTCTTTTTTCTTTCTTTCCCTCCACGATACTAGAACAGGTTTTCGTCCTGTGGGGGATGGATCCAAGCTATGCTAATAAGTTTGGTGAACGAAGATTCTAGCTTTTATTTATGACTTATTTTGCCACTTACGCGACAATTCAAATCACCAACTACCTCTATCTGACAATATTTTTCTTTTTTCATATAAAATTTTTCCTTCTCAATAAAGAGCGTAAAATGTTAATCATCGTTTTTCTGTTCCTTTAAGCTAATAATAACATGCTTCTATCTTTAAAGTACATTAGCTGAGTCAAGTACACCAAAGGATGGTGAAGTTTATATCTCACGCTTTTTTGAGCGTATATCATAGTTACTTGGCTAAAGTACACAGTGAGAGTGTAAGGAGAGAAAGAAGAGGACAGACACGTAAAGAATCACAGACACCGTATTTGGAAAAATCTATAGTATATCAGCTGAATGAGATTCATTACAAGTTTTACAATTCATTTTTTCTTGACGTGCAGAAAAAGAGAAGGATGACAACCAACTGTAGACAACTACAAGAGTTGTCAAGGCAGCCGGCAACCTTTTCCGACGAAGGACGGAATTCAACCGCGCCATCCCAGCACAGTTGCCGCTTCCAGATGGAGTGTATTAATGTATATGGGTATTTCAATGTGAAAGACAAGTGCAAAACCTACCACCCCTCAATTAGTAGCTTATGTCTTCTTCAAATGTAGATACAAGTCCCTGGCATACCACCTTATTCTCCATTTCTTAACCCCGTAGAAGAATGCTAAACGAACACGGAAAGCACAATCCGCCATGTGACTTGTTCAAGAAAGGCAACGAATGAATGTCTCGTATTGTTAAGGCATGTAAAATGTTAACCTCAAAGTATTGTGAAGCTTGCAGAAACTTGTTTGAGATAAATGCATTCAGCAACAAATTGGCATGTCATAATACGCACTTTACTATTTTCCGCTCATCATTGATTAAAATGCTTGTCTTGAATCTGATTCGTTTAAAATAAAGTAGGAATCTAAAGTTTATCCGAAAGTAGTGTAAAGAGAGGGACATCAAAAAATAACAAAAAAAGTTAGTTTCAGATGTTAATACCGAAAGTAGTTCCTAAAGTGATATCGGATGATTATGTTTTATCAATACCATTTTCATCATAATCGAGTGATTTGTTCATTAAAAGAAAGGGCGCATGATTACAATGATGTTTTAAAAAGGACTGAGCAGATGTTTAAGATGATCCAGCAAGGGAACGAAGAGAGAAGGATATATGTTAAGAGATAAACAATATAGTTTATTTTATACAAAATTAACCGTGTTTGTATGTTTGTGTGTGTACATTTATTTATATTAAATCAATGAAAAAATGGTATAAAATATAGTTTAGGGGGGAGTGGCGGTCGTACTACTGACACCAGTGGCAGCTGAGTGAAATGGCCACCAGTCACTTCTGTCATTAGGTCTATTGTTACTGTTACTACTATAAAGATAAGGTGCTTGGCTGTTGTTATTTCTTGCTGGTTCGTTCTCTGTCCTTGAGAGGGACACATCCGGTTCTTCTGTTGGAGTATCTGTTGTACTTCTTGATTCATAGTCTGAATAGACTAGATTGGGTGTATTATTTCCGTTATATGGGTGTTTAGCAATTGTAAGGTCTCTTTCGATCTCTTCGTTTGTTGCTCCGTCTACAAAGGAACGTAATCATGGTGGTTAAGGATATATAAATTGTATAGTATCAATAGTGTTATATTTTTATAAAAAGGATATCAATTGTATGCAGCCTTTCAGGTGGAACCCAGTCTTGATAGTCGTGCTCTTGATTCTGTGTTTTTGCTATACCAAATACTATTAATCAAAAGATCAACCGCAAGCCCATAAGCTTACATTGCTTATTCAGTCGGCTAAGCTCCTGTCTTAGTTTCTGCATCTTTGTCTGTACTTCTTCAATAAGTACAGCCCTTGCTCTTTTACGAGCAAACTACAGAAAAATGAGTATGAATAAAGAATTCGATTTGACCTTACGTAATAGTCGTCCCATGCTTGCTTCTTTTGAGCTGTAAACCAGTCGAGTACTGACGTCTTTTCGTGATCTCTCCAAATTTTGATCTTTTCTAATTTCTTTTGTTTGGATTCCTCCAGTTCGTTCATTAGACGGCTGTAATCAGGATGTTCTGAGGGATCAATATATTTATTTGTTAAATCATATACTTCTTGCTGTGATCTACTATCAAATGTTAGCTTAATTCAATTTATTACAAGAAATCATAACTGGTTATCATTATTCGCTGCAGGAGTAATAGTGCTATTATGATGGCTATTGTCTCTTTTAGAGCGTAACTGTTTCTTGGTCTTTTTTATATTTTTTGTCTTGTCACCAATTATATTATTAGATGTGGGTTTTTTTGTTCGACTACTGCGAGTATTAGAAGAGGTCATGTTAAAGATAAAAAAAATAAAAGAAAAAAGAAAAAGAAAAAGAGAGAGAAGAAGAAACAATTTCTGGCTCAATCTGCAAATCTGTACTCACTTTCCAGATAGGAGGTTTGGTTAAATGTTACACTAGAACGAGCCAATCACAACCTCTTTCCATTTTTATCGAGAACACTCTTTTGCTGCATCCAGGCAACAATGAAACCATGGTGATGATCATGTATACTTTATGGTCCAAATATATCAGTTTTAAATATATAGAAAGAATGATTATAGAATTAAATAAATGTAATCTATATCCATGCTTTTAATTCTTAAGTAATTAACATCAAAAACATAAAAGGCTATAAAACCCATGGCCGAGAAAAAATTAATAGACATGGAACGATTAATAGTGACGGAATAATGGAGACAAGTATTATTTGAAGAATCAAGATGATTACACAATAATTGCTAAAGATCTCTTGTCATCGGATGCAATTGTACTGCTTTCCTTTTAATCATTCCGCAAAAAAGAGTACAAAAGTATAACAATAAAGTTAGTAAAAACGAATAAATACAGGGGCTATACTGATTTGTCCCAGAATGATAAGGTTAACTTGCTAAAGACTGGGCTAAAAAAGTGGGGAAAGTGCATATATGATCATCAAGAGTGGGCTACTTCAGGCAGCTTTAATTTTGTTTAACATCCAGCGTAGTTTTTATATCTCTCAGTACGTATCTCTTTTCGTTAGATCATCCAATATAGCGCAATTCCATGCTTTGTTTGTTTTAATTACTGATGAAGTCTACACTTATACAAAAAAGGTTTTTCCTTATTTGTCAATACCTAATGGGGGAAAGTTCGGTTCGGACAATGTCCAGCCTGAAACGAGCCCCCTTCCCTTGTCCCTGCGGATCTTTCTCTTCTTTTTTTTATACAATCATGAAGTCAGCACTGAGACCTTTTAATCAGATCACTCGTCGATACATTCACCGTACACCTTTTGCATGTCAAAGTGAATCAGAGGCTGCTGCACAACGTAACTTTTTATAACGAGATTTATTGCCCTGTTTTTGCTAATGTCATTAAAGGTGCTGAGCGAACACTCAAGCGATTCTGGAAACGAGCTGGCATCAAGGAAGATCAAGGTACTAAAAAACACAATTTATAGAAAAAAGCTCTAAAAAAAATCTAGAATCTGTCACAGTTGTTCTTGATCATCGTAATCTGCGTACACCAGGCAAACACATTGTTCAATTCCCTAAACAACAAAGACAGTTGGCATTATTGACAGCTGCCGAGTGGGATACACAAACACAAAATTTGAAGGCACACTCACTACCACTAGTAAGCACTAATGAACGATAGAAATAACGAAAAAGATTGAACCTTTCAAAATAGACTTCCATTGTTGCACGCGCATTCGATACCTTCGATCCTACACGTACTCTAGACACAACTGTAAGAACAGGAGTTGTTGACAAATTGATGCAGTATCTCGACACAGACGCTATTTGTTATCATGAAGAGTTTCCCGAAGCATTGACACAACTTCAAGATACCTACTGGAAGCCTATTATCGAGTGGGTTCAAACAACATTTGATGTCAAAATTGATACAACCACTACCATCTTTGCAGTGACTCAGCCAAAGGAGACAAGGGAGAAATTAAGAAATATTGTTGAGCAAATGGACTCTTTGGAATTGGCCGCTTTTGAGAAGGCTGTCATGTCTTCCAAAAGTTTCTTGATTGGCCTTGCTTTGGTAAAGAATGGTATCACAGTCGAAACAGCTGCCAGAGCTGCTCACGTCGAGATGAATGCTCAAATGGAACGATGGGGCGAAGTAGAAGACAGTAAGAATTTTTTTTATATATATAAAAGAAGTGCTAAAATATGTGTTACTAGGTCACGATGTTGAAAGAGAGTACATTAGACAAACACTTGGTTCAGTTGCTGTGGCCATTATGCATAAACATCAATAAACCATTAAAAAAGGGAAGGTTGGGCGTGTTGACATAGGAGCGCTATGATATCTGACATGGTGATGACGCCCTTTACTTTTTTAGAATTATTTGAATCCAAAATCCAGACTCTGTGGGTATCCTTTTGAATCATAGTGTCCAAAATGTTTTTCAATGGAGTATCAGGCGTTGCAACTGAAGGTGTTGAATGATGTGATGATTTCTACATGACATTCAGTTCTTCTTTCTTTACTCTAAATGCATAAGTGCACTTACCTTGACATACTCTTTACAAGGCAAAGCCAACTGATCGATTGTTTCCAAATTGGCATTGGGTAGGTCTTCCACGCATAAATCTGCTATAAATTGACCTTGCCTAACAATTTAAATAAGCCTTTCATATACAAACACACTCAAAATGAAGTCTACTTGTCTACAACAGGCAATCCGCTAAAATTTTTGTTTGCCATAAATCGATACACATTTAAGGCTGTTTCTTCATCGGATGCAGTGACGAGTTGCTGTTCAGAAAGTACCGTGAGATCTTGAACTGACTTTTCTAAATCCAGTAAACCGGAGACTGAATCTGGGTGGTTGACAATATGTCGGATGATATCTGTCTGTGAGAGAAGCCAGCACTTGTCTTGAGGATCATTAAAGTTAACGACAAGTGAACGATGTTTACCCGAGGCAAATGCACGTAAAGTCTAGTTGTAAATCGTCTATGAGTCAAATGATACATCACAATTACCTTGACCCACCTCTATAAGTCTGTCAGAACGGTCAGTTTTATGCATCCGATAACTTTCTCTGTCAATATCGAGACCCAAGACGGACTCAACTGGATCCTGTAAGTTTAGTTGTTCCTTTTCAATTTCCTTGCCTTGTACAAGATAAAGCAAGATATCCAGCAGATTGATAATACTAACAATATCCGTGTTCTTGTGAGAATACATCGGGAGGGATGTGATCTTGTTATGTGACATAAGGTTCAAAGCCGTTTGAATTGAAACTGTAGGACTGACAGCTATCAGTGCTGGTTTTGTTTCCGCAAGGCTTAAATCAATCGGCCTTAGTTCAGTAATAAGTTGACTCATGGTTTTCAATAAAAAAAGAAAAAAGAGAAAGAAATACTTGGATAAGTCACAGACTATTTATTTCCTATTTTACTAAAGTAGGACGTTTCCGAGCTAGACTTCCCAAAGATCCCCGAAGGAGGATGATTTTATAAACCTTGTTCTTAGTCTGGCTTATGCCTTGTTAGAAGAGGGGGACAACTGCAATACATAAAATATTTCATTATCGGTCCCTTTCGTTTAATCTTTTAGAGAGAATATTCGTACGGCTACCGAAATGAAGACAAAAAATGCGGCACGACTTTCCTTTTGGTGCAGATGATTCATCTAGACACTTTGGCTTGCCCCAAATAAAGCCTTTTACACGGTCAACCAAAACATAGGCTCGAGCAGAATAAATCCCTAGCGCACAGCAAGAAAGTTATTAAGAACAGTATTTAGAGAAATGTTTGTATTTTATTGTACAAAAAAAAAAAAAAAGAAAAAAGAAAAAAAAAGCGCGGCTCAGAGAGTATTGACCACATCTTCCGCCTTCATTTCGGCAACAGTATGATATTTCACTGCATATCAAGAGTTGCTTTCACTTGTGCTTCTTTTTTATTCAATGTCTTAAGTTTCTCTCTTCTTTTCTTTGTATTCGTTGGCAACTAGCCATGTCTTTCTTTCAGCTTCCTAAAAGATGGATGAGATTTCCATCTTTCGACTGTTCATTGTTTACATACCTTTTCGAGAGGCAGAAGAAGTTGACCTTTGCAAAAGTTTATATAGAGGCTTACCGGCATACATCGAGATAATGAAAAGAAAAAAGAAACATTGAAGAAATAGTGACCTTTTTTAATCACTTTCAATTGTCATCAACTAAGCTCTATACTAAATCATACGAGGCGTGAGCGTTGTTTAATTTTCTTCTTAACTCGTATGTCAAAAATGATAGTAGCATCCTTACTTCTTTTTGCAAGAGTTGAATACGACCAACACGCTATATTCGTTCAATTGCGAGATTTGGTCATGAGAAAATGCAGACAATAGCACAAGAAAAGTAAAATTATTAATTGGATGCATGATTAGCTGTAATTATATCATCGTTTCCCCCGTCCTCATAATCCTCCGCTCTGCATACCCTCGCTTTTATATATAAAAAGAAATATCTATTCTTTTCTACAATCAGAAGCATGATTAAAGCGATTATATTTGTTTAGGGGGAAAATCGTTTGGATTGAAAGATCTGTCAGATCTTTAAAATGTATCAACAACTAGAGTAATCGTCATCATTTCATTCCATATATCAATTTGATCACTGCTTAAAAATGAGTGTCTTATAAACGGTATATTGCTATTCTATTACACATTGTACATTGCACATTCTTTTTTGGGGGATCAAACTAATCTCGATAAGGCAATGCACTGACATCCAAAGTCCGATAACCGTTTTTCAAAATCTTCTACTTTACTTTTGACAACAGACTATTTTAAAGACAGAAAGCAGTATACATGCAACTTGGTGTATCAGTTTATTCCAAGTAGCAAGGTAGCCTTTCTAACCGGAAGTGACTCTTATTTGTCATGATGTCAAGCTGAACAATGGGTGACGGACCAACTGTTTTCTGATTGCATCAATAAACATGCAACTAAAGCCGAAAAAGACTCCAGTGCACATACCCCATTCTTTTCTATAAATGATGCATACTTCAAGCCTCTCTTTTTTCAATGGCACATAGTACATACATTGCATAAACAAGCATAGCATATACCCCTATTAGATATACCCACTAACTTATGACTTGTAGCAGAAATGGAATCATGACCATCAACAATAAGGCCAGACATCATAAGATGAACCTTTGTTGAGTTTTCAGCTTAGGTCTAGTAAAAGGATCATAGTCTTGCACAGTAAAAGTGTAATAGAATGCTTTTCTTCATCAGTCATCTCGAATACTCCACTCTCCAATCTTTGGGGTAACTCATTTCTTTATCACGAGTAAACCAATACTCCGTTTCTTTACTCTTTACAGACAATAGCTCGTTTAATATGCATTTATCTTTTTTGAGCCACAATGTCTGGCTTTGGTAAAGCTATTTTTAATGTATTAAAACCAATCCTTTTTCTCTTCTTTTGTATGAATTGGGTAATCAATAAAAAAGGGCGTGACACTCTGACTTTATAAATACGGATTCTTTTTTTTTTACTGCTTTTTTTTTTTCTTTCAATTTCTCCGTCTCTTCCCCTTTCTTTTCTTTTTTTTTTCTTTTTGTTTTTTATAGACAGAATAGACAGGATAGACAATAAGATTTAATAATACAAAAAATGGAGAATTTATTAACTCTTCAGTCCCGAAGTGTGCTTCATCATGATGATCATTTGGACCTCGAGGTTTTCTTCAAGGATAACCTCGAACCACTTATGAAGAAGTTCAAGTATCGTTTATCTCAATTTGAAAATGCCGTTGTCGCCAGCGAGCATTACACCCTAACAAAAATCAACAAAGCCTATTGTTTATTAGAAAGTCTTGGACAAGAATGGGAAAAAGCACTCGAAGCTAAACGTAAATCATTGCTGGAAAATGATAATATCATGACCCCTCCTGATTTAGTCAGTGTCATGGTCGAATTATCTAAAAAGTACCATGAACTTGAGAATTTAAGCAACAAAGAAATGCTGGAAAACACCATTGATGCATTCATGTTAAAGGTGGAGGAACTTGATGGTAAAATATCCGATGTTCTCGGCCGTGCCGACAAGATGAGAGAACGTGTAGAAGAGAAGTTGTATGAAGTGGCCGGAGCAGCCAATGAACATATCGATAAATTAAAGGCTGCCATGTCCTTTGGTACTAAACGTTTACTCTTGTACGACGAACTTCCAGCCCCGTGGCAGAACAATAAGGTGAGAGAAAAAGAAACAAAGCCTCTTGTTTCATGATAATAACATATTCTATAGTACATCTTGTCCGGTTATCGCTTTTTGGATACCGCTGCTGACTGTTGGTATTCACTATTCTATGTACACAATGAAACCGGTAATATTTGGACACATCTATTGGGGTTTATCCTCTTGCTCAGCATCGGCATTTACGAATTGCTCTATTCCGAATTAATGACAAAAATACCAATTCGTGATCGCATTGTCTTTTTGATCTTTTTGGTTGCCGCTTGTAAATGCTTGATGTGCTCTACCGTGTGGCATACACTCTCAGGGATCAACAACTTAAAGGTCTACAAGCAAGTCGCCTGCTTAGATTATGTAGGTATCTCTGTTCTCATCTGTGCAAGTATCATGCTTTGTGAATATTATGCTTTCTACTGCGATGACGCCATACGTAACGCCTACATGGCCGCCACTGCCTCCTTAGCCATCATGGGCGTCAGTATGCCATTCCAAGCCTGGTTTGACCATCACGAAAGACGATGGCTCCGAATTGCCTTCTTTATTGCCCTGGCTTCATCAGGTGCTATCATCATCATACATACGTCTCTCATTCGTGGCATTTTCCAAACTTTTGGTTGGCTGACCCCCGTCTTCAAATCAATCGGTTGCTATGTCGCTGGTGTCATCATCTACGGCAACCAATTCCCTGAAAGATTTTGGCCTGGCAGGTTTGATAAACTAGGACACTCTCATCAATTTTGGCATCTATTTGTCTGTGGTGGTATCTGGTATCATTATCAGGCAGCCCTTCAATTTGCTTCATTTCGTGAAGAGTTTGCTCAGTGTTCTCTTAAACAATAAGGAACGCAACTTTATTTATTATATTCCCTCACTTTACACAAATATCAAAACTATTTATTTTTTATATAATAATAATGCCTGCATTTTTCACTTTCTCTCTATTATTCACTATTCTATTTACACATGTATTCTCTTTTTTTTTTTTTATATCAGTGAAATCTTTGTTCTCACCAAGCCTCCACGAAAGTTCTTTAATGGTTGAGGTACCTGTTGAAGCCTTCGAAACGCTTCGTGAATATGTTCAGGTAATAAAGGAGTCTGCTCCGATCTGGACGGCATAAATAAGCCTTGGTTATCAGCATCAAAACTAGGATTCTGTTCTTTTTCAGAACCAGGGCTTGATTCTGTTGTTGTTGTTGTTGCTGTTGTCCCATCAGCAGATGTTACTATAATGGAAATACCATCATTGGATAAACTTGACTCTGTCCTCTTTACGCTTTTTTGATTCTCTTGCTCTCGTTTTCTTTTATGACCAAGGCCCACTGGTTCGTCTTCCTGCTCACCCGCTGCTGCCATCATGTCTCGTTTGATCTTGATTGCTGTCAGTGTTAACTTGGACACCATCTCATATGTCAAGAAACCCAAACTATCGACAATATCGTCATTCGGTTTCACCTCAACAAATGCGCTCATATTAGCCCAATCTCGAAACTTTTTACTTTTACGATAAGTGAATGATGCCTGTCTACACTCTGAATAATGTACATATTCTTCTTTTGTCATTGCTCGTGTCACTTCATCAGCTTCTTTAAGTCGCTGAGCAGAATCGTTATAAGCTTCTAGTTCATCTTCGTCCTCTGATTCGTCTTCACCATTGACTGACTTTATAATAGCATCCGAAAACTGGTTGATAAGTTCCCAAGGAAGCTTGATAATACTTCTATGAAGTTTACCTGCTATTTGTTATATTACGTCTTGTTTCTTTTAAAAAATGCACGTTCTTACCCGTATTTGTCTCTTCTACAACATCTTCTACTTGTTCTCCTGATGCATCCTTTGCATTCTTTCGAACATCTTTCCAACTTAGAAATGAACGTAGTCGATTGACCTTGGCACGATCGTGTCGTATTAAAAAGAGAATGTCCTCTGCACTCAGGTACCTTGAATTCCTACGATTGGCTTGTGCTGCTGCTTGTATAATCTATAACATGATTAATATATAAATTCATTACATAAAAAAAGAGAGTATTACAATTTCAATCACTTGAGATCGAACAATGTCTTCCACGAGCATCGTCGTTTCTTGTAAAGGATCAGATACTTCACCAAAGACAAACATCATTTGTTGAATTTCAGTTTGAAATCGATATTTAGACTGTGTATATACATTAGTATTGTATAGAATGTTGTTTTAATAGGCGTACTTTTTTAGGCTCTGTTGTAGTCGCCATTATACAAATGTGACAAATGAATAAAAAAAAAAAGAGAAAGGAGTGATTTATTGTGTTTAAATATTTACAACATAGAAATTATGCAGCCACAGGTTGCTCTTCATGTGTCTTGGGCAATAATTTATCTTCAAGCTTATCTACTATCGAAGCAGCGTCTACTGAACCAAATTCAGTGTGTATGCTCGCATACTCTCTTTCTTCTGTAATCTCATTTCTTCGTCTCATCAAGTTTTCATTCTTTCTGTCAAGTACTTGCTTTACTACGTTCCATGCTCCTCTCGTCAAGTAGTTTGCTTTACTTTCTACCATATCGATCAATTGTTTCTCATCTTCTTCCAAGTCCAAGAATTGCCACAAGCTCTTCATATAGGCCTCACCACGGTCATCCCCATAGAGAGGATAGATATATGAAGCATCTTGGGCAGTATAGAACGCACCTGGTGGTTGGTGACCTAATGTGGTGAAGGGTCCATAATCTAAAAAGTGAGCAGAATGGACCTGATGCTTGTTTCTGTAAAAGTCTTCTGCGGATTGACGATTTTGATAAAAGGCAGATGGAAGTGCACCTGGGTTGCTAGTGATAAGCTGTGGTGGATCACAAAAGGGATTCTCAACGGGTATTAAAGTTGTGAGATCAGATACTGTCAAACAATAAGTAAAACAATGTAATACATTCAGCGTGTGTACATACCTCCGCCTACTGCATGTAACGATCCATCCGGTGCATATACAACACCTGCTTCCGTCACCTTCTTCTTCTTTTTCTTGGTGTATGATGACTTTGAAGGTGTTAATATACGAGAGCTTGCAAGGTCAATACTTGTCGTATCAGATCCCTGTCTACTGTGCTTTCGTAACGATAAAGTATTTGTATCGATACCCATGATATCTACATCCTCTTCCTTGATAAGTGAGTCTTTGCGCCCTACTGAGAATGACAGCTTTCGTCCATCCTGTAATGTGTCAACAGTTATCGCACTTTCTGCTGCTGCTGCTGCCATTTCTTCTTCATATTGCTTTTCTGCTTTATCAATCAGTTTTGATCCCACTTCATACAATTTATCAGCACTCTTCCAGTAAATGGTATCAATAGCGTTGTATAGCTTCGCGTTGCTCACAATCAAGTTGAAGTCTTGACGAAAGTCATCCACGTTCTTGTATTGGCCACTATCTAACTTCTTCTGCATAGTAGAAAAGTCCATGGGCGATTTGATCACTTTTAGGTAATCTGGTACATAGTTAGGATCAACTGGCTCTAAAAAGAAACCATACACATCGCGTCTATGGATCAATTAGAACCTCATCTGAGATATTTCATTATTGCTTACTTTTGTAAATTGTCAAGTAACTTGGTTAAAATCGCTTTCAGATCTCTCTTTGGGTTCTCGGGGATTTTGGGAGGAAGTTGAGCTAACAGAGCAGCTGCCTTCGCCTTGTTGGTCGGTCTACCTCTTTTCTTTGGTTTATCTGTAGCACTTGTGTTTGATTTTACTGAAGAAGAACGCCTCGTCTTTTGTTTTGGAGGCCGGCCTAGTCTAGGGCCCTGTTGCTGTGGTGGTGGGGGTGGCAATTGTTGTTGTTGTTGAATTGTTAATGGTGTCGACACAGATTGCTTTGAAGAATAATATTCTTCATCTTCATCATCGCTGTCATATGATTGAATCTTTGACCTTTTTGTGTCTGTTGGATGATAAATTTCAGAATCATCGTCATCGTCGTTATCGTCATCAAACTGTTGTTGTTGTTGTTGCTGTTGATTATGTTGTAATAAAGCATAAGGCCTTTTACCACCCATGCTTGGGTGATAATTAGATGAATCTTCATATTCTTCGTCCTGATATTCATAATCGTCTTGTGCTTTTTTATGCTTCTTCTTTTGCTTCTTTTTCTGCTTTTGCTTCTTGTCTGTTGTGTGAATGGCTGTTGAAGAAGTTGAAGAAGCAGAAGGATTTAGTTTTAATTTTAACTTGATCGTAGGCGTAGAAACTGGGTGAACCGTTTTTTCTTCCTCAGAATTATAATCAGAAAGTTCTGGTGAATATGACATTACAACTGGCAAAAAAAGGCTGTCTCTCTTTTCTTGGCTCAATGGGAGAAATTAAAAAAGAAGTCCTTTTGATAAAAATCGCCGGACTGTAGACTGTCCGATCAGATAAGAAATCAACACAGTCGGGGTTACTAATGTTTCGTCCATTCGAAAAATAAAGCAGCTTTTCCTCCACATCACTTTTACTCCAAACTATTTTGTTTCTTCACACAGTGACTAAAACCCGCGAAAGTAGCATCAAAATATTTCAGGATCCTCAGAGAACAGAATAGAAGTAAAGAAAAATGAAACTGAGCGCTACATTTTATTTAAAGCAGCTTGGATTCAGCCAGCATGACATTTCGACCATGATTGGCATGAAGCGTACAATTGTGCAAGCTGCTACTGATAGAGTGGCTTTCACTGGCACAACTTTAACAGTAAAGAGTACATATAGACCCTCTACCTTTGGCGAATACACTTGACGACATTTGGAATGGGTAATCAGAAGAGATCTGTTCCAAACAATTGACACCATCAAATAACAGCTTTTAGGCTCGCAAAAAATTCCTCCTACAGCGAACTAGCTAATGCTGAAAAGGATATGTTAATGCTAGCAATTTCAATATTCGTAGATCATTATAATTAGATATACTTAATGACTTTAACTTAACCTTGGATTAAACTCTATCATCGATTTAACCAACACAGTACTAAGCAACCAACGATCGTTATTTAGCACTGATGCGTGGAAAGAGCTTAAAAATAGAGTCTATATGTCTCGTGAGATGAATGATATTCCATCTGAAATCAAGATGAAGTTGAGAAAAGTATAGCAGTTGGCGATTCTTGATATAAGAAAAGCCTAAAAGACCTGTTTGTCAAGTTGAATATGCGCTTCTACAGGGAGAAATCTATTTTGAAGTATACTCGCATGCCTTTCGTTTGCTTCACAGGAAAAATTCACCAGTTCACCGAGATCATGCTAAATCAGCCACTGAACAAGATTTCGTTGGTGAAATTTGGTCACCTATTATCACTTCTCTCATACTAAGCCCACAGCACTGATCCACAGCAGCAATGTTTACATAATCTATAGATGAAACTAGCTGATAACATTTATTCTTGCAAATAAAAATAAATACCTTTTTTCCTCCCAAGAATCTCTTTTCTCTGCTCATGAACAGACTCGTTCCATCATGTGGTATTCTTATGCTTCCAAGATAAAATTATTTATTCAATAATATCACAGCTGTGCTGTTTGTTCAGCTGATGTAGACAGACAATTATACTGACTGCATAAAACTAGTTACGATTGTAGCAAGCAATGAAAGGACTCCGTTCGTAGAATATGTGGTATATCTCAGCCGTTTCTCTACAAGCAAACGCCAAGGTAATAATTGTTGAGACGTTGATCATTAGATATACCATTAATGATAGGCGTAATTAGGGAAAAAGAAAGCTGGATGTCTCAGAAAATGGTAAAATAGCTTCTTACATTTAACTTGAACACATTTATTGATATTCTCTGTCAACTTTAGAACATGCTATATCAGTCAAGAAGACATTCAGCTTCATTAAGCCAGCTACTCCTGATGTCCAATACAACATAAATTGTCCAGTGCTTCAACAAGCGGAGAAAGCCAAAATTGCTCCTGTGGTTTATATAAAGATCCGCGACAACTGTCCTTGTGACAACGGAGAAGTCAACAAAGAGTACTTTCAAAACGTGCAGCAAAGTGCATTTAGTTGTTTGAAGAAAAGGTGAACACTATGCGCACGAGGAAATCCACGAGAAGGCTAATGCTACGGGCGCTTCTTCTAGGCACTAAATGGACATCATTTTATAGCTGCATACTATCCAAAGCGTCTGCCTAACCAAAGGCTGTCCAGTGGAATATTCTTTGATATAAAATACGAATTTATCATAATTACACGTGATTGATCTTCGCTCTTTGTTGATTAACTGACAACATAAAATAAAAATACAAAAATAAAAAACAACATCTCTTTTTTTTTATCTCTTTCTTCTTAAAAGATGAATTCATATTCTGCATCAAGGAGCATGGAAAGATATTTGTTCCCTGAACAATCTTAGCTTGACGCTGCACATTCAAATGGTTTGTTGACGATACCACAATAGTGCTTGTAATATTAATCCTCTCGTGGATTTCCTCGTGCACGTAGTGTACACCGAAGAAAATCCCTGCTGCTAGGCAATTATTGCTCGACACATTACAGCAGCCTATGGACAAATTTTTTCTTCTAGCTTGGAAGCAGTGGCTTCAACATAACCTGCTTTGATGAAGAGCTAAAAGTGACTTTATTTGTTCGGCTGGTGATAAATGATTTCTACACCAACTGTGTAAAACCAGTTGCAGCGATATTGAATAACGAAAGAACGCCGTGCGTGGAGTATGTGGTACCTCCGTCCAAGCACTTCGGCGCTTCTTACTGCGCCATTGCTTTTCAATGGTAAAAATCTTAACCAATATGATTTTTAGATAGGATTACTTACTTTTAGTCTTCTTGTGAATTTAGGCGTGAGAAAGGCTTGGAAACAAACCGTTATGTTTCGTTGTACCACACAAACACCACAGGCAGAAAATACCTAGCCGGTGGTGCCGGATGCACAGCGGAACAGTCGGAGGCGCTGTTGATCGAGTCGTCAGGGTAATATATACAAGCTCATACAATAATGATACTGATATGAATGAACTGTACTAATATATATCCACATATATAGTGAGGATGACGACTCGTACACAAGTGAAGATACATTAAAGCTGGAGACGGAAGAGGTAAAGGGTGCTTCTATGGAAACATTCAAGCAACGGCGATTTCTGACGTGCCTGTACGCTGGTGATAAGCTGACTCTAATGACTACCTCACTTGTGGACGTCAACCGCGGAAGATTCGTTGCTGTGGGGTAAGCCGTTGTTCCCAGGACTTGGACCGGGAGACACGCCTGAGGAAAGGCGTTTGAACTTCTTTTTTGCCTCCGGGTAAGTGATTTTTACAGCTGTATAAAAGTCGCTAACTAACATGTTCATATTACTAGGATTTGTTAGAGGAGTAGAAACCAGTCTCCGAACAACTGTCAAAGGAAGACAATGGTTGGATCGAAAATGGTTTCCTCATTTTCGAAAAAATGAAATAAAAAAAAAAATATATTCATGACAAACACTGTATTCATCAAGAAGTCTATGTATTTTTACCGTTGACCACAATGAAGTTTTTATTTGTGTCTCGCCTTCTTCGAACTGGCCAGAACAAAGTGATGTATTTTAATATTTATGAGCAAATGAAGTATCTTTAAACGTATTTCTCATGAAAAGGCTTAATTCCAAAGATTGAATAAACGTTTGGTACCTGTTTTCAAATTGAATCGCACATAGAAAATACTCAATAAAGTGTAACTGGAGCCCATGAAGAACCTTGTGACAATGCGCAAACCCATAATATCTCCAAAAGCTGCTAAGCTTCTCTAAAGTCCTGCTAAACATCTTTCTTAGGTGAAAGAGGCAGGTGTAGGAAGAAATGAAGAACGCAGCTTGGAAGCTGTCTCAAAGAGGAAGATAAAAAAGCTTTTGAAGCAAAGATGGCATCCTGTTCAAACCTGACAGACATGAGCTGGGCTCACATGGGAAATATGCAAGGACAACGTGCTTCAAAATTGATGATAAGCATCTTGATGAAGTTGCCAAATGGCCTTTGAGATATAATGTGCGGCCCGGTGGCAACGAATCCAGACAAAGTGAACAAGCTCTACACCGTGAGATTCTTGGTGATGGGTAAACATTACATAATATTTGAAAACGTTTTCTTTGTATACTTTCTCTACTAAATTTCTTTTCCAGGGCTTGATCTGGAGCTCTTCATCATGAACGTACCAATTGGAAATTTGGTGACAAGAGTTACCAGGAGCACGAGACTCCAGTTCCCCGACAAGGCAAGAAACATCTATGCTGGTTTTCTTCCTCTTTTGGAAGCTGTGTGATGTGGCAAGAAGTTAATGAAAGACATAATAGAAGCGATGGACAGCCGCGAACACAAGTTTTTCGCACTTACCGCAGCGCAGGGACAGGACTATCCAATTGCCCACTACTTTTATTAGTAAATAAATTCTTTTAATGTATGATTAATAAATATAATCTATTTCAACAATGTTAATACTAAGAGTAACTAGAACTGTAACTATAAAAGTGTCTATCGTAAATCTTAAGAGTGTCGTTCTTATCTGCGACGTTGGTTTCTAAAGATAGAGCAATAAAAGGTGCACTTTTTAAATATTAAAGAGGTTCAAGTCCTCTATGCCTAATCTTTGTTATCAGCAGCACAAACTATGACTTCTTCTTAAAAAGAGCTGCTACAGAGTGTTGTTAATTAGATTGTACCTAGTTACTCTATTTGATTACATATCGTAAGATTAAAAAAAAAAAATACTAAACAGCCGCCACAAGCTTATTGTAGTAATAATAACATGAACTATAGATCAAGCCGAGTATATTATTCAATAATTGGATACTCATTGATACTTTTACCATTGTAAAAGAGTATTTGATTCAACAGCCAATCTATTGTCAGTATAGCAGCCTGCATGTATCAAAAAATGGCTACACCAAATTATATACCAAGCCTCAATGTAACCACAGATTCAATGAGGCTAAAGAAAGTGTAATACAAAAAGTTTAAATATCATTGTGCATCTGATTTCCCTCTCGTCTCTCTTTTCTCTTTTTCATATTATTATTTTAAAATAAAATGTCAAACGTAGCAATTGATGCGTACAAGTGTCTTAACGTTCTTGCCCTCATAGGGTTCCTTCTTAATTTTATCGGCGACTTTGTTATATCTCGTATGTTGATCCTCCCATATTATTGTATTCTCTTCTAATCGTCTTTTTGTGATTAGCTTTTTGGTATGCTGTTATACCTGGTGTATTTAAACTGTGAGATTTATATATAATTGATATGTAGAATTTGCTGATCTAATATTATAAAAGTTTACTTTTCCTTGCTCTTTGCGTTGTTGAGTTCACTCAGATCCCCGTATACACCAAACACTGGTCCTTCTTGTATAGTTTCCTTGGTCGAGCTTTGTGTAAGTCGACTGTGTTGTTTATTTATTCTGTGTTCTAACCTTATGCATTAGTTTACATTGTGTAAGTAACAGAGGCTTTTCTTCTGCAGAAAAAAAACTTACTTGTATACATGTAGCTTTTCCATGATCTTTATATCTATAACAACAATTGGATTTGCTGGTTCTATTATTGTAAGCTATATAGCATAAGCCTTGTTTTTTAATCTAAACATGTTGTAGATCTTATTCTGTGGTGTGGTCTATCTTGTCCTTCACTTTGCTCTTCCAGGAAAAGAACCTGCTCACATGTCTTATTCCACTTACCTTACAATTGTTGGAGGCAGCGGTAATTTGCCCACAGCCAATGTTAATGTTCAACAGGTTCAATTGCAGCAGCAGCATCTACCTCCTCCAACTGTTAATGGTCAACAATATCCATTTGTTCATCAATCTCCTTTGCCCACTCATCAAGCTGTCAACCCATCTCCTTTGCCTGCTCACCAAGTCATTAGCCAAGTTCCAAGCCCTGCTCCTTATCATGAACAACAACATGTTGCATCATCTCCAATGCAATCACCATCTACATATGATAGCCAAGAAAAGGTTGAGGTTTCTCATTAATCCCTTTATATATGAATAGTTGCTTTGATTTATCTATTACTATTATTACTATTTTAATTACTACTCACACAATTGCTTATATTTTATCAATAAATATACAGAAAATCCACTCGTTGTTTGTTTCCAAAGTGAGCCACGCGACTATTATATAATGCAAATAAAATATACATAAATTATTTATTGTAAACAGAAACAGGCATTCATATATACAAAGGGACAACTCAGGTGATCTGTCGACTACGTATCTTAAGCTTAATGCGACACATTTGAGAGTCAATCGAATCAAGACGGGATTCTATTTCTTCTCTTCTTCTGCGAACAATAGCATTACCTCCACTAGAAGGAGCCTTACTGTACTCTGCTTGAAGCTAAACAGTGATAATAGGGTTATTATAAGACAGAGAGGTCAATATCACTAGGCTTACAATTTCTTTTTCTCTTTGCAACGCTCGAAGCTGCAGATCCAAATCAGTACCTGACCCATTACTCTCATTTTTCTTTTCTGTCGCTTCATTTGTCTTCTTCTCTGGTTTTTCTTGATTTGCAGCTGATGCCGTTTCTGACTCCTTTGATGTCTTGCCTGTTATTTCACTTGTCTTTTTAGGAGGTGCTTTATTGTTGACTGAAGGGGTCTGTCGTTGTTGTCTTTGCTTTGCCTTGAAGTCAGGCACGGCTAAATCAAGTGAACTATATATGTACAAATGTTGGCAAAGTATTGCTATGTGATTCTTTCTTACACTGTAGGAGAGAGCGTTGAAGATAAATTGGGATCATCACTAAACACGCCCATACGCAAAAACTGTTCCATGGTTGATTTCAATAAACGTACTTGGTTCTGTGAATGTCGTAGTTGAACTGCAAGGGATTTGTCGCCAGATTTTCCAGTATCAATAGAAGGACGACTGTGTCTTCTAAGATCTCTTGTTTCTTTTTCTTTTTCTTCTAGGGTTGATTTTAAGTCTTTGTTTTGACTTTCTAACTTTCTTTAGGAAGATGTTAAAGACAGACTTTTGGACAGCATATGTTTTTCTTACCTTATATATTCTGTAGCATCATTCAATTTATCCATAGTTGAGGACAAATCATCTTGAAATCTTTCTTTCATAGTCTGTTTGATGTGACACAAGTGGTTAATAATGCAATAGACCTAGATCATTTTACTTGCCTTTTCATGGTCTAATTTCTTTTTCAATTCTGAATTTTGTGCAGTTAGCTCCTCTACGCTCTGTGATAGAAACGTGATATCTTTATTGATGGCTGCGACAGATGATTACTTTTCTTTTTTATAGCACATCATAACCTCCTTTACCTTCTTTCTGTTTCTGGAGTGCTCTTACTATGGCCTTTTCTTTGTCCAGCATTTTTTTGAGATGTTCACACTTTGCATCAAACGCTACACTGCTATCAATAGACTTGGCACTATCGATGCGTTTAATTACATCGCCTCCTTGAGTTGATTCAGAAGAAGTATCTGTATCTACTTGTTGTTGTTGTTGTTGGTGATGCTGCATGATGTACTGATGGAGCAACAAATGTTCATCCAATGATAAAGGAAATAACTCTGTATTATCTGTACTGTATAAGTCGTGCTCTGATAGTCTTTTATGAAGGCGATAGTTTGCAATCTTGCGTGATATGGGGCTACAAGCATCTGATGGATCACATATGGACTTTCTGGTTGCTGTGTAATCATCCATACACGAGTCCACAAAAGATAAGGGTCGTCTTTTTCCCTGTGGAAACTGATGTGCGTTGATAATGATTGGACGAAGACCACCATGAGAGGTAGCAGAACGCAAACGCCGTGATGCTGCTGTAGAAGATGGCTGAACTGTTCTGGCAGTCAAATCGTCCTCCTCCTCTACTTCAGACATGCGTGGCTCAGGTGTACCTGTTGCCGCAGGTGTCACAGGCGGTGACGGCAACGCAAATTCAACTTTTAATTCTTTTATCGCCTTTTCTTCTTTTTCATCATGAACAGATTTTTGTTTTTGTATTTGCTGGTCTGCTACAAGTTTCTCCAACTGCTCTTGAAGTATTTGAGTCTGCATTGTATCAGACATGACTGCGGGTGATTCAACTTTTTTTGGAGATTGTAGGTTATTTGCTACGGATGATCGACGACTTTGCCTCATTTTAAATGCTACAGTCTGTGACGAAGTCGTCATTTTGCTTCGGTCACTGGTAGCATCATTTCTGGAAGGCTTTTGAGGCTCTTGTTCTATCAAAAAGATGTTATATGTCTATTCCACATAATCTTTTTTATGGCTCTTTTCGCGCGTTTCATCATCTGTACCTTGTCGACGGTTACTAAGGAAGGCACTTTATGAAAATGAGCATTTTTGTTTCTATATATCTTTTTCAATCACATACCTTAAGCCTGTATTTTTCATCTTCTTTTGTGGATCCACTGTAACTACAAAATGATATTAGTCTAAAAGGAGAAACAAAACACTGACCCTGCTTATTTTTATATTACCAACAATTTGCCTATCTTGCTGCTCAGTGTCTACATTAATATTTTTGTTATGGTTTAAATGAAGTTTTCTTAGAATTTTCTGTGTTGCAGAGGTTGGTTTGGTTGTAGTAGACATAAAGAAAAAAAAAAAAAAGAAGAAAAACAAAAAAGTAAATAAAAAAACAAGAATAACTGTATACCAATTTTTATTCTGTATACTTTAAGGAGGGGGTCTCTTTTACTCCTTAGAAAAAGTAAGCTCAATCACTATCTGAGTCTTCATCTTGTATTTCCTCCAATTTGCCTTCTCTCATAGCTTTGGCAACTGGATTTTCAACATCTACTATGCCTGTCTTTTTCAATCTTTCAAACAACACAAACAATTTCTCGGCCTCTCTTTCTTTCTCTTCATCTGTCATATCTGCTAATGAAGGTCCTGTATCCTCTGCTGATAGGTACTGTCCTGTGATCGGATTGATGTTGTCATTTCCCGAGTTGCTATCTTTTGGTGGTTCCATGGGAATTCCTTTATTTACCAAGAAGCCAATTGCATTGCCATAGCCTACTTGTTGTGTAAACTTGTTTGCTATATAATTAATCTATTAATATAACTGCTTCACACAACGTGCTTGTCTTTTCCCCCCTTTTCCATGTTTTTTTGTTTTTTTGTTTTTTGTTTTTGTTGGCCACCTTCCACACGCCCCTTTTCTTTTGGTTTCCCTTTTGATTATTATTATTATTATAGTTACCATCTTCATCGCATAGTACAAAGTAAGTTTCACAAATAGCATTTCTAGTCTGAGGTAGCATTGTGCTCGTCATCAATCTTATCATGTATGCAGGTAATTTATCGCCTTGATGCACAGGGCGAAGTCGATCTCTATATATTACTCCGTAAATAAAGATGAACGCTAAAAATAAGTTGCATATCTTACTCTTCACTAGGCAACATCTTTTCGGCAAGGCATTCTCTTACTGCAGGATTACCCTCTGCCAAAGTTCTAATAACAAGTAACAGTGGGGAGAGTATTGAATCAATTTGCTGGTATTGATGGTCCAGAGCATCATCATCTGGATTTCCATTAGGGATCAAAGCGTGCACAGACTTGTTGAGCAAATTAAAAAACAGATTGGCCGTTATTTGAACTCCTTCTTCCAAAGTATTGTACAGAGTACTTGTCCATTCAGTCTGTGATCTCCAAACTTCTTGAATAACCGAAAAAGGATACTGCATTAGCGCGTGGATTGCTTGTGAGTGAGGAGGTACCATGGGCTGTGGCTCAGCAGGTGGGATTTCATATAGAATATGAAATATGGGAACAAGACATTGTTTGAAGCGTTCAGCTGTAGTCTGAGGATCCGTCTGATTTCGCAAGTCGACAAGCATAAGATTGAATAACAGTTTCAATGCCTCACTGGTAACTGTTACAGGGTTAATCAAGGTCTGCTGCTCTAGTGGCTTATCTTGTTTTTCCAATATAGACACATTTCTCGTCAATATCTAAAAGAAAAAGCTTGATTAAGCGACTTACAAAGACTATAATTTGATGGTTACCTTTTCAAGAGTTTTCTCTATGCTGTCATTGATTAATTGTGTAACCAAATCAGCTCGATTGACTGTCATAAAAAACAAAATTCGACATACCAAAAACTGCGTGTCTTGACTAGGATTATCACCAAGAACAAGTTTATGAAGAGAGATGATTTCAGAGTCAAGGCATTCTTTTAAATCAGGCTTTAAATAAATAGAGTTGGCTATACATTTTAATGCTTCACATGAACTGGCTGTCTCTTTTGGTTCGTCTGTATGTAGTCCAGCTAGGTTGATGAAGAACTGCATTGTCTACAAAATAGATTTTATAGGGGGACCGCGCCTTTTGTATTGTTCAAGCTTTTTCCTACCTCCTTGGTAAATATGGGGTCGGATCCGGCTGTATCTCGACCGAGAATACGGATAGTAGACAGTGCTTTTGCTTGAGCTTTTGGTTATAATAAAAGGTGGGTTTGAGGTATATATAGAATGTTTATTGCTTTTCTTACTTGTTTCATCCCAGTTCTTTTCTTGTAAGTCATTTAAAAGACAAGTAATGAATCTTGACTTTTCATCTAATGAAGGAACTTTATGCATAAAGCAGTGATCAGAATCATAATTGCTACATGAGTCAAAGTAAAAAAAGACTTGCTTACAGGTCAGCTTGTTTTCTATTCCAGTAAAGAACTCTTCCAAGTTATTGGTGTCTCGCTTTTTCTGATATTCTTCTATTATCATTTTGTTAAAGAGAAGGAAAAAGACCTGCCCTCGATTTCCTTTTATGTATAACTTCATTTGAGAGTTTTCCACTTCTGTTCTTTTTTTTTTTCGTTAGAATATCTTTAAAGTCAAAAATATAAAGCCATCTTTATTTCCAGTTTTACACCTCATCACTTCTATTCAAGGAATTCGCCTTTTCTCTCTCTATTTTTTACGCCTAAAAAAGTTGGCTTGAGCTAAAAAGAAAAAACGCATGTTTGTACCCATTGCGGACATTAGAATGTATACTGCATTGTTTTCTTCAAAAAATATGAATTCATATTGAATACATTACACGAGTAAGTGATCTTGATTGTTGTTATCACTCTTTTCTTTATTATTCAAACTTGTACGATAAAAAAGACAGTAAAATAATAATATTAATCTTCACCTTCTTGAGTGAGAGAGGAGACAAAGCAGAAACAAGAGAGTGGGAACAATCAAGATCACTTACTCGTGTAATGTGCTCAATACTTGATAAATTTGTGTTTACATAGCATTATATTTTGTAAGACGTGATCTTTGTTGTTAATCCAGAGCAGGCACTAAAATTGGCAGAAGTAGCTGAGAGCAGTCGGTAGATCTCTGGGAACAAAGAGTGAGCAATGTGACAGTCTGACTGAGGCGATTCGATGCTTGTACTCCTCGGAAACGACTACGGGACATAGGAGAGAGTCCATGTGTGAATGAATCGTGATGATTTTCCTCACACGCTGGTCTTGGCGTTTCTCCTTGAGGGCCACGATACGCAGAAAACCTTGTCGGGCGAAACCGTAGTCATGTCTACATCCACGTGTTCCAAGTCTGAGGGCCATAGAAAACCAGTCATAGCAAAGATCTAGCAAGCTTTCGCCGTCAACTGCACCTTGTTGAGAAATGAATTGGGATCCCCAAGATTTGAGGTATTGAATAGCAGGAGTAACAACGCAGGGCCAGCGTTTTGGAGAAAGAGTGGTGTTTAAGCGTAGTGCTTTAATACAGACTTGATAGAGTCTGGAACTATTTACACGCTAGATACATCGTATACATAATATATATCAGCTTAGAGACTCGCTTATTTAAATGGTCTAGAAGCCTCATTGAGATATAACTGCAAGGGTAGCACTTTGACATTGAATGAAAAGCTCCACAAAGTATAGAAAAGTAAAGCCTCTACGCATCAATAACCATATGTCAATAGAACACTTACTTCATAAATACATTATTCTTTTGCCCCATTGTCTTTTACGTTTAATACTTTTTTCTTCGGCAAATATTACATGTTGATATGTAAGCAACGTTCCGTTGGTGCTCATTTCCTTTGAAGAAAGCATTGATTGTAAACGATGCACCAGCCTTGATTTGAGAAATTTGCAAAGACTTGAATAGTGGGTTGATGTGTCAGGATATGTTGTCCATTCCATTTTGTGAACTGTGTAGTCCACCATACGAACTCCTGCTTGATCTTTGGATTCAAGAGACATTGGCGTTGGTGACGGAAGAAATTCAACTGGGATACCATATGTCTCGTGCGGAAGCGTGCTTGTTGACTGCATGGATACTTGTCCATCATAATTATCATGACAGACTCATCAATTTCTGTGTTGTTTCAGTAATACGCTTCAAATTGGGTTGTAAATATCCAGCCTTCTGAAAAACAATAATTGTTTCCAGTAACTCTGGTGCTATGACCTTGTTGATGCTACCTTCTGCGCCTTATTTGTTTTGTGCCTCTTTCAATAGCATATTACTATTCATATTGCTTATTTCGCACATTTTTTTTGTCTATTATATCGGTCAAGGGGGCAGGAACGACTTCGCTTTCAGCACGGCCATTTTCTTCTTGCTGTTCAAAATAAAGTGCTTTTAATTTTTTACACTTTCTATTGCTTCTCTGATAGGTGAATGGACCCTTTTTTTTTTCTGCTGTATATATTGCTGCTTCTATCGCTTTTTACAACAGTGCTTTTTTTCTATGAGATCTGGCTGCTTGTTCCATGACTACATAGTTATGTTCGTCTTCAAACTAAACATGATTTTATAAATTCGCGGTTATTGCTGTATTTTAATTTTATCTATGCTGTCAATTTAATCAGCAAAGAATCAAGATCATTCAAGAGTAATTATAATAAAGTCATACTTTATATCAATGGACAGCCTTAGGTTAAGTAAAGACTTTGGTAGCGTGAAATTGCATAATGATAACATAAGAAGCGCCCATAGTATTAGCCTTCTCGTGGATTTCCTCATGCGCGTAGTAGTCACCAACTATAAAACATCAAATGAAATAAGCAAAGCCGCTATTTGACACTGCAGCATTGTATTTCCTTTCTTGATGAGGCACGTAGAACTTTAAAGCTCAAGCAGTGCAGAGATACAGCTGGACATAATGTTACACGTTTACGTGTCCCGCCTAAAAAAAAAAAAAGGTAAGGAATGTGTTGTATCACAAAAAGAAGCTAAAGGAATTGTCTAATTCATTCGAGAAGCTTATGACCATGTGGATGAATAGCTGGGATAATTGTGACATATTGAAATTGATCTAGGTACTAAGAGACGGTGTAAAAATATGTACAAAAGGAGTAACATGAGATCTGTTATAGTTTCAGACGTATAGACGCGTCAATACATATTGAGGTAACCACCGACTTGCTTGCATGTGGGGTTGATGTTCTTTACCCAGCTACAGTATGAGGTAGTACTGCTGACGTTTGATAAAGACCACACTTCAATACAAAAAAAAAAAACGAACTGCTGACGTTTGATTTTTACAAAAAAGGTATTATCTACGTATTCAGTTCAGATCGTGCGATTGGCATTAATCATAGACAATATATAAATATCATTGAAGTTATGTTTTTTTCTCTTCTTTTTATCTTTATACAAAAGAGATTTACAGCCATGTTATCAAAATCAAACACACTTCCACAGATGCAATATGTCCGCTTCGGTAACACGGGTATGAAGGTATCGCGATTCTGTTTAGGATGTATGTCATATGGATCGTCCAAGTGGCTAGCCTGGGTAAAGGATGAAGAAGAATCACTTGAATTGATTGGTAAAGCGTATAAAGCTGGTATCAACTTCTTTGATACTGCCAATATGTACTCAAATGGGGAGAGTGAACGCGTTTTGGGCAAAGCTATAAAGAAGTTCAATATGCCAAGATCTCGTATCGTTATTGCTACCAAGCTTTTCTTTCCTGTCATAGCTGAAAAGGCCCATGGCGATGAGCTTGAAGGCGTTAATGACAAAGGACTGTCCCGCAAGCATATCTTTGATGCTGTGGATGCTTCCCTCAAGAGACTGGATGTTGATTACATTGACCTTTATCAAATTCATCGATTTGACCCTGTAAGAATGAAATCTTTTATACCTCAAAGTAATCTTGACCATCTTTATATTATATAGGAAACGCCACTTGAAGAGACCATGGAGGCTTTAAATGATTTGGTTCGCTCTGGTAAAGTCCGATATATTGGCGCTAGCTCAGGTTACGCATGGCAATTCCAAAAGGCAAATGCTATTGCTGAAAGAAGAGGGTGGGCCAAGTTTGTGTCTATGCAAAACCTGTATAATTTACTTTATCGCGAAGAAGAACGAGAGATGGTTCCTTATTGTCAAGACAGTGGTATTGCTATTATTCCTTGGTCGCCTTTGGCTAGAGGCTTATTGACTGGCAAGAACAGAGAGTCCATCCGCTTACAAATGGATGGATACATACCGGCTCTCTTCCAAGACAGGCAAGCCCAGAACAACGATGAAATTATTGACAGGGTCATTGAATTAGCAAAGAAATACAATCGTCCGCCAGCTCAGGTAAGAAAAAACCTCCATGGCAGCTATGCTTAGCAGTGTAAATAACAATTTTCTTCTTTATAGATTGCTTTAGCATGGATGTTATCCAAGCCATACATCACTTCTCCAATTGTTGGTGTTGGTAAAGAATCACATTTACATGATTTACTTTATGCTCTGGAAGTTAAGCTAAGTAATGAAGATATTAAATACCTTGAAGAAATATATACTCCTCATGAAGTAGCCCGTGTCTAACACATAAATATATTAAAGACCTATTTACATAAAAGCTAAATAAATGATGGGAGCTTTCTCTTTAAAAGTATAGGGTGCTTAGTCTTTCAGAAGCCAATAAGCTGATTTAATAGTCCTTTATGCTTATTCAAAAGCAATTGAAGGCTTTGTACAACCTATCAACCTTTATGATGCAGCTGTCGCCCATGAAAATTGACGATTGATATTATGACTCGTTTTATTGTTTTATTTTGATATGCCAGATTATAATTTAATTAGATTTTTATTTATAAACAATTAAAACCTCTAATGAGCGCACGATTGTAATATTATATCTTTTCCCGCCTGAAGCAGTTCAGAAAGGAAGGATAGTGGTGACTAAAAAAACCCTTTTGGGATCAGGTATAAAATACGCTAGTGAGAAGGAGAAGAGAGAAGCCATTCTGAGTCTTTGCCCGAGGTAAGTGGGCGGGGTAGACGGAAGTTTAGCGTGGTATAGGTAATCGAGTTCATATAGGATTCTGCATATAGTTGGCCAGTGGATGGTCCACGCGATTGTTATGTTAGGAAAGCGATATTTTCTGGTAGGTAGTGTATTTAAAAGGAAGGATAATGGGTCAGAAATGGTTTGGGCTATCATGAGTCCGGTACATCTGGAGACAGTGAATGGCATGGGCTTTGTGAAGGGTTGGCCAGGGCGCCGAGGGCAGGTTTTGTATCGACCACCAGGGAGCCAGCCAAGACGCCAACGTATGCAGCGACTTCTTTCAGGCTTGGACATAGGTAGCCATAGGACAGGGTCGAGAGAGATAGTTGGGCAACAGTGCGTAAGGAGAACGGAGGCATGCGTATAACGTTTATTGTTGAGGTTGTCTTGGCAGTATTCTCGTTGCATCGACCTTAAAGAGCGACGATCCAGAGACTCTGGGTTGGGGGAATATCTCTTCCAAATGGAAGACCTAGAGGGCTTATACCATTGGGAGTAGCTTCGGAGTCAGCGGATAAGTGAAAGAAGACGGCATAACAGAGCATCTTCTGGAAGAGCAAGGGAGCATAGGAGGAACTGAGACTGTAGAGTATAAGTATGTTCCTGCATGGCTGGTAGCTTCAACATATATAGCATTATCGTGATAGAAGATGTGTGAAAGCCACCGAAAATCCGACGCAAACAGACGTTTTGGGCATCTTCCAGCTGCTTGCTAAGGAATGTAGTGATCTTGGTAATGGCCAGGCCGTATTCCAGTTGAGCACGAACAGTGTGGCTGTAAAAGCGGGTACCAAGGAGGGGAAAAAAGCATTTAGGTCAAACACCGATAGCTGAAAATTGGTTCATAATGGCAAGGGCTTTAGTCTTGTTTTGATTGACCAATGCAACAGTATAGAGATAGCCACCAGGGCGAAAAGGTATTCCGAGGTAAGGAAAGGAAGGTTGCTTTGGAATTGGTTCGCCATAAAAGGTGTAACTTGGAGGCAGTTGCGTTGGGTCTAATATAACGCATTTACTTGTGTCCTATCGGTACCCAAGCTTGTAGCTATGATCTTCGCAAGATTTGAGGAGATTTGGCATGTCGGCTTTATCAGCTATGAGAACCACGTCATCAGCATAGAGGAGGCAGTTCAACTGGAGGATAAGTTCTGCAGAGGAAGCGCCCGTAGTTATAGGTTGTGGGCGCAGAAGGCGAGGCAACTCGTTAATGTATATAGAATACAACAACGGAGAGAGGATTGACCCTTGTAGGACACCGGTGACTGGCGAGAAGCGGGTATATGTTGCATTGTTGAGCAGCACTTCTATTTGGACCTCGTCAATAAGTTTCGCAGTAGGCTAACGAGTGCCGCAGGTGCTGTTTTTTCTAGTGCGTGCCATATTTGGCGGCGACCCACAGTGTCGTATACTGACTTGATATCCAAGAATGCCAGTACTGGGGTTATGCGGTATTGACGACGGAGAATGTTGCATATCTCAGCTAGGTAAAGGGCTTGATCTAGAGATCCTCTAGATTCGCGGAACCCGTCTTGGGCTATGTCCAAAGGAAGACTGTAGTCAAGCAGAAAGTGATGGATACTACGTTCTAACAGCTTTCAGAAGACAGACGTGAGGCTAATAGGTCGATGATTGCCAGGCTCATTCGGGTCATCCTTCTTGTAAATCGGTGCTACTTGGGCCAAACGCCAATCAGCAGGTGTGTAAGACCATGTCCAGCATAGCTGAAACAGAAACAGCAGTATTGGGGCAAGGGCGGGCTGTAGAGTAGTGGGCATCTCTTGCCGGAGATGACCAGGGCCTGGCGCCTTCTTAGACGGCAGCTGTCTAAGAGCATCTTTGACATCATCCAGCAAAACTGGGCAGGCATCTTGCGAAAAATGAGTTGAGTGACACTGCAACGAGTGATCTTCGTCCATAACTTGGAGTAATCTGCTGGATTATACACCATTTTCATAAATTATTCGCACATTACAAGATCAATAACAATTACATTTTAGTTGATTATCAGCACTTTCTTTATTATTAAAAAGGCAGTGAATTTTGTCTTTTTGAGAGAAGAAAAGATAAACGTGATCAAGGCTTTATACAAAATGAAAAGCTGTTAGAGACCTTGTATAAATAGTCTGATTTTGACATTTTTCTTTTCTTTTCTTTGGACCAAAAAGTAAGACCAGCTATTCCCCAGCTAACCCTAAGGTACGTTATATTCTTTACTCTTGTAAGAAACTGACGTGTAGTATTATAGATTAACCATCGAAACTAACCCGGTGTTGGCTGGGGATAGTCTGGTTCTTACCAAAATTTGGTCCCATACACTCCTTCAACCCTTTCCGCTTCTTTGGCTCTTCTCTTGTCTCTTGCTCTCTCTCTCCCTTTTTTCTTTCTTTGCTTTTTCCGAGCTGGTTATCGCCAGCCCAACCCAGGACACATTTCGGAAAAGATATTAATAACTTCTTTACATATCTACTCACTTTTCTTGTTTCTCTTTTTCTCTTATAAATCCTCTTTATAATGTAAGTATTTAATCATCATACATTTCAATGCTCTCTGTGTGTGCGTGTATTTATTAATTCTCCGCAAAGACATTGCAAGTCACTCTTCCCTAGAGTAATTACCACACCCACTGTTTTCTTATTTTAAAAAAGTCTCTTTTTTCTCTTACCCTCACCCACGCGCGTGCATTTGAAGAATGGTGCTTACAAGTGAAGAAGTAAACATAATAATTTACAAATATTTGCAGGAATCAGGTATAAAACTAAAAAGAATACGACTTGTTCTAAACTAACATTATTGTTATTCATTATCAGGTTTTCGACATACTTCATTTGCGTTTCAATATGAGAGTCAAGTAGAGAAATCAGCTTATAGAGATACACACATTCAGCCAGGAGCATTAATAAACATCATTCACAAAGGCCTTCAGTTTATGGAAATAGAAGCACATATGAATGAAGAAGGCGAATTGATGGAATGCACCGTTCCATTCTCGTTATTAGAACCTCATCACTGTGAATTAACCGGAAACACATTCAACACGGAACCTGTGAGAACAACAAAGAGGCAAAGAAAGGAAACTGAGAAAAAACAACAAAAAGAACGAGAGAAAAGAGCAAGGAAGGACGTGGGAGACGACGAAGAGTCAATAAAAGAGGAAAATGAGACAGTGAAGAAGGTGATAAAAGAAGACGAAGATATGGCAGAGAATAATCCAATAATACCTGCGAATACGACATCAGAGTCATCGTTACCAACGAAAATCACAGAGGTTGATCCGGATGACGTTATTATATTAAAGGGACATAAAAGCGAAGTGTTTTCTTGTGCTTGGAATCCTGTAACTACGTCTCTTCTTGCTTCGGGGTAATTTTACATTCATAGATGTCATTCTTATCTAATGCACGCCTTTTAATAGTTCTGGAGATGCAACAGCAAGACTATGGCATGTACCAGAAGACAAGAACGAAGCAGCCAATTCTATCACACTGAATCATTTACCCAACTTGAACGATAATAAGGATGTAACAACACTAGATTGGAATGTAAGAGAAATACTATTTTTAAAATATAACAAATAATGAACCTTTATTATGCAGCCAACAGGTACCTTATTAGTCACTGGGTCGTATGATGGACAAGCAAGGATTTGGACACAAAAAGGTCAATTACGTTTTGTTATGGCACAGCACAGAGGGCCGATCTTTTCCTTAAAATGGAATATGAAAGGAGATCTTATATTGAGCGGCAGTGCAGACACAACAACGATCGTTTGGGACCCTGAAACTGGAGAAATGAAGCAGCAGTTTGAACATCATATGCGTAATGGCAAAGAAGAAGAAAAATTGCTATAAACATTTACTAAGAAAACTTATCTATAGTAGCTATTCTCGATGTGGACTGGATGGATAACACAACGTTTGCTTCTTGCTCGTCAGATAGAACAATTTATGTTTGTAAAATTGGACAAACAAAACCATTAAAGAAATGGGTGGGTCATGAAGATGAAGTCAATGCTGTTCGTTGGGACCCATCTGGTCAATATTTGGCCTCTTGTTCAGATGATATGACAGCCAAGATTTGGTCATTATCATCTGATAAACCAATACAGCAGATTAAGGGTCATACTTTGCAAATCTATACCTTGCAATGGGCTCCTAATCAACAAAAGGATGGCGCCAAGATTTTGGCCACTGCCAGTTTCGATTCCTCCGTACGTCTTTGGGATGCGCTGAGTGGAACGTGTCTCTATGTATTGAATAATCATACAGAGGCAGTGTATTCTATCTCATTTAGTCCTGATGCTAGTCTATTAGCCTCTGGTAGCTTTGATGAAGTATTGAATGTTTGGGATACAAAGGTAAATGAAGATAATATTCATATATATATATATATACTTACCTTTGTTCATTTAGGATGGTACATTAAAGAAGACATACAAGGCAGATGGAGGTATATTTGAAGTACACTTTAGTAAAAACGGAGAAAAGTTAGCAGCATGTACATCCAATAAGCAAGTCGTTATTTTAAATCACATGAACAAATAGAAGAGGGCATGAATCTTGCCTCTCTTTCTTTCTTTCTCTTTTTTTTCCCTTTTCTATTTCTTTACAGTTGTATTTAATAATAAACAAGTTATTATATAATGAATTGTGAATATTGCCATGTTGCAAGTCGTAAATTCTACTGTGTAGATTGCATTGAAGAAAAGTAAAGAATGAAGGCTGTAGACTTGAAAGGATTTTAAAAATAATTGTCTAGATTAGCAGAGCATAAACAAGAAAAAGAACTTGCTACGAATGAAAAGAATCATGTTGTCCAACAAGCAACATTATTTCTTAATCGTGCCAGTGTGATTCAAGCACTTTTAGCAAAGAAAAATAAGTTATGCATGGGCTTACAAACAATACAAACACAACAGGTTCAACTTACAAAAGAGATTCACTCAAGTAGGCATTAAGTATATATATATATACATGCATATCTTATGCTAACTTTCTTGTTTAGAAACAACACGGATATCCGATTTAAAGCGGACTATAGAGGCTAAAAGACGCGCATTAGACCTGGCTGAGGCTAGATATAAGAATAGTATAGCACGGTTAAAAGAAAAGAACAATATAGACATGATAAGATCTTGGCAACGTCTGCACAAGATGACAGTAGGGACAAGAAGGATCTTAGTCAAGGAAGTAGCGTCTTTATTTGAACTAAAACCAGGCGTGATTGAGGAAACTGTAGCACCAACAACACCTATAGAGGATGATAGAGCACCATTTAGTAAAAGGCCGATGAGCTTGTTAAATAAAGAGGATTTGTATATATGCGGCGTAACTTTACCAACTAAGCTCATTGATGTATCCAGTAAGCAGTATCTTTGTTATATGCACACACATAATCACCTTTTATATATATGACAATAGAATATCCAAAAGAAGAACTAAATGCTCCAATAAACCTGGTTACGCATATGCTACGCTTAATCGTTCACTACCTGGGCATCAAATTACCCTTCATGATTTTCCAAAAGGGAATTCATTCCTATATCCGTATTGCGACGCCAAATGCAAAACTATGGCACAACAACAACAAGATGCCTCTATTCTTGGATGATGAAGATAGAAATTTTCGACGATTCGTGATTGGCATGGCTATGCTAAATTATGATATTGCTTATTTATGTTATACCCAAGGAATAGAAATATCACTTAGTCAAGTAGCAAACACACTACAAGGTTTAATGGCTTGCTGTTATTCATCTAAACTTGGCATGTAAATAAAGGTGTCATAGGGACATAGGAGGACGATACTAATGGTTGTTATAGGCAATCGCATGCCATTGTATACAAAGGCATAAGAGATCTAGAATTCCCTGTAGAGTTTCAGCAAGTGCTCAGAATGACTGCACTACGATACAGGTCACAGCACGCAATCGATCGATCCTCAGATCAATTAGACGATTTATTGCTCTACTTGGACAGTGATGAAGAGATGGAAAATGATGATAAAGAAAAGATGGACAAGACAGAATCCAGTCCTGCGATAGAACAAAGCGAGCATTGGAATCTGGTGGACGTCATGCCATCATTTCGTCTTACGTAAATACCCCACGAAAAACACTGCTTTTTCTTAAAATGAAGCCATATTTCTTTTCCTCTTCTTTGAACCACATCTACTACTATCGGCCTTTATCTTCTTTGTATTTCTAAATGAAAATTTGATGCAAGTTGCTCTTCATAATTACTACTCAACACAACTTCTTTATAAAGCTCTTCTACTTGAAATTTCCAATAATCGTTAACTACATTATGTCTTACATTTTGCACAGCTTTTGTTGACATCTTTAGCTTTTCAACCATATCCACATGTTCAGATTGTAGCTTTTCATCGCTTGATACTTTAGTATAAATTGAACCTTTAAAAAGAAAAGCGCTAGGGTTTCTTTTTTTACAAACATTTACTTTTTTCACTTCTTTCAACATCATATTCAGTACATCGCTTTAGGAGAAGCATATGCTTGCAAAGTCTGTTTCAGTAAAAGCCTGAAGTACTATAAGCCCTAATCATAATATTTTCAATGGCCAACGCTACATGCACCAAAAAATAAGCTAAATAATGTAAATACGAATTTATCATAAGTGGTCTTTGTTAATCGGGTTGGCAACATAAAATTATCTCTTTCTTCTTGAAAAGAAACAAACCAAGATGGCCATTTTATAAAGCCATGCTTAGCGTGGCGTCACACATTCAAAGGTTTTGTTGGAAGGCATCATAAGTAATGGGTAGAGGTAGCGCCCGTAGAATTAGTCTAACTTCTGGTGTATGTAATGTTTCCCAAAAAGAAAGACACTAGGTTTAAAAGAAAAGCTGCCACAAAAGCAGTATTTTTCGTAGGGTATTTACGTGGACGCCATCATTTCATAGAGGAAATAAAGCAGAGAATGCATTTCAGCAGGCAGTAACTAGCTTTATACCAGGAGTAGTGAGCGTTATGGAATCATTAAACTAGCATTTTCGACCTGGATTTCTGATAGAGGTAAACGATATCTGTGATAAACATTCCCTTTTATTTTTATGGTAGAAACGCGTGTACACACACATTCGTGGAATGCATAGAATAATAAAGATAGTATGATGAGATATATAAATGTGTATATGTGAGTGTATTTACAAGAGTCATAAATTAAATAAAAATATAAATAAAATTAGTTTGCTTCTGTAGCCACAGCAGGCAAGTTTTTGTTTATATTAAGGGGTGTTTTCTCTTTTAGTCGTCGAGTTGCCTTTTCGTTGCCATGATCAGCTGCCTTTTTATACCATACCATGGCCTCATTTATATCCTTTGGTCGTCCTATACCCATTTCTGCAAAGTAACCTAAAGCAAATTCCGCTTTAGGCAAACCCTTTTCTGCAGAGAGTCTAGCCCACTCTAACGCCTTCTCTTCCGACACTTGCAATCGATCGCCATCACCGACGAGATACCATGCGGAGAGAGCAAATGCCGCGTCTGGATGACCACGCTTAGCAGCAATTGTGTAGTAATATACAGAAGTGACTGAATCTTTAGGGCAACCTAGATAACCATACTCAAAACACTGACCGAGTCGATAAGCAGAAGGAGCATACCCTAATTCTGCAGCTCTAGCATAAAGTTGAACTGAATACTTAGGATCCTTAAAGATGATATCGTCTAGTCCCTTTTCGTGCAATAAACCAAGTTCGTGAAGCGCATGAGGATATTCGGGGGTAGCAGCATCTGCAGATCTTTTCAGCCATTTATTGCCGTCACGCACATTACGTTTTAGACCCAAATCGCCATTGAGTTCAGCCAAGCCTAATCGATACATTGCACCAGGATGATTTAATGTGGCTGCAAGCCTATATTAGCACGTAATATTAGAAACTAAAAAAAATAGATTAATAAAATCACTGTCACCTGTAGTATTGATATGCTTTTGACTTGTTTTTTAAGCAGCCTAGACCATCTTCATAACACTTTGCAGTTCTAATTGGTTGCAGGTTAGTTGCGTTTGCCCTGGACTCTCTCTCTCTCTTGCACTCATGTATGACATAAGCTATATGTAAACCACATTACCTGTATGCAGCGTCAGGATGTTGATGTTTAGCAGCTTGTACAAATAAAGGAAAGGCATGGTTGAAGTCTGGTTTGTGAGATTTAGATAGATTGCCTGAAGCATAGATATTGGCCAGATAATATTGTGCTTCACCGTGACCTTTAAGAGATAAGGACTTTAAGATCTTGATAGCTTCCTGCATGTACACTTTGTTGCCAGTTGCCTTGGAAGATTCATAAAGATAAGTAGCAAGATCCCATTGGATGTTTGGATCATTTATATGCTTTGCATTCTCTCGATACATATTGATTGTCTTTTCGTAATCCAGTAGCTCAGCATTGTTTCCAGGCTTTAAATGGGTGTGATTTAAAAAGATATCACTTGTACTAACAAGATGTGTAGGAGGCGTTGGAGGCATATTGGGAAGACTAGTTGTACTACCACTCGTGCTTGTGCTGCAGCTTGCGTTGGACACTCTAGGCGACAGCACAGGCGTGGAGTTATTCATGAAATATTGCTGATTGTTGCTCCTTGCTGATTTAATTGAGCTTGCAGAGCTTTTCAATTTATTTTTGATAGCGAGCATGCTGTACTGTCAAGATGGAAAAGTGAAAGAGAAAGAGAAGAAAAGGGGTGGACAGCGGAAGGCGGGTAAAAAAGAAAGTGTTATAAATAAACTTTAAGCGGAACTGTTGGATGATATTTATTTTTATACCCTTTTACCTTTTAAATAGTTCGCTCCGTCCTTTTTATTTTGTTTTGATAAATGGCCATTGCATTTCATTATGCATTTACCTCCTCTTTTTCTTGTACTGAATAAAGGACAAGCATGTCAATTCGTTGGGTAGATAACCGTTGTTTAAGAGCCATATGCAAATGTCAGCTTGTGCTCACTGTGACATGCCACTCTTCACGAGCCAATGTTGCTTAAAGTAAAATGGCATAGTGACGAAAAAATGCTGTCATGACTATAGTACGCCAATAAATAATTTCAGAATTAGACTTTTCCAGACTAGTTCACTTTTTTGGGAATCCAACAAAGAATAAAATTTTTGTTGAATGTTACCTCAATGTTTGGTAACTGAATGTCAATGATCTGTGAATTAGATCTCAGAATAGCAAAATGTACTTTTTAGGGCCGTATTTGATAGCCATCCACTTTGACAGTTGTAGTTGATGCTCATTAGATGTCACTGTTAATTTTTGTATATTCTAATGCGATCAAAACGGCGCTACAATAATTATAGTACTGCTATTTCCTCTCTTGTATTTGTATGGGCTTACGTATCAATTAATGACAATGCTTGACTCGGATATTGACAGATACATAGCAATTAAGCACTTTTACTTTCTTTACATAGAATGAATGGGCACTATATATAGTTTTTTTTTTCTTTTTACTTACGATACACGTGCTCCCTTTTGCGAGAACCTAAAAGTGTTAGTCAAACATGTAACAATTGAACACGCTCTTTTCTTTTTATCAGCAGCTTCATATCATCATGCAGCCAAGTTCTATAAAGATTCCCCGAGGCTCCGGACTGCGGCTTGAATTAATCAAAGAGGGTAATAATGAACATTCCCTACAGTCTACGGTTAAGGAAAAAGAATCATCCTACAATCTAAATATAAAGTTCAAAAGTACAGCCACATGGACAGTAGAATTCTGAAATTTGTACACAACAGCTGATAGAATAATGGGTATGAAAAAAAAAAAAAAAAACTATCATGAAACTCAACGAGAAGAGGAAAAACGGCGCCAGAAAGAGTATAAAAAAGAGTTTCCAGAATTGCTCGTAAAACAGACCGTATTTGACCGGAATATTATGACCGAACGCAAATATTCTATTCTAGGAATACAACTAAACCCAATGACTTGGCAAGCTAATGTATATCTAGAAGCACAATGAGTACAATTAAGTGTAATGTAGTAGAAAGAGACAAACACATTTGCTCATTTAATAAGCTCCTTCTTTTCTATTGTCTCTTTTATGCGAAAAAAAAAGATGTACTTTAAATGCTTATAGAAGCATCAAATGTGGTATATTTTGTTTCTTTTCTTTACAATTGAACGCCATGTACAAGAAGCTTTGCCAGAGGATTTAAACTCAAATATCCAATGGAAGCTGCACTGTCGTACACGAATATAAAATCCTGCTATGTGGAAGGAAAGATTGTACAAGAAACTTTATAGCATGGCTCATAATTGTACATAAAAGAGTTTGTTAGAAAATAATAAGGGGCTCGAACGCCATATTTTATTGGAAGAAAATCAATATAAGGCTAAAGACTTCTTTTAGTTCTCAAAGCAATCCTAAATTATTTTGATTAACAGAGCCAACTGCGAGAAGATAGAAGTTTATCAGACCCCAAACAAGCATATCCCCAGATCCCTACCAACAAAAAGATGTTGGGTGGTGTTCACTTTTCTGCGTATTGTAAAAGCAGCTGTAGTAGGCCACTTGAACTCATGCACTGGACAATCAACTAATTTCTGCCGAAGCAATGAACTGTTGAAAAACCCTGTCAGCCCACGTTTGCAAGATAACTTCAAGATTACATTATCAAGCTCACACTACAGCTTTGGGTCTCGGCCGGGCACGTCCCTTAGGATAGCGCACTGTGGGAAGACTTCTTTCTGTAGTAAAAAAAAAGGAAAAAACTCCTAGAAATTAATATTTTGCGAGAGAAAAGACGCGCCGTCACCTGTAGCGTTACCGATGGAATCTATTTTTTCGCCGGGCGTCGCCGGTAGCGTCACCGTAACCGGTAGTGTTACAAGCCAAAAACGCAAATTGAGGTTTTGCAAAAAAATTATAAAGACGCAAATTGGTGCAGTGAGCACTGTAAAATATTTAATAACCGCATATTTAAATTCCCGTATAAGGAACAGGACAGACCATTACGATGCATAATACACGATTCATATGAAATTACACAGATTTAAGCTTTTTGGCAGTTGTACAACGACAATGATATGTACATTAAGGTAAATGAGGCAAAGGAGGTGGAGGGGGTGAAGAAGTGATGGAAGGTCGATTTACAGGAGAAGAGGAACTAGAAGAGCTTGAGGTAGATGGCTGCCTGTATTTTTGATTTCGTTCATATCTTGAAGCATATTGAGTAGGTACATTGTTTAATAATCTACCATTGGTCAAGTTATAATTGACACCGCCCATGACATCTGTTGCTGCCCTACGACGGCTTCTGCCTGGCTTGTTAAATCGCGCAGGTTCAAACGTTTGCCAGACATATTGAGAACATTTTGAAGCATTTGGTAAGTCTTGTATCATTTTGGCAATCGTATTTTTACGTAATCCAAAGAAATCTGGCCCAACTGGGTTATGGCCATATTCTTGATTCCTGATTGCAAATGCTCGTCTATATTTGGTTCTATGTGAATATAAATGTAGGTGTAACGCATTTGATAACATACCGAACAATAATTGTCCAAACTGTGGTCGGCGTAGGACCTGAGTAAGTCATTGGACAATCATCTGCTGTCACTTCAAATTTAGGTTCTCTTCCATTATCTAATATACGACAAGTATATTGTGTATCACTCTTAGGATCCACCATACTTCGGTACCATCTAGAATCGAATAAGTATAAAATTTGATGAAATAGAATGATACTTTACTTGCGAACAGTATAATTTACAGGATATATATATCTTTGGTTGTGATAAGCTGGCCTATCATATACAACCGTGCCCAAGTTAATCACTGTCCAAGAATCAATCTCGACAGGCAAAATGTAGGCACCTTGGCTATCTTTTTCTACTTCATAATATGTTCTGACGGTAGTACTGACTTGTTTCGAATAAAGTGGCGCATCTGCATAAACATTTGGCGTCTTTCTTCGTCTTTTGTTTTGTTGTTCTTGTTCAACCGTCTCTGGTGAAGATGAAGAGGATCTTTCGGTGATGGAAGTAAAAGCAGATTTTCTGATATCAGTGCCAGTTGTGTGTAAGGAAGGTAGTTCTTTTGACTGATAGGAAGGAAATATAGGCTCAGGGCGAAAGACAGGTACGGAGGATAGTGATGGCAATGTTGGTAATTGATCCGATTGTTTTTTATCGGCTTCGTTTCCTTTTTCGATTAATCTTTGTGGAGGAGAAGGTGTAAGTCGTGGGTATGGGTCATCAGTAGTGTAACATTTACATATTGGATGTAAAGGAGTTGATGTGCATGATTTAATTTGTTGAAATGATTTGGATTTTAAAGCTGAAAAGAAGTCGTCTTTTGCCCATTTCATAGTCTATTATTGATATAAGTATGAAACGCCCAATACACGCGTGCCCTTGTGCATTTTAGGACAATGTAAACAATTACCGGTTGAAGATCAATATAGACATCAATTATTGAGTTGTCTGCATAATTTGGCTTGCCATATATTTGTATCTCTTGTTCAATGATCCATGACAGTAAGCCATGTCCCTCCCAGATGATGCTTGATTTTTCTTTAGAATTTGTTTCATAGAAATTTGCTGTATAAATGGATAAATCATGATCTCTGCATATAATGTCCGGACTATGTGCATGTTTATATTTTATTGTTACAATGTTTGCTGTTATGTATAATACCTTGAGGAACAAATGGACCATAGACAATTTGATAGTGACACTGGTATCTTGGATACATCTGCAGGATTGCTGTGTGTTGTCATAGTAAATGTAGTGAATCGAGTAGAATTAGAGTTGCGCAATGTGTAATATATTTTAACTGTAAACATATACAAAAATTATTAAAAGGGTACAGTTTCATTGTAGTCATAAGCTTACCTTTGATCTCTGTCATTGTAATCGAATGATGGGTAGTGATAATAATGGAAAAGAAAAAGAAAGAGAAAAGAAAAGGGAAGAATAAGGTTATAAACAAGAGAGAGAGAGAGAGAGAGAGAGAGAGAGAGAGAAAGGGAATATCACAGATTGCTGCTTTTCACATTTTAAGAAAGGTGCAAGTGGGTCAATGTGTTTCAATACTAAACTCCCTACATGTCTGAATTTTTATTTTTATGTCCCCAGCCAAAAAAAAAAGAAGAGTGCTAATTGTCCATAGAATGATCCAATCCCCAATTACCTTCTATCATACGGGCCCCCCTCTAATACATTTCTTACTATTCTTACTTATTTTAACTATTTGACTTTGAAATGAACAGATCGGCCTTCCAAACAAGGAAATTCCTTACAACAGCCCTTTCTTATTCCCCATGGCAATTCACACCTTTTGATTTATTTGTTATTTTTGTTACCATGGAGATTATGTTGACCTTGGTCGAACCTTTGCTGGTTTTGATTTTATATCGTTTGTCCAATGATAGAATATATTTTGCAACTCAAATTTCCGCGCATTATATATTTCACACGATGTTTCAATGTAACCATTCTCACTAAAAGAACAGACATGTTACACACATATTTCCTTATAGCAAGTCATGGTATAAAATATACATGGAACAGCATTTATTTTGAACAACAGGATGGAAACAATGGTTGTCTTCTCCCAAATTAGAAATAGACAATATGCCCAAGAGTATACATGAACTTATAATTAATATACAATGGCATGCAATTCTGTCAATTTTTTTGTCTTTTTCCCCCTGATTTTTTAAAGATATTGAATAAGAATGTCTCTGTATATTGTGTTCAATATTGGGAATCTTGCAATTGGAGACACAGTTGTACAATATTCCTATCACTTCTCCAAATTCCACAAATATAAGCGAAGAGTTTTCGTTAAGTCAAAAATTCATGATTTGACAAAAAAGAGGAACTATGAAATCCCCTTTGCACTTACAGAAACACAAAGCCGTAGATTAGATACAAAGGTGATAAGCATTCCATGTATGTATGGGTTTTATAGAAATAAAGAGAAAAAGTCCATAGGCATAAACAATACCCATCTTTTACCAATGGTTAAAAGCAATCTGCTCAGTCATGTGCATGCATTGCACTCTTTCCCAAAATGAAGGTCGTACACTGCCCAAATTTGAAGCCACAAGCTAATAAAACTGGAATTCCAACCTTCATTGAGATCATTCAGTAAAACAAATATCGTATTCAAATGGGTTCCTTATATAAAGGCGCCAACCTTTCGTAATCTATTGTTTTTCCTTTCTTTGTGCATAATATTTATTTTGAAAGATGAGCAATGGTTTTTCCGTAAGATGGCCATTACTAATCGAATATCCATTGTCAACAGCTAATATCTTACAAGCCCTTTCCATTTGATACGCAATTGTCACTCTATTGGTATAGACAACATTTAATTAGTATTTAAAGAGAAAACCAGGTTATGATACAAGGCAATGCTTTTGAAAGAAATCCGAAAAGCCGCTGTAGATTGTCTGTATTAGCTGTTGGCCTTGTAAAATGGATGATGGCTACTTTTTCTACCAACATTCATAGAGTTGATTGTGCCCAAGAGAAAATACGCAAGTTCACCATAATGAAATGGACTCAATACATGGATTACCCGAGGTTGTGCCGCAGCTGCCATCCATCTTTTTACTGTTTTCATCATATTCCGTTTTCGGATCTTTTCAGAAGACTTGGATGGTGGTGAAACGAGCGCCTCGTCCACGGGTAAATGACTACATGGCTTTTGTATACCATAATAATAATTGATTATTTTGTAAGAAGAAGAAAAAAACAGGATTGTCCGCTGCTATTGAAAAAAACGGTTGCTAGTGAAGGTGCTGTCTCTCTTCTAGGTTACGTTGTCATAGTTTATGGATAAGACTCTTATTTCAGGTAAGGAGCTTGATCACATGTGCTTTAATTTCTAATCAACAAGCTATTTCCGAAAAGATTAGCTCAGAAACTAGTGATAGTATACTTTAAAGCACTGCCTTCAAGTAATTGCTTCTCGCGCGGTAAACTCTGTATTAGGTCATACGCCTGTAACATGTGAAGGCTGTTGTAAGTTCATTGTTTGCAGACGTCTATTAGAATCATGGGATTTCTCAAGTGGCACAGATCGCATCCCTTGTTAAAAGACTCGGCTGTTTTTTTTGTTACTATTGCACATTATTCAGTAAATCTCATTTGATAGAAAGTACATAGGATCATTTCCCAGGGCAATGGTAGGCATAAGAAAGTGTCACAGGAGCTATATATATTTGATAAGCAGCATCATGCTGAAATTATTTACACAGCCATGATACCTGGTTCCTTGTCCATGACATGCTGTCTGTTGATTTTGGTCATCACAGATTTATAAATGAGGGCGTACAACTTTGATAATGGGAAAACAGTGTATGAACAACATGACTCGTCTCTTTTAGAAGCCTCATAGGTTTTCTTTGTTCTCTGTCCTTTTCCTTGGGTATAAAACTTGGATATAACTGCATATGCAAATGTAACTTTTATTACACCAATAAATACATCTTGTACACTTGTTATCAATAATACACAAAGCTATAAAAGTAAGGAGAAAAACCCGGTTGTTAGAAATTTTAATTTAAATTCTAACGTGCTGATCCAGTTCTACCAACATTGTTGCCTGTTCTTGGCTTTTCTCGTCATATTCAACTTAATAATGAGTCCAGCTGTTTACAGAGCGAGAAGAGAAAGGGGAAGGACACAGGGAATGATACAAGCAGCTTCTCTTACACAAATTACGCTTATTCTCCATCAATGAATTACCTTTTATAGAAAAAGTTTATTCTAAGCAAAGGAATGAAACACAATGTGTTATTAAATACAACAGTGTATGCATTGCACTGACCGTACTCATTTATGATAGCAAACTATTATGAAAAATTCGCCCCTCCATTATGCTCAATAATTATATCTCATGAATGCTTTTAAATAAGCTTGTCTTTTTCTGCTGGGGTTACACTGCATCAAGTGTTACATCTACTTTTCTCCAAGTATTCAATAATGATGCATACATTACTACAATAATAGTTACCTTAAAAGCATGACTTTAACTTGCTGGCGAAGTTACTAATAGCACAAATCATTGTAACCTTTGTATTGCAAATCAATAGAGAGTACACGGGTATCTGAAAGCTAAAACTGAGACAGGGGACACAAATAAAAAATGCCAAGGCTGATTACATTAATGATATCTGACATTCAAATAGTTGGTCGATCACGTTGAATGATTTAAAAAACTACCATCTTTGATTACTGATTAGATGCCCCAGCAAATGGGAATTTTCAATGGCCTTACAACTATCCTCTCTCTCTAACTTATTCTCTTACTCTCTTTCTTTTCTCAGTATGTCCATTAGTTGGTTACAATGAAAAACAAGTCCTTCTTCTTCTTCTCCCTCAATGCATCCCAATTAAAGCCTCCTTCTGGATCAAGTTTTCATATCCTGTTTCTCTTTCCTTTCCGAGATATCCCGTTACTAACCTAAATAGAACGCCCAGTTCTGATGCTTGCGGCATAAAGAAACATGTAATAAAACGGGGATCATATTAAATGTAAGGTTTTCAATTTGATCTTGTCGAAGAATAATGGAATTGCAAAATTTAATTTATTCTTAAAAGTACTTCTTCCATGATAAAGAATCTTTTTAAACAATGATATTAAATGAATTTATCCATCTTGTTCTGAAACCTAAGCCAGCATCTCATTCGGTCTTGCGGAGAAGAGGCATCGTCGAGATGTTTTTCTTTTCACCTTAAAGAACAGCTCCGCAATAAGGGGCCCAGGAGCAAGACACAAAATTTTTGGCGCGGGGAATTGCTTTATGACAGTCATGATTTCAGTCGTCCTTGACGACAGTCATCTAAATGTCGGCTTGATTCATGCTGATTCACGTAGCTGCATAATATATACGAGCTGTCAGCAAAGACTCAACTGTTGATCATTTGGATCAGTATAGAGGTCATTACAGAAATGTTTCCTTGACTGTTTAAAAGGCCACTTAAGCTTGTTTTGCAATGATTATTATTCAGAAATCCAGTTTAAATATATAGTAATTAAAATCCTGTACATTAAGTTTATTCATATTATGATATTATATAAGCGTATATTTGTGTATGTATGTATGTAAGTATGTATAAACATGGGGCCATGTGTGGTTATTCCTTGATTAAAGCTTCATCGATACAAAAGTCTTCTTCAACACCACTATCTCCACTATCATACATTAGCTTTTTATGATGTGACAATAAAGGCGAGTGCTCATCAGTGACAATCTCATCTGGCGCTGAGATTGAAGCATCATACAACTGGACCATGCGCTCCATGGCTTCATACCATGTATACTCTGTTGCCTTTTTTACTGCCTCTCCACTCATCCTCTTTAGTAGTTCCTTATCACCAATGACTTTTTCCAGTAGTGCTTGATATCCTTTCTTTTGTTGTTCAAGTGAAAGATTTGAAGTATCTAGCAGTAAGCCGGTTGATCCATGATCAACGAGATCGCGTACACCTTCAGCATTTAACCCCACAACAGGCAGTCCTGATGCCATTGCCTCCAGTACGACCTGACCAAATGTTTCTGTGCTAGAAGGGAAAGCAAAGACATCAGCTGAAGCATAAGCCTCGGCCAGCTCTTTACCCTGGAGATAGCCTGTGAGCGTAACGGGTATATTGGATGACACGCATCGTTTTTCGATATCGTGAAATGATGGACCATGACCGACAAGGACAAGGTGACATGTTGTGTGGTCCATCTGTTGATAAGCATCTAGCACCAAATGTATGTTCTTTTCGTACGAAAGCCTTCCCACATATAGAATCACAATCTTGTCTTTATCTTCAGTCCACTTTGATCGCAACTGATTTGATCTTCTTGATGCTGAAAATAGTGAAATATCCACACCTCGAGGCCAAAGACGCACATGCTCAAATCCGTGTTGATATAGGATGCTTCTTGTGGATGGCGATGGACAGGCGACGTACTGACTAAACGAGTGACAGTAATGATTCCATTTCCACATGATTGAACTGAAAAAGCCGTATCCAAAGTGGTCGCAGTAAACTGCCAAATTGGTATGATAGGATGAAACGATCGGAACGTGTGGCAGATAGTACCGAACGACAGCCAGACCAAACGCGCCGAGAAAGACAGGGTCAACAAAATGGATCACATCAGGTTGGAACTCTAACAACTTTTGGGTCAGTCCTGGTCGCCAAAAGTTTAACTTGAGTTCTGGATAGGCAAAGAACGGTATCCCAAAGGTGCCAACCAGCTCTGCGTTCGCATAGCTCTTCATGTTTGTCTCAGGTCCTAATACAATCGCTTGATGTCCCGTGAGTGATAAGTGCTCTAGTAATCGTGCCAGCGTACGCGTTACGCCATCTACTTTGGGAAAGAAGTTTTCTGTAATGATGGCAATGCGCATAATGTCGAGATTCCCGAAATAAAAAAAAAAAGTTTTGGTTTAAACTGATGTTTATCAAAATAAAAAAGGAAGAAAAATAAAGTTGAGCGAAATTTCATTTTAATATCAAACGATGATCCACATGATGAAAGGTTCAATCGAATTATTATCAGCCATTGGTCTGCTAAGGGTCTGTGCTGCCCTGCTGGGGCGTTCCTTCATTGTTTATCTTTTTATCGTCCATGCGGTCATTTCATTGGTTGGCATGACCAATTTAAAATCCACGTTTCCATATCATCGTTGCTATGAGATCTCTTTACTAAACAAGTAATTTCTTTATTATGTAGAGATCAAAGCCTGGGTTAGAGATGTTGTCATGGAGCTATGATTATAAATGGTTTATTACAATATAAGGTGGCCTTATGAATGATCAGCGACAGCATTATGGATGACAATAAGATTTGGGGTAAAAGGGTCACCAATTGTGGAACCTGCAGAATCGATAGTAGCAAAAAAAGAACCGCTTCATCATAATACTGATTTGACATATCTTGCAGCCATATATATGACTCATTGCAGCTTAATATAAAAAAGGATATTTTTACTTGCTGAGCACTACTTTTTAAGTATTTTCATATCATATCTAGCTCATGCGAACAAGAACCTATGACAGTGATATTGTAGGCACATTATATCTCCTTTGTTGGATCTGTATAATAGAGCCTATAAGCAGAATATTTCTAACCACATGCAAAATACAAAAGATCGCCCACTCATATTGCAGCATTTATTTTCTGTTTTCGATGTCTTTTAAGTAATGTATCTTGGTTAATAACAAGCCAAGGATTGGCTACCCATCCATGGAAATAAGTTATGATATGATTTTAACCTTATTAAACTTTCTTGATAAACCTCTTCCCACTATCAACTGAGGAAACTTGCTTTTATCCATTCTTATTATGTAGGTAATGACTCTGTATAAACTGAGCAGTCATTTTACTTTTGCCTATTTAGAGATAATTAACATTGTTTTGATATAAAAAGAAAGAGAGAAAGAGCAAGGATTACAGAATTATCGTGACTTTTTTATGAATGTACTTTGACCTATTCAATAAAGACCTGTATTATTTATAATGTTGTAAGAGGGAGGTTATGCGTTGAATTGCAACAAAAAACAGTTGTTTGTGTCATGTCCGACATTAGCTTGCATGAAGTTGAGTTAGCTGTTTATTTTAATGTATTCCAAGTATGCATTGATTGTGCTTTACGGTTGAAGAGGAAAAAAAAAAAAAAAGGCGTGTTTATATAGACGATTGTGTCACGACTCGGTTATTTATTATGATTCATCAATGATGCTGCATAGCCTTGCTAAACATGTTTATTTGGGTATATTACTATAGCGAGTATAACAACACGAATGTTTTTATATCGAATATAACGTTATACTCTATGCTTATTAATCATACATTTAAAAAAGAGAAAATGTTTATTTTAAGTACTAAATTATCAGTAGGATCAATAACATGGCATCATGCGTGGCGACCCTTCCGGTCGGAATGGAATAACTATTACGTAAAATTGGACTTTATGCCTAATCTATTAGTCATCTCGTTGCGCTTGAGTTCAACAGTACCCGGAAGATCTTGACACACAGACATTGAATAATTACTTTATTTATACTAGACACATACTCTCTCTCTCTCTCTCTGTCTTTATAGTTTCTAGAAACAGTAGGTTACACATTTGATTACAGGGGGAGAACATTGGGAAAATGCGCAAAAATGTAACTCTTTATAGGCATTATGCTTTAAACAAGCAAAAACAAGGTTAAAGGTTACATTATTTAACTACGCATCTATTCGTTTCTTTAGATGTGCTTACGTTTATAAGCCTCCCTTTTTTTTTACTGCTGCGTTTCAGTTGACGTTTCGAAAATAGCATTTATTTTTTATATATGGAAATTATGAGCTCAGCGCTGTCTTTTATATGCTTTATATTTTGTGTATTTTTTTTTTTCTTTTTTCTATAACCAATATCCTTTCTCTCTCCCTTTTCCTTTTTGTTAAAGAGAAAGTAGCAGAGGAATGTTTGATACACCTCCTGGTACTCTTCATGATTCGTTAAACAAGCTCTTCAATCATCCTAAAGAATACTTGGCGGACGTATGCTTTTGTTTTCCTTCAGCTGAAATATGGGCTCATAGAGGTAAACAAAGGAACACACAATCGAACGCTTCATTGAAAACTAATTTACAATATAAAGCCATTATTTTAGCACGAGCACCAAAAAGCTTCATAGAACGGTACTTACCAGAAATACTGGATGGAACCCATTTGCCTTTAAAGTTGGATATCAGTCATGTCGTTCGTCAAACTTCATTTACCTCTTTACTCCGTTTCTGGTACACTGCTTCTTTTGTATCACCAGACTTGAATGATACATCAGAATTGATACGAAATGAATTGGAAGCACTCAGCATTCAACTAGGCACGCCTCTCTTGCCTTTGCATTCTGACGCCGTACCCGATTCTGTGCAATTAGTCAGTGACTTGAAACGAATGCTGCATGAAGATATGGCGACCGATGTAACCATTCACATTGTATCATCATCTGACGAAGCCAAAAAACCTGACACAGTCATGATTTTATCTACAAGTCCTGATAACCACACATATCCAGTAGATATTCACATTGCCTCTTTCAAGGCTCACAAGTTCCTCTTGGCTGTCCAATCGTCTTATTTTTACTCGCTCTTTTGCACTCAGTTTCAGGAAGCATTGAGTTCAGTCGTTCATTTGACAGACGATCTTTTTAATGCAGCCATTGTTGACACACTCCTCCATTTTTTCTACACAGATAAAGTCATGGTATCCCCACTTCCGTCTGATCCCTCAAAATCAGCATTGCAACGTCGGCTTTTACAAAAGAAGCATGCTCTGAGAGTCATCCAAAAGACATTTTATGCTGCAGACTATCTTGGACACAGTGAGACTCTTGGGAAGGCTCTATTGTATGAAATGCAGGAGTTATGTCATCAGTTCAAGTGCGTATGTCACGAATGCGCAGTCTTGCTTCCCTCCATGTTGGCTTGGTCCGACAAGCACGCAGAAGGACTGCCGCAGCTGAAGCAAGCGCTGGTTCTTCTTTATTGCGATCCTGTGCATTCGCTTCCTTCACTTTGGCCACAGCGTCCCTTTTCGTTTCTTATTGCCTCCTTGGTTCCTTCTGCAGCGACAGTAGGCGAAAATATGCTACAGGCTATGCTCAAACAAGACTCGTTTCTTCGTAGTCGCAAACAGAGAACTATCATCCATGACATCGAAGCACGCACATTCTCAAATGTGACAAAACATAACGCCATTCACGTTCTACACGCTCTTCACCTTTGCTTTTCCCATATTCGCTGCGCTGATCCTTCTCCTTCTTGGTCCCGACCTGCCTTGGATTTAATATACCCCATTCTACACTATACAGTCAGCATGGTGTCTCAGTTCTTTGATTTTTACTGCGTTGAATACCCCATTCTATTGTCCTGCGTGGATGGCATCGGAGCTGGTTTCTCTGTTGACTTTCTTGATTTCCTCTTGTCTCATGTACTGAAAGAAGGCATTCAAGAAACAAACGCAGGCGTTATATATCAAGGTATCGTCCGTTACCTGATCGCACGACAAGAGGTCGTCAAGAATATGGCTATTGACGATGTGTTGTTGAAAGCCAGAAAACGTTGTGCTGCGTACATTGCTCAGCGATGGACCAAGGTCAAGGCCCAAGGCGGCTTCATGAAGCTCGAAAAGACCACGTTACGTCAGTTGTCTGAGGATACCAACGTGCCTTACCGCGCTCTCAGTAAACCGTACGATTCAGATTTTACTACCATCTTCAGCTTCAAGCCACGGAAATTCAAAAAATCATCCTATATCCGTCGACTCTCCATGGTTTCCACAGATCGCGTTCGTCCTCCGACCAGGCCAAGAGCATTCTCTGCCGAATGCGCATTAGGTGATGCTCAACTCCATCTCTTAGAAACGGAGACGAGTAACCGGTTATCGACCACATCATCTTTGCTTGAACAACAGCAACAACGACCGATGCTTCGAACGAGCTCTTCATTCACATCATTGACAGATCAATTGCTTCCTCTGGATCCTCTTCCACCACCTCCTCGATTAGAAGAGCGCCCGAGCCGATTAAAGTTTGAATTGCCCGTGGCACCGGCACGATCTAGATCACCTTCCAAGCCTACATTGACGGCCAAGATGGCAAAAGGAGGACATGGAGGGAAAGGAAGAAGGTCAAGATGGAGTATAGGCAGCAGCGATATAAGTGATGATGATGAATCAGATAATAATGTACTTGGCATAGGCGACAAGATTAAATTACTCAATCGTCCCTTACCGACACTGGGTACCATCAAGTATATTGGACCCGTTGAATTTGCAGAGGGGCCCTATATTGGTGTAGAGCTTGAAAGTAGATGTAAGTCATTATATTATTATTAAATGTGTCAATGACTCAATTTTTATTATAGTGGGCAAGAGTGATGGTTCGGTAGATGGAGTTCGATACTTTTATACTGATCCTCAACGAGCTCTGTTTGTCAGACCCAGTGACCTTGAAATACTTTATCATCAAAAATAAAATGAATTAAGAAAAAACTAGAAAGTTTTTTATTTTGCTTATTAAAGATATATATAAAAAAAAGAGAGAGGTAACCGTATCTTTCTAGGCTTATTCATTTTCTGGAACTGTAGTATCCTTGGTAGCATCAGCTAATGATGAATCGCGTCAATCGTTAACCCCCCTTTTTTTAGTTTTTTCTTTACTTACTATCCTGAATTTCAGCTGTCCAAAGAGTAAGATTGTCTCTTAATAGCTGCATGATAAGGGTGGAGTCTTTATAAGATTCCTCATTTAAGGCATCAAGTTTTGCAATAGAGTTATCAAAGGCATCCTTGGCTAACTGACATGCACGGTCAGGAGAATTATAGATTTCATAGTAAAAGACAGAGAAGTTTAAGGCAAGTCCTAAACGAATAGGGTGTGTTGCGTCCAATTGGGCTTCAGCTACTTCAGTAGCCTTCTTGTAAGCTTCATGAGCATTATCTGCTGCTTGCTGACGTGTCTCGCCTGAAGCATATTCAGCAATATAACGATAATAATCGCCTTGCCTATGTTATGTAAGTCGCACGCGCGCATGATATAAATATTTGTGTACGTTACATTTTGTAATAAAATACTTTAGCCTCACTATCTTTAGCTGTAGGAACAAGATGTGTGGTCAAAAGGTCCAATACGTCATTACAGATACCGTATAATTCCTGTTCGATCTTTTGCTTATACTCTTTAATCTTGGATACCTGAGTTTGGTTTCCTTTGCTCTCCTCCTTTTGTTCAATAGACGAGATGATTCTCCAAGAGGCACGACGTGCGCCAATGACGTTTTTGTATGCGACAGATAAAAGATTACGTTCTTCAACTGATAGGCCATCATTCAACTTTTTTTTATCATCAGTCTTGCTTTTTTTTTTATATATATTTTATCTTTAAAAATATTACCTTGACTACGTCTTTCATAAAGGAAACCATTTCTATTTTATAACGTGAATAAACTATTTTAAAAAGGAATGTTGTAACTTACCATCATATCTCTCAGCTTGTTCGGCAATCTTTGCCATATAAACCTATATAATGTAAGCATTTGTATTATATATGTCAGTGTCAAGTTACTTGAGTATCACGTTCCTAAGATAAGTTATATTAGAGACATTAAAAAAAGAATACCTTCAACTTACAGTGTTTGCCATATTTCAAAATAAATAAATAAAAAAAAAAAAGAAAAAAGAAAGAGAAAAAAAAAGTGGGTGTGCGTGAGAGAGAGAGATAAGCGAGAAGAGTAAATAAGCAAAAAAAAAAAGGAGAAAGGAAAATAAGGGGTTTGTCTAATTCCTTTCATAAAGGGAAAGTCATATGGTGCACAAGGTATTTTTGTTACTTATTCTCTCTCTCTCTTTGTGCTCCTCTTTGGCTTCTCCCTCTTTTGCATCTATTATATTCGATATAAACATCACTGATCCAAGGAGATAAAAAAGAGAGAGGGAGAGGTTTGAGGAGAAAGTCAAGCAAAAAAAAAAGTTTATGCGGGATTAATATTTAGTGCCAAACATGCAGTTAAACAATTATTTAAGTTGAAACATGTATTCTCTAGACCAATCGTTTTAAATTATGCAAAAAAAAAAATCAAAAATATGACTTTATTAAGGTAGCACCTTGTCAGGATTCATGATTCCCTTGGGATCAATTGCATATTTTATCTTTTTCATCACATCAATCGTCTCTTTACCCAATTCTTTTTCTAAATACTTCTTTTTGCCAATACCCACTCCATGTTCTCCAGTGATAGAGCCTTCCATCTGAATGGCTCTTTCAACAAGATTCTTATTCAACCGAACAGCCTCTGCATGTTCTTCTGGTTTGCTTTGATCAAACAAGATAAACACATGAAAGTTTCCGTCACCCACATGTCCGACTAAGGGGCAAGGCAATGGGCTTGTTTCGATATCCTTTTGTGTTTCTTTTATCAACTCAGGCAATCGAGAAACAGGTACGACTACATCTGTTGTCCAAACAGATGCATTTGGCTTGAGCAACGTGGATGACCAAAGTGCAATCTATTAAAACACGCGTATATAAGTATATCATCATTCACATCTGTCCTCTTTACCTTTCTTCCTTCCCACAAGGTCTCCTTTTCCTTTTCATCTTTTGCGTACTTAAATTCACCTCCTTGATGTCGTTTGGCAATGTCCGACACTATTTTAATTTCCTGATCGATGACCATTTGGGATGCTCCTGAGAATTTAAAAAACAAGGTCGGTTTCTCTGCATAACCCAGATCGGGACTAGATAAATTAATGGCCTTCATCATCACTGTATCCAAGAGCTCGACTGCACCCACTTGTACACCAGCTTGAATGATCTCAGGCACAACCGCTGCTGCGTCTCTGATGCTAGGAAAATCACATACAGCAACTGCTTGTACTTGAGGTATGACCGCAAGCTTTAATGTGATCTCGGTGACAACTCCTAGCGTGCCTTCAGCGCCAATGAATAGTTTCGTCAGGTCGTATCCTGCGGATGACTTTCTAGGTCGTTGACGCGTCTTGACAATTTTGCCATCTGGCGTAACAACGGTTAAATTAATAACCCATTCCTTCATCGTGCCATAACGTACTGCGTTTGTTCCCGAGCAGGACGTACCGACCATGCCGCCGATACATGCGCTATTAAAAAAAAGGGGGGGTTAAAAAAGTACACAGGCATTTACTATCTTTTCTTACCCAGGCCCGGGATCCATCGGGAAAAATAAATTGTGTTCTTTCAAGAACAGGTTCAAGTCTTCCCATTGCACTCCAGGTTGTACGACAATATCTAAATCATCTGGGTGAAAAGCAATGATACGGTCCATATGTTCTGTAAATGAGATACAGATACCGCCCCTAGGTGCCGTGAAGTGGCCTTCGAGTGATGTTCCGCCTGAGAATGGGATGATGGGTAGACTATACTTGTCTGCTATTTTCACAATCTCAGCTACTTGTTCCGTATTGGAAGGAAAGACGACAATGTTGGGCGCACCTTCGTCGTGATAAGAGTTGTCGGAATACCCGTGTTCTCGAAGGACTTGTTCGTCTACAGTGACATGTTCAGGTGAAAGAATAGTCTGGAGCTCTTTAAATGCCTTGTGTAGAGTTTGTTGCGTAGGCATTGTGGTCCTTTTCTGGATGACAGGTGTTTTTGGTTCGCTTTTAGATGCTAACCAATATCCTGTTCCGCCAGCGATAAGACTGGTAAGAGCAATCGTAGGCAGTGTTGTTTTTTGTATAGGAGTTGATGATGTTTGGTACAATCTAATACATCTTTGCGTGGGTCGGTATGGTCTGCAGACGAGTCTTCTTGTCCACATACTAAGTAGAAAAAAAAAAGAAAAGAAATGGGCTCGTTATTATTCCACAGTGACCATTTTAAAATATAGCTTGTGGCACCATACTTTGACATTATATGCAGATTGCACAAGTTATCCTAATTGGCAGCCCAATGGACTCTTTTTATTCACAGTAGAGAAAAAAATAACAGCATAATTGATAGCTAGGCTATTTGAGGAAGCTTTGTCCGCTTGGAAATATAAACAATTTCCTGAGAAAATAGAAGAGTTCAAAATAACCAATCATCAGAAAAATAAGAAAATCTACAATGACAGATCTGTGAAAAGGCTACATAGAGAAATGAGAGCTTATTGATTGTGATAAATCAAGTTAGTTTTGGAGAAAGAAAAAAAGAGACTAGCTTGAAGATTTATCTATTTCGATAAACTGACATTGAAAGGGTCAAAATAGAGAAAAAGGAAATTTTCTATTAAAAGTTAATGAGGAGGAGGGGGGGGGGGAGGACAACAATTAAGAAAGAGGGGACAATGGCTAAAAATGCCCTCTTTTTATTATTGGTTATTTAAGACATTTTACTAAAAGAAAAAAAATAAAAATAAAAGCCATTTTAGAGGGGAGAAAAAAACCTTGGTGTGAGTGTGTGGCTGATTTTTGCCAAGTGATATAAATAACTGTTTCACAAGAAAATTGCAGTTTAAATAAATATAAAAAAAAGTACCTGATTGTTTGTTTTTCTCTTTTTTTCTCTCAACAATCAAAATGTATCCTGAAGGGCCAAAACCGGAACATGATCAGTTCCCACTTCAAGATACACAATTCTCGAATCAACCTCCCGTGCATCGCTCACCATTTGAAGACCCTTATCCAGAGGATCAGCCTCACTTTGACAAACAACCTCTATTAACCTCACCTGCTTATCCTCCAACTCAATATCCCACAAGTCCTCCTCCTCCCAATTTCCCTGGTAGTCCAGCCGTTCAACAACCTTATCCTCCATTCAACAATAATCCAAGCCCTGTCAGTCCAGGTGGTCCAGCTTACTTCAATCCTGCTCCACCTTCTCCAAATATGCATTATGGCCAAGCCCCCAGACGTCAACCTCGCCGTTTCAAGACAAGTAAGAATTTTTCTGCTACATATCGAGGACATAAACTAAGATAACACTAATTTTTTTTAATAGCCAGACAAGTCAAATTGACAAAGGGTAATCTCGTCTTGGATTGTCCTGTGCCAACTGCTTATCTAAATGATGTTCCGATCAAGGATGGTAAAGAATTCACACACATGCGATATACAGCAGCAACCTGTGATCCAAAAGATTTTGCAACTGATGGTTATACACTTCGTCAGCCAATGTTGGGAAGAAAAACTGAGTTATTTATCGTACTCACAATGTACAACGTAAGTGACATTAAACTAAAAAAAGGGCTGATGCTAACCTAAATTATACATACAGGAAGACGAAGTTTTATTTGCTCGTACAATGCATGGTGTCATGAAAAATATTGCTCACCTCTGTACAAGAGATCGATCAAGAACGTGGGGACCTAATGGCTGGGAAAAGGTAGTTGTGTGTATCGTGTCTGATGGTCGTAACAAGATCAATCAACGTACGCTTTCCGTTTTGGCTCTCTTGGGTGTATATCAAGACGGTATCGCCAAGAACGTCGTTCACGGTAAACCAGTGACTGCACACATTTACGAATACACAACACAGGTATCAGTTGATCCAAATATGGAAGTGAAAAAGGCAGGCTCAAAGAACGTCGTGCCTTGTCAGATCCTGTTTTGTCTCAAGGAAAAAAATCAGAAAAAGATCAATTCCCATCGTTGGTTCTTTCAAGCATTTGGTCCCGTCATTGACCCTCATATCTGTGTCTTGATTGACGTCGGTACAAAGCCAGGTGGAACATCTATCTATCATCTTTGGAAAGCATTCGATATCAATTCCAACATCGCTGGTGCCTGTGGTGAAATTCGTGCCATGGCTGGTACAGCAGGTGTGGCGCTGTTGAATCCCCTAGTCGCAGCCCAGAACTTTGAATACAAGATGTCTAATATTTTGGATAAGCCTCTTGAATCTGTCTTTGGTTATATTTCTGTCTTGCCTGGTGCCTTCTCAGCTTATCGTTTCAAGGCGCTTCAGAACGACGTGAACGGACATGGACCGCTCGAAAAGTATTTCTTGGGTGAGACACAGCATGGTGGCGATGCAGATATCTTTACGGCCAACATGTATTTGGCTGAAGATCGTATCTTATGTTACGAACTGGTGGCTAAGAAAGAAGCCCATTGGGTATTGCACTACGTCTCAAGCTCTTATGGTGAAACAGATGTACCTGACAAGGTGGATGAATTCATCTCTCAAAGAAGACGTTGGTTGAACGGTTCCTTCTTTGCAGGTGTTTATGCTTTATACCATTGGCGTAAAGTGTGGCAATCTGATCACTCTTACCTTCGTAAGATGATGTTTATGGTCGAAGACATTTACAACACGTACAACTTGATCTTCTCATGGTTCGCCTTGGGTAACTTTTATCTTACCTTCTTTATCTTGACAAAGGCTCTCGGTCACGGTGTCGATGGCTCAACTCTTGCCGATCCACCCTTTAGCCCAGATACAGGAGAAACGCTACACACGATCTTCAATTACATCTATATTATTCTTATTGTCATTCAATTCATTATGGCCTTAGGTAACCGTCCCCAAGGTTCAAAGATTGCCTACACTTCTTCCATGGTTTTCTTTGCCATCTTGATGGTCTACATGATGTTTGCTGCTATCTGGATCACGGTTGTCGGTGTAAAGACGGTAGTCGAGACCTCAGGAGGTCAGTTTATAGAGATGCTGGAACAATCTACATTTAGAAACATCATTATCTCACTCTGCGCAACCTATGTCATGTACTTTGTGTCCAGCTTTATGTTCCTTGACCCATGGCACATGTTTACAAGCTTCATTCAGTACATCCTATTATCTCCTAGTTATACAAACGTGCTCAATATTTACGCTTTCTGTAATACACATGATGTCTCCTGGGGTACCAAGGGTGATAACACGGTTGCTACTGATTTGGGTGTTGTCAAGGCAAAGAAGGACGGTTCAGGTGATTTGGCAGTTGAAGTTGAAGTGCCAGTTGAAGAAAAGGATATCAATGCTGCATTTATTGATGCTCAAGTCGAATTAACCAAAAAGATTGAGCCAGAGAAATCACACCGTGATGCCAAGACGAAACAAGAAGATTATTACCGCTCTTTCCGTACTCGTCTTGTCTTGGCTTGGATCATTTCCAATCTGGCACTTGTCGTTGCTATTGCAAACACTACAGTGATTGATATCAAGGGTAAGGCATCCATCTATCTTGGCTTCATCCTTTGGTCTGTCGCAGGCCTGTCTGTTATTCGATTTACTGGTTCAACTCTCTACTTGATCTTCAAAATCTTTACTGGTTAATCAGGAAAAAAAAAAGAAAAGAAAAGAAAAGCAAGCGTGTAATGATAGCATTTTATATTATATACAGCTCTTTTTGTGTATTTATTATTTAAATAAAAACCATTTGTATACATATTGTCAATAAAACTAGAAAAACAATGAACGCATTATTTCTTTTGAATGTTTTCTAAAGAAGAGGAAGGTTTTGTTATGTTTTGTACACAAAGATACCCCATGAAGAACAGTGAACAGTACTTGATCCGCTCTTTAAGTGAACCTTTTCGTAAAGTGTAGGAAATAAGCTTGCATAACGCATTTAAACTGAAGCAGCCATAAGTGACTGCTTTATGGTTTGTATCATTTTATTAAGAAAATATTTATGCAAGTTGTTCTATGTGTTCTTTGGTATCGTCCTCTTCTTCTACGGGGATAGCGGCATGGTTGTTGTTGTCTATGTCAGTAATAGGAGTAGTAGTCGTGGTAGTTTTTTCTTTTCCAAAAAAGTTGTTATCTACTAAATATCTAAAGCATTGCAAGATCACGCTCTTTTCTTGCATAATGTCCTTTTCCAAAAGCTATTTAATCACAGTCAGAACTGTCTCTTTATATGCATAACTGTTCACCAATACCTTATAAAGCAAGTTGGGTCGCTTCCTTATGACTGTTACTTGCTTGGGTCCATTGGTTGTAGGTCGTTCATGCAAGAAAGTGCATTTACTTCCCTTATTACACCTTCCTTTAATAAAATATATACATTTTCTCTTTGGCTTATTCTCTTCAGGTAATGAAATCTTTCCTATTGATGATGGATCTTTTGAGGTAATGGCATCCTTTTCTGGGTCCATAAGGTCATCATCGTCATTATTATCCTTCTCTTCGTTTGATTGATTGCTCACAGCCTGTCGTTTATTCGGTCCTTGCTGCGAATTGGCTTTACGCTTCAATGGTAACTCTCCTCTTGCCATCTTTTCTGCTTCCTCACGCGTCTAAGTAATAATACCCCCGCTTTGTCAATAGACCAGTCTATTATTTTTATGATTGACACCATACCTTTCGTTCAACATTCGTTTGGCTTGGCCAGTTCTTCTTTCTCTCAGCGATCCATGCTGCAAGCTGTTCTGGTGTGTCTAATTTCGGAGCATTAGGAGGCACAATACCGTCTGGCCTAGATCTATATAAAAAATATTTTAATAGAGTTCCTCTCTTTTTTTTTTTTCAGAGCTACTTACTGTTTCTTTGTGCTTGGTTTTCCATGATATTGTTCTTCATGCTCTTCCAAGAATGACTTTAAGCACATAAAGTCACATTGTGGACATTTGATATGTAAACTCTCATGTTGTGCAATGGCTTGTACACTCTTTAGTATTCTATTGCAACAATATTTGCTCCTACAGTAACATGAGTAAAGAAGACAAGTTATAGTTTTAATCAACTTACATTGGTCGGGTGTCTGCAGCAGGATTATTAAAAGTGTTTGCAGAGTTCTTTACTGATTTATTATTGTATTTAATAGGTCTTTGAAAAGGTTGTTGTTGTTGTTGAGGATAATAGTGTCCATAATAGTTCCAATGTGTTAAATTCTGGTGTTGATCATAGTTTCCATAAGTATTAGTAGGATTAACAGCCTGTTGGTTATTATATGCTTCTAATTGTTGATAATATTGGTTATTTTGTTGGTAATAATAATCATAGTTTGGGTATGGTTGGTTTGAGTATTGTGTATTTGGATCTCCATAAACTGGATAATAAGCATTATTATAGCCTTGTTGTTGTTGTTGTTGTGTATATTGATTATAATTGTTGTTCATTTTGACAACAAAAGAAAAAAAAAAAAAAAAAAAAAAAAAAGACTGTCTTTTCTTTACTGGATTTTTCAAACCCACCAAATATGCACACTTTCTTTGTTTCTTTCTATCAGAATGGCATTTTTAATTTAAAAAAAAGTGTTATTTATAGTTTTTCTTGGTAGCCTCCTTTGTTTTTTTTATCATTGGACCTGAATTAAGGAGAACCTATTTTTTGTTTCTGTATTTTCTTCTTATTGACAAAAGGGACCTCAGGCATATGATTTCATTTCCTTTCTCTTTTCTTCTCATTATGCGTCCACCTACTCCTTCGATATCACTCGATTTCACTAAAACACACGGTACTTTATTATTTCCAAAACTGCCTCCACCTTCACCTACTCAAGCACACATTGATATCATTCGCTATACCTGGGAACACTTGTGTGGCATTCGACTTGACCATGATGACCCAACCATATCCCCTTCTCATGCATTCGGACTGGCATTTTATAATGCCTTGTTTGAATCTGATTCAACATTACGTTTCTTATTTACTAATATCGTTCAACAAGCCAGAGCATTTGCAGGGTTCATATCCTATCTCGCTCGTATGCCCACTCAATCCAATATACGTGAAATGAATGCTCTTAAAAGAAAAGGTGTGGGTGCACTGACCTTTCCTGAATTGGTAACAGAAGTCAGTAACACGGAGCATGAACCAGTCACAGAAGATTTCAGGTATCAACTGCAAGAGCTTGGTGCAAGGCATTACTATTATGGCGTCAATGCGGATCATTTTGACAGTATCGGTCGAGCATTGATGAAGGCGTTGAAGGAAAGGCTAGGAAAAGAGTTTTTACCAGAAATAGAAGAGGCGTGGAAAAGGGTATTTATATTGTTATTTAAACATTGTATATTAAATCCCCCTTTTTTATTAGTCTTATGCTTATTCTGCATATTATATGAAGATTGGGTTAGAATCAGCACAAGATGAGTGGAGACAACATAGAAATGAGTCAATGCAAACGAAGCAAAGTTGTACAATTCAATAATAAATAAATTGTTCCCCATTTTTATTCTATTTTATATATTTATATATATATCTATTCTCTTTGAATGACAATAGCAGAGGCTGCACCACCGCCATTACAGACAGCAGCAGCACCATATTCGCCTGATTTCAAGAGATGGGTCAAGGTGACAATGATGCGAGAACCAGAAGAACTACAAGAGAATAATTAATTGAAAACACAACAAACATCAGTTCTGACTTACCCAATGGCATGACCGAGGGCAACGGCGCCACCAGCCACGTTCACCTTGCTAGGGTCCAATTCCATAAGCTAATGTACGGATGAGTTAACGTCCAGGTATTCTTTTTTTTTTTTTCATGGTCTTACCTGTTCATTCACACGAGCAACAACACTAAAAGCCTCATTTAATTCAAACTTGCTGATATCATCCTTCTTTAATCCTGCTTTTTCAAGAGCAACAGGTAAGGCCAAAGCGGGGGCAATGGTGAAATCAATAGGCTTAGTAGCAGCATCAGCATAAGAGATAATACGAGCTAATGGCTTCACGCCCAAAGCTTCTGCCTTGGCACGGGACATCAGAACAAGAGCAGAGGCACCGTCGTTCAATGTACTGGCATTAGCAGCAGTCACCGTACCATCCTTCTTGAAGACAGGACGAAGAGTCTTGATTCTGTCAAAGTTTACGTTGGTATATTCTTCATCAATCTTGACCACAGTCTCTCCCTTTCTGCTCTTGACGGTAACAGGTGCAATTTCATTTTCAAAGACACCACTCTATAAAGTATTACATATCAGCATGAAGCGTTTTTTTTTTTTTTTTTACCTCCCAAGCCTTGGCAGCACGTCTATAAGATTCAATTGCATGCTCATCCTGTTGTTCTCTTGTGATGTTGTAATTGGTGGCAGTATTTTCAGCACATCCACCCTATATTTATATGTAAGCCTTCGTTTTATCATTATTATTATTTAAAGACGTACCATATGAATGTTATTATAGGCATCCCAAAGACCATCCTTGACGATTGCATCATTCAATTGTTGATGTCCATATGCAGCATTACGAGGGGCATAATAGCTAATTCAACCGGAGTTTCATTAGTCATTTTCATGTGCTTTCAGGTCCGGGTGAAACTTACGGAGCATTGGACATGCTTTCCATGCCACCAGCGACCATCACAGAACGGTCACCGTTTTTGATAGCCTGGGTGGCAAGCATAACTGCCTTCATACCTGAGGCACAGACCTTGTTGATCGTCGTTGCCTCGGTTGATTCAGGACAGCCTGCACCAAGAACAGCTTGACGAGCAGGGGACTGACCAAGGTTGGCTTGAAGGACATTACCGATGTATGCTTCCTCAATATCACTGGGCGAGATACCTATTTTTTTTATAAATGGTTGATAACTGTCTATTGTATGTGTAGAGATATCATATATACCTGCTCTTTCGATAGCAGCTCTGACAGCAATAGAACCGAGTTGCGTAGCAGAAAGAGATTTCAAAGAACCTCCAAAACAACCCACTGGTGTTCTAACAGCACTGGCGATCACAACGTCCTGTTAAGGGTCTTAGTAACATGTCATTTTTATAATGCGAATATACACAAACATTAGGACTTTTGGTAGCAGTAGCAAAGGTACGAATAAGCTAAAGATATACATGAATGATTTATTATACTTGGCCTTTGTTTAAACCATTGACTTTACTGTTTTACGAGTGAATTGACGAGAAGCAAACATGTTGGGCAGAAAGAAGAAAAACAAAGAAAAAAAAAAGATTGATTTTTATGTAAAAGATATTTCCCACGAATGCAATTAAATAACCGCTCCTTGTCTCTTTAAGAGACAGGCAAGCCTTGAGGTTCAACAAGCAACTTCTGCAACCAATAGAATACTATTTCCCACACTTTACTCTTGGGCTCTCCTGATGCAGATGCAGCAGCCACCAGGGCTTGCTCGATGCTACCACCCTGACTGTCCAGTAAGAAGGTAGACGTGATGATACCAAAGAAATAGACAAGAACTGTGTAAAGTGCAAATGTCACCGTATTCGTTACTATCTTGTCATCTTTACGACTTAGCACTCTCTGTTGAGGATGAATCACTATGGCTGTCTCATTTATAAAAGGGTTTGAGCTTATACTCTATACAGGTGTCAATCTAAATGTTGCTATACTGTTTTGCTATATACCTCATGATAATCATGCACCATCCTCTTCTTTCGTTTATGATTTGTGCGGCGAGTGATTCGAGATTGAGACCAGATATCGTCTTGTTGAATATCTATCACAGTCGCAACTTGGTTGCTCTTGAGCTTGAATTCTGTCAATTCATGAACAAGTGATCGGTTCTCATCGCTTAGTTCCTTTTTGAGATACTCCAACTCATTTTGAACTCGGTCAAGGCCCTCTTTTGCTTCGGTGGCAATTGACTTGTAAAAGTCTTTTTCGTCTTGAACTGTCTTTAATTGATCTAGTTCAGCATTTAATGTCTATATGAAGCAAAAGTTGAATTAAAGTCGCAAGTTGACATATATGTATTTCATACCTTGACAGAGGCATTAGATTGTCTTCTACCCATTGCAAAGTTGAGTTCGCTTTCATTGGAGAGTAAAAGAGCTTCATCCAAGTCTGTCTTTAACGTATCAATGATCTCTTTTAGCTTTTCATTTTCTGACTTTTGTTCTGCCAATTGCTGATGAGCCTTTACTGACACTTCCAGCTCCTGCTCAAGATCGTTCTGCAGTTCAATCAATCGTTTTCTTTCTTTACTTAGGTTCTGAACCTCTTGCTGGAAATTACAGAGTAAACTTTCTGTCTTTTCAAGGTCTGCTTCTTTTTGTTTTAATAGCTCCTGTAACTGTTGAGTCTCGCCTAGATACAAAAAGTAAGTTCAAATCATATATATACATATGGATCTAACTTACGGCATTTTTCATCAAATAGTAGCTTGATAGACATGTACACTTGCTTTTGATCTGTCTCAGAACGCTGTATTTGAGAGATGTGGGATTCGAGCTAAATAATAAAGTTATTAAGTCGTTACATGGCCTCGTTTATCATCTAGTTTTACATAAGAAAGCTTACTGCACTTATTTGTTCAAGACTCTTTTGTTCCTTTCCCTTGTATTCTTGAATCTCTTTTCTTTGCTTGACAACTTCTTGGTGCATGTCTTCTACCCTGTTTTGTAATTGTACGATACGGTCTTCATTATCACGTGCCATCGAAGCTAAACTTTTTTCAGAAGATCTTAGTCGGTTGGTGAGTGCAAGTGATCGTTGATAGTATCTTGCCAAGTCTTGAGTCGAATGCTACATATATGTGTATGCTTTAGTTTTAAGTAAAGATTATTTTATATCTATAGTTTACTTGGCTATCACTCTCATCGTCGGTTGGTATGGCATTAATCTCATTGGTATTATTATTACTGTTGTTATTAGTCGTACTATTATTGTTGTTGTTCACTTCTTCTTCTTCTTCTTCCTCGTCATGTTTAAATTGAATCAGACTCTTCTAAAAGAATATCAATATCAAATCTATATCCATAACACGAGTATTTACTCTGAGTTCTTCATGTTCAAGACGATTATTATTTGCAAACGATGCTCTTCTTTTCTTCCAAGGCATTGATTTATTTGAACTTAAAGGAGGAGATAGTCTCGGTCTACTATCCAATAACATTCTTGAAGAAGTCGGTGCTGAGATGGATACTTGAGGACAAGTACATACAATCTTGAGTAGATTCAAGATATCATCTGGTGTCATTTCTAAATCGGGATTGCTTGAAGTATAGGGCAAAATAGCCTTCTTTTGTTCGTCTGTCAAGAGGAGGATATCGTTACTTTCTTCGAACCGACCAATTAATGTAATTAAATCTCTTGTAAATATGACTCCCTTGCCCGTTTTATCATATTGCTCAACTAACTTTTTAAGCTGTACTTTTAACACTGCAAAGGGCATAGGTCGCTACATATTTGTTGTTAAGGGCATTATGCACCAGCAGACAATAGAGACATACCTTTTTGTTTATAGCTTCCATTGAATGATTTTATATAATAGCGAAAATACAGCTTGTATTTGTATTAGCGCTATATATAGGATATAATAAATATATAAAAAAAGAGAGAGAAAAAGAAGAAGAAAGGACCTCAATTCTATAGCGTGAAAAAAGGAGAAAAAAGTCACCTCTATTGCCTAGTGTAACCATGTTCATACTTTTCACTATTATGGAAAAAGATAATTTATTTTGATGGAATATGGTTTAGCTTGCTTATGAGAGCTTGTCCTCTTGATCGATTCTTGTTATTTAAATACTCGAATATATCATCTTGAAGGACATGATGACCATAACCGATAAGATCAGCCAATGAACATCCAGTTACTTCATCTAGCTTATGAGTATCTGATCCATACTGAAATAAAAGCTCGGCCATAGTAAAGTCATGATGATATAATGCAAGATGTATCGGGTACCTGATCACATAATACTCTTTCTTGGTCTTGGGTGCTGATTGCGGCGGAATAGATATATCAATCACCTTATCAGGATAAGGATTACCTTGCACATCCAAGACAGGCAGACGTAAGAAAACATTGGAAGATGGTACAAGTGACACAGGGTTGGATAGCATGTCCACTGGATAAGGGTCATTTACATCAGCTCCATGTGCAATAGCTTCTAATGCCTTTAACACATTTTTACTTTCAAGTGCTTCTAGCAGTTGCATAGATGGAGCACCTTCACTGGGTTTCATGAACCTCTTTTGAACATACTTTGCATAAATAAATTGGTGTCTTGTCTCCTTATCCGTATTCCACTCTGGTTTGTTCTCTGGCTTCAATGCTTCCCAGATACTGTTGGCATTTTGGTTTCCGATCAGGAGCATCAACTGGCTCACCTGCGGTGTAAACAGGTCGAGGGTAAGCGATCGAACTTTGGAAATATGTGTACCAAGACTACGGTGAACCCCAGAGCATTCTATAATAAAATATCATGGCTCATTTCTTTTATGGTAAATATCATCTAGATATGTTTATGCTACGCCCCTGTTGTATTTACCTATGCAAATCACAACACCCAAATTGATCGAACACCACTCTGGGTTCTCAGCTGAACAATCAGCACATGCTTTATTCAATGGATCCCTTTGTCGTATCTCTTCCAAGAACTCATAGGAAGGTGAGAGTGATACCTCTTCTTGAGAGACACTTTTTTTTGATTTTCTTTTGCCCTTGAAGGGTTGTTTCCAATTTTTGCCTTTGGTAAAGTCCATGTTTATTTCAATTACACACATAATCATTTTTTATATAGTAGACACATTCTTTGTGACTTCAAATTGTTTACTTAAAAACTATACTTTAAATGACCCTTTTTCTCTATAGTCTATACATTCATCTTTATTTAGTTATGCCCAACTCGTGTTCAAATGCTGAAATGGTTGCTTCATCTGCACTGTGTTTCAAAACATCATCACTTAATTTTATCACGCGTTTTCCTATACACTCTTTAATCTTGATCACAATGTTCAAAGGCTTGCTCTTTGTCTTTCCATCACTCGCCTTTTTAAAGTCATTTGTGAGCGATGTTCCGATACCAAAGCTAGGCTTGATACCCAGCTTCTTTGCATGGTCATATAGAGCAATAGCTCTTTCCACATTGAGAGAATCAGAGAATACAATCGTCTTTGTGCTAGGATCAATCCCAATGGACTTGTAGTGATTCACCATGGTCTCTGTAAATTGCATAGGATCACCCGAATCATGACGTACACCGGTATACACACTTGCCAAGTCATATTGGAAATCCTTCAAGAAGATAGGGGTTGTGAACGTATCTGTCAATGCGATGCCAAGTGCTCCCTTGTACACCTTGTGCCATATGTCAAGTGTTTCACGATTAGCGTGCTGAACATTTTCAAGAGCAGAAACGGCCATGAAGAACTCATGAGCTAAAATGAATGAGTAAAACAGAAAATAATAATAATAAGCAACTTACCAACAGTACCAATCGCATTCATTGCGTATTTCATAGCAAAGTATACATTACTTGTACCTGTCAATAGACCCTTGACCTCCTTTCCTTCCTGTAGACAGTTGGTTTTGTAAGTTTCAAAGGTTTCCTTTAATGCGCGTATGACCGTATCCTGCGTTTTGAAGTCACGTCGTCGACGCGTACCAAACTCTGCAAATGCACAACCATGTTCCAACAAGGCGCGTGTCTTTTCGGCTGCATGCTCGTATTGACCGTCATAGTTCCAGTCCTTGTCAACAAAACGGAAATAAGCTTCAGAAATGAGAGCCAGTAAAGGAACTTCATAAAGAATTGTCTCATGCCAATTGCCAACCACTTCTAGTTCAAGGTCATTGGTTGTCTTGTCAAATTTGAGTTTCACTTGTTCCTTTGGTTTGTAGCGAAATTGATATAAAAAGTCGATATAGTCTTGTTGAAAGTAAGGATAGCCTGACAAGTATTCACGTTCTGCATCTGTCAATCGAAGATTCTCCAGGTCTATTTTGAGGAAATGGTAAGCATAAGAGCAAAAATTATTATAAAAGAAGCTTACCATCGATTTGCTTCTGAAGCCAGTCAACAGCTTCAGCGTTCAGTTGAAGTTGCTTCTCTCTGTTTGTAAACTGATACACAACGGGAATATCTCTCTTGTAATAAGTAAAGACAGCGTTCTGCATGGTGAACTTGTAGAGGTCATTGTCAAGAATGGAAGGAAATATTTGATGAGTCATTTCGAACTTGTATAATAAAAGTGACAAAAGGACCCTTTACACTCTTTTTATACTTTTTTTTAATTTGTAAAAAGACGTAATTTGCCTGTCACATCCTGCATAAAATGACATCGCAGCCTATCTGAAATCGAATTCATCATTACTCTCAAAGCAGGGTCCAAAAGAATATGTATAGAAAAAAGAGGGTAGCAGTAAAGGTGAATAAGTTCTTTTCTTCCTTTTGACCAGATAGAATATGCACGTCCTGACGCTAAATCTAGCTTTTGATAGATCAGATAACAATGATGTAAAACAAATCTATTAAAGAAAGAGAGAACTTTATTTGTTTAATAATATAATCTTTGTTGTTGTCTAAAAGTGTGTGCGGCCATACAATCAAAATTTGGTAACAGGTCCATCTGTACGTGGACTAATGTATAAAGCTGTTGCTTCTGTCAAGAGAACATGATCAAGCGATTCAATCGATGCTTTCCCCCATGCTTTACGACCTTCCAATTTTTCAAGCTTGCCCTTGATAATGACCCACTGATTGGCAATGATCGGTTTACGATAATCAACATTCAGATTGGCTGTGAAACCTGTCAGATTGGGTAAATTGGGTATAGTCTATGTTGATACATTAAAATATTATTTTTTATACAAATTCTGTTTTCTTACCACATAAGCAAGCATTTCATCTAGAATGGTAGCAGCAAGACCACCATGAATAATACCATCATGACCACATCTACTGATATGTTACTATAAGCGATAAATAAAGTACACATGTCTTACAGCTTGATGCCAAAATGGGCTACCATGACACATTCCGTCTTATCTTTGTTGTAAAATTTTAAAGGAAGTCTACCGATCATACCTTCTCCTCTCAAGGTAGTCGCTGTCAATGAGTGAGACTTGGCTGAAGAAGACATATGCTCATAAGCTATAACTTCTTCCCATTCTTCAGACGAACGAAGGTTTTGAACATAATCAATCGAGTTTTCTTGTTGGATCAATTCGTCATGCTTGATAATCTCATGTTCCTTTGTCATCTTTTCTCACTTATACACACACTCAATTGTATACACACACAAAGGGGGAAACAAAAAACTTTGGGGGAAGGGGGGTGAATGAAATAGTGTCGGTTTGTAAATTGGCTGAATTTAAATGTCTTTATTCCCATTTGGATCCTCGTCCTTCAAACTCAATTCGACATAGCCCCGCAGAACCGGCAGAGGCGATAAATCCTGCCGTCCTCCTGTTGGGGTTCCACACCGCCTATTTATTTGTATGCGTGAGAATAAACGTCATGAGCATTGATCTATAGTTACCCTTTGAAGAGACACTTCTCCTACAGTGAAAAGCTCATATTGTGGGGTCTTTGCGATCTCTTCCTGTGACTATAATACATTTTAATATGAGTAGAGTAAATATTAGAATATCTTACTTTAAATCCTATGCCATCAGCATATACATAGGTGTTTGTTTCTTCGCTGTAGCAAAGTTTATAAATATAGTAATGATAGAGACTCTATCATACAGGCTGATTAGTCTATAAAAACATTTATCAAAGGATTACCAACTTACCGCCACTCTTCCTTTATATTGATACATATTAGCTGATGCAAGCCAACCAGTGGCAGTGGCCATAAGAAATTGGCCATGATGGTCTGATGTACCCAAGTACCAACATGGACCAGGCAAATTTCCATACTTTGTCAAGCAAGGAGTAAGGCCTGGATAGTATGTCATGCCACGAACTGAGTCTTCACTACCTGCAACCAACAGCATGGGAGCATGACCTACCCAACATGCCGCATAGACAGGGCCTATATTTTTGTAAGGGCACACAGACCGTAATGTACAAAGACTACGTTACCTCTAGACCTCATAAACGTAAAAGGGATACATGGATCACGTATATCAATCATTTGTATTCGTCCATCAAATCCACAAACGATGATGTGGTATGGATCTTCCTGGCCTCTCCAGGTGATGCATTTTGAAGGGGAATCCAGGACAACATATGAGAAAATCAAGTGTTGTCCGTAGCGTGTGGTTGGTTGAGTCAAGGCAGACTCCATGTTCCATATACTAACATCATTACCTGTTCCACCTGAAGCAAGTTTTTTATGTCCACCCCACTGAATGGTCAACGGTTTTGAATTCGTGGCGGCAAACGTGCATCGACTCGATTTGACACGTACTTTTTTTAATTTAATAAATCAGTATGTATCAAATTCTCTGTGTGTTTTTTACGCCTTTCTTTTTTTTTTTTACCTCAACTTACGATATACCGTGTTATGATTCAAATTTAAGCTCTTTCTGAGCGCGTCAGGGTGTGGCACAACCAAGGTTCTGATCGTACCATCTCCACAAGCCATGGCTAATATACCTAGTTTGGGTAATCCATTTCCTGTGTCTTCGAGCACCTGTAATTTGTACATGAGTACAAGCAAAACATAATCATTCTCTCATTACCTCTTCATAGACACCATAAGGACACCACTTGAGGTCGTACACAGCACCAAAATCATGCAGAATGCACACATCCAAAAGTGGCTCTTCTGGTTCTTGCTTCACCGATAACTTGAGCTTCCAAAGCTGAACACAGTTCTTATATGTCCCTGTTGGTTGATATTCATTCAATCCGATGCGTTCCTCAGAAGCGCCCCTGTAGCCAGCAACAGCAAGATACTGAATAAAGGGACTCGTGTCCCTGGATTCTACTTTGGGCACGAAATCTAAGCCCCATGTGTTTCCTCCTGTGTTGAGCACGTAGCCTTTTTTATATTTAAAGTGGTTTGCTACAGAAGAATAATTGGATCAACAGATAATAGAAAAGAGAGAGTCTTACCAAGTTGAATGGAGCCAAATAAATCGATTCGAACTGTCGTCTTTTCTTCAGTGCCTACCTTGACGTTGACAGGCTCTGTCCTTGCTGGTAAATAAGGAACGGCGTCACTAAAGATAAAGTTTAAGATATCTATATACCCAACATACAGGATGTATGAAGGTCATTACCTTTCTTCTAGGACCTCCCATTCATCAAGTTGAGCATAAATGTCTTGATAGACAATTTTGTTTTGAATGGCTGAAATGTCAAAGAGATGATCTACCGTAGGCCCTTCAAGATCAAATTCCATGCCAGGCACAGACGAAGTAAAGACTGTACCGCCTTTTCTCTTTCCCATACTTTAGGCTGTTTTGTTAAAGAAGAGGAAGGAAGAGAAACAAGTACATTTTTGACGCATAATTTTTTTTTCACGGTCACGTAAAGATACATGCATCTTTTAAAAAAAAAAGAAAAAGAAAAGTATTGACCATCATAACAAAGCGCAAAAGACATGATCCCTTTTATGCATTCTTTTGATTTGGTTTAATGTGACTCAACAAGTGTCAGTGTGTGTGTGTGTGTGTCTGTAAAGAGGTTCATTTGAACAAATTCTCTGTGTGACTCTCTAATTTTCTCTCTCTCTTTCCTTTTCTTTTTTTTTTTCTCTTTTCTTTGACGGCACATTCATGCAACCACAGTCACTTTACTCTCACAGTGTAAACCCTGTTCACTTGTTAGAGATCCAAGTCCTATCACAAGTGGTACATCAATTACAGAGCAAGAATGATATCCGGGGATCGATACCTTATTTAGCCAAGATTGTTCAAATCATTGACAATCAAAGACTAGAGAAGACAAACAACAGGGACCTCTACTTCCGTCAGCTGAACGAATATCGTAAGGTACAGTCAAGGGCTCATTTTGACTTGGCAGAAGCTTATTTCAAGATCCATGATTTTATACTGAGTGAAGCATCGTTTTCTATTGCGGTCAAAAACTGGGAAAAACTGATGGAACATGAGGAACAGGTTGAAGTCAAAGAACTTTTAAGCAAGTCTTATGATTATTTAAAAACCTGCTACGAAGCCATGGGAAAAGACCAATTGGCGTATTTTATAGGTGTTAAAAAGAATAAACTAATGCAAGCATAAAAACAATCTGTTTATTATTAAAACTATGTCAAGCGCTCAGCGTTTTCACGATTTTTGCGTTGAAGACGAGACACTCTTGGCTTACGGCCACCGTGAACACTGCGATAGAGTTTTTCACCCCAGTTGAAGCATTCCTCACACGCCACCTTCTTGTGTTCCATGCAGCCAGGTTTACCTTTCTCAACCCTGGTCCACTTGTGAGCCACGGAGAGAGGCTCTCGATCATCACCTTTCCATTTATTAGTGTATTCTTCTTCAGTCATCTTTTCATGTAGCATGTCTTCAACTATCATGTTATTCGCCGGACGATTGTCTGTAGGACATTTATCACAGACCTCCAAACCATGACGCGTGCAAAAGATAAAGCCATTGATGGTAACAGAGTAAGAGTCTACGGTATTATTCAAATCTTCTTGTTCAGGGAATTGTGAGTCCATGTTTGATAATAATAAAAGAAGAGAAAAAAAAGTGGGTAACTGAATATCCCTTTTATAGTTTTATTCAATTTAATCACACCACCACTTTTTCCCTTTTGCATGAATTTTTTTTTTGTTTGGTTTTCCCTTTTACTTCCCATGAGAAATAAGATGCATTCTTTTTGTTTATCCAAAGAAGAGTGAAACCTTTGCTGGGCCAAACTTTACCTTGACTCTTCTTTCATTCAATTCATCTTTCTCAGAGGACGTTCCCCCCAGTTTATTTTATAATTAACTCAGGTGATCTCATTTCATTTAATGAAGTGCTTTGTGTGAGTTTTATTTTCAAAGTAAAAACGACACGTTATTGCCAAATGATGACCATCGTAAAAAAAAAGTTGTTCATCAAAGCATAAGATGGCTCCTCAGGGGTTTTTTTTCTTTATTGAACAGTATAAATCATAGGTACCCACGCACGCTTACACACATATATATACACACACACAAGATGATGTAGCAAATAGGAACCGGGCGCTCCCTTTCTTGTATTGGTGTAAACTTTATTGTCAATGCAACTTCCCATATCCTGCTTTCCACGGCCAATAGCAGTCTTTATTATTCAATAGCCGATTAAAATAATCCAATGAATATGTTTTATTTCCTCCATTCGCATTTTGACCAACAAACTAATGTCTTTGACACAAAAAGTATCCATCCTTGGTCAATTTAACATCCTTTTCCTCGCACATTTGACGACTAAATCCAATTACAAATCCTTGTCAACATTACATAATGAGCCTGATTCTTCCAGACAGGTTATGCATGATTGTTTAGTATAAACTACTTGCTAAATGGCAACGCTTTCAGATCATTCCTTTTTTTTGACTATTCATACTCTCCCTCTCTTTTTGAAAAAGCCTACTGTACAGTCTTTTCAGAAAATAAAATCGCATTTTTTCAATTTTTATAATACAATTTATACGAAAAAGCGACAAGCCAGCGCGACACCTCTTTCTGGAAATGGTGTATACTCAGCCAAGAAAAGAAAAATAACCTCACAAAAGTAGTTTCGTGAAACTCCATTGTGTATTTGAGTGACCCAGATTTAAATATCCATATACTTTTTATGACATTCTAAGCTATTATTACAATATAACCAAATATACTTGGCATTATCGTTCCTTCTTTATTAAAACCAAAGCTCAATGTGAGCGTGGTAAAACGACGACTGTGAGGTCATGCTATGTACACCTTTATCTAAAAGTTTTGCATAAAAGAACTCTCCAAAAAAAGAAAAGGGCGGAAATTCTTTATAAAAAGGATCAAATTACTATTATAAAGTCAATACAAATACATAATAACTACACAAGTCGCGTTTCATTAGGTCTCATGTGGTTTGTTGTTAGGATGAACTTCGTCAGGCTTCTGATACGTCGTTTCGGGTTTTTGGTAATTGGGTGCGGACATGGAGGAGAGGAGTAACAAGGTAGGATCATTCACGGTGAGTCCTCCAGATGAAGTTTCACTTGGTAACATTGTCTTGCCATGCATTAAAGGATCTGCGTTATAAGGTGCAGTGCTGGTTGTCATTTGTGGAGAGAGAGATGCTTCCGTGTTGGTTGTGTAATCGTGTGCAGATTCAATATTAGATGAATGTTGTTGTGAATAATACGAATGTGTTTGTTGCATTTGTTGTTGAGGGCCAGAATAAGGTGGTAAGAACGAAGGTGTGTATTGTCCTTCAGGCCCGGTCATGAAAGGCTGCTGACTCATTTGAATGGCTGTCGAATCAGGACCTGAAAATTCGTCCTTTTGTGGAACAGGCATAGACATGTATTGTTGTTGATTATTATTGTTATTGTTATTGTTATCTTGGCTATCAGCACTTTTCTTGTTCTTCTTCTTTCTTCGTAAAAGGAGCTATATAGATCATGAGTATTAAAAAAAAAAAAAGCAGCACGCTTACAATAAGAGCAGCTATGGCTCCAATCACGACAACAGCTCCGCCAACAGCAATACCAGCTATAGCTCCAGTTGACAATGAAGAACCTGAAGGTTCTGGAAAGAATGTCTCTCGTGGAGTACCGGTGGATTTTGGGGTGCCTGAGGATCGAGTGTTTCCAGAAGCGGAGGACGTAGGACGTATAGAAGCAGTGGCTCCACTGACAATGTATGATGTAGTTGGTTCAATCATGCTTTGACTATATAGAATGAAGGGGCCCAAAGTGGCATATTGAGAAGGATTTTGATAACCAACAAAATAGTAATTGATACCAGGCGTGGCTGATTCTGGTATGTTTAGCATGGCTGTAGGCAGTACGTTTGTAGGCAAATTGTCCCAGGTATACAATCCGGATAGACTACCATCCGGATTTTGAACAGCAAGCTTTATAGTCACAGGCAGAGAGTAATCATAATCTGACCAGCTCACAAAGGCTGTTCCTCCAACTTGTACAGGTATCTTAAACTGAAACCATGAAAGACTGAATGCAGTTACTGAATGAACGATCAAGCATAACTGCACTAAACGCTTCACTACACCCATCATCGCTCCAAGGGAAGAAAGAAAATAAAAAATAAAAAAAAGGAAATAAAGAGTGTGGATAAATCAAGGCTTGAATAGTTTAGAGAAGAAATGGTGTAGGCTCCATTGTGCGACTGATTGCTGATGTGTGACCTTCAACAGCTCTTTTTGTAACTTTAGTTAATTCTTCCATCTCTTTTTCTTTGGATTATTTCCCACTATAATCTTGTAGTCTTGATCATATACGATACATCGCTTCCTTAGATCATCTTAATGGGGCTATAAAAGTGCCACAGTCCATTATGTATCTAGGGAGAGAAAAAAAGGAAGGGGAGATCAACTACTCTCTCTGGTGATTCAGTTAATAGACGTGCGCGGAGTGTTCATTGCGCCACGAACAAGTGTTGCACAAGATAAATTATCAATTTTACTTATGTTCTTTTTCTTTTTTTTGATCTCGAGATCGAATAGGTTATATTTACAAGCTTTTTTTTAAAGCCAAGTATAATCAATAAAAAGAGACAAATCATTAGAGTTTTTGATGATGCCCTTGCTTTGTCAATGATTCATTCATTTCAAACTTTTCTGCCAGACTTTGTACAATCTCTTCTTTATTGCCCGTTGTTGAAGGG
>NW_019671916.1:222472-403409 GCF_002708625.1 Rhizopus microsporus ATCC 52813 | reverse complement strand
TTGGTGTTGTTGATGAGTTGTTAGGGCGATATACTGATGATTTTGGCACACGTGATCTACGCATAAAGAACTAAGGCTGATAAGTTAAGAGTGTACAATGGCACTTTGCTAGGACTTACAAAGAATACAAGAGCAACAGTGACAGTGGCTACTGCAGCTGATCCAATGGCTATTCCCACAATAGCAGGTGTCGTATTTGCTCTATAAATACTTAGTCGTTTGAGATTACTCTGAATCTATTCTCTAAGAATGAATAATACAAAGAGGCTGACAACAATACATGCTATTAACATATAACGCGACGTGCTTAATTTTCATTGGTCAAGCAATAATCCTGTTTGTATAAAGGTGCTGTTTATAATAATGGGGTTTCTCTCGTCTTAATATATAATAAAGGGGTTACATAGGAACTCATCAATGTACATTTCCCTTATTACTTCTTTATTTATTCGAGAGATATCATAAGGTCACTTTTTCCGAGCTCTTGATACGCACGATACATGTCCAGCACCTTTCTTTCTTCGCAATTGTCTTCGTCCTCCTGATGACAATGTCCAGCTTTCTTTTGGTATTATAGAGTTAATTCCTTTTGTTCATAACCTGCTGCCTGATGCTTTGCTTTCATCTGCCATGTCTACTGCAAGGTTTTGTCAAGCTCTCTTGCCTCAACACGAGTAACCTTCCGTTGCGTCACCAATAGCCAAAAAACAATGGAATGTGTTTTGGAATAAGGGTATTCCATTTAAAGCGAGAGACGTTTGGTTCCGCTTGTTGCGCAATAAGCTCCCCTGTCGGCTTACGTTACATTGATTCGTTCCTGCTATTATTGTGGACCCTTTATGCCTCTTATGCTCTGCCGCCTCTGAAGACGCTTCTCATTTTATATACACATGGTGAATTTTGTCAGTAGTATCCACGTACAAAAAGTGGAGGCTTTGTGAGGTATTTCTATTGGGTTTCTCGTGACTAATACCTCTAGTGTTGAATAAAGTGCCTCCAAAAGATCGAGTTGCACCTCTGCTATTCATTATGTGACAGACTCTCCCATGTGAGGCTGGTAAGCCGGCCTCAACGACCGTTATAGGTATAGATTATGGCCTCACTATAGGCAGTACAGCAACGCGTTCTATACTTGGCAAGGTCCACGTTGGCCCCAATACTACCAAATACTATCAATTCTATTAGACTCAAGGGTCTATTCGGATTTTTTTCTTTCTTTCCCTCTACGATATTAGAACAGGTTTTCGTCCTGTGGGGGATGGATCCAAGCTATGTTGAATAGTTTTGGAACGAAGATTCTAGCTTTTCTTTCTAAATTGCCTTAATTTTGCCTTCTTTATAAACTAATAGCTTTTCAGTTGCTTTCATTTGTTCAAATGTAATACGTTTTTCTACATAAACAATATCAAATAAATCATTGTGAAGCAAGCGCTTGCCTTTGTTTTGCATAACAATCTTCGCTCTTTTTATGTTTTTTAATTCTTGAAAAAATATATACATGTACAGCAACTTTCCATAGCTGGAACAAAAAAGAAAAAGAAAAAAGACGAAAAGCTTTTGTTGGTTGTTTAAAAATCACTATTTATTTAGCATGGATGGTATCCCTTTTCAGTATAAACTCCTCTGCCTAAACGCTTGCAACATGCATCAAAGTTGCCTCCACTTCCATATCTGACTTCGCAGGAATCATATCTAATATAAGAGCCCCAGGCATCGCAGCATGTTTTAATTGCATTGAAGTCCCATGTATCATAATCAGTGCATCTTTTCCTTTCGCATTCAGTGACAACACCTGCATAGACCAAACCAAAAAAGAGTAACAGCAAAATATAATTCTTAATCATCACGCACCCCTATATTAATAAAAGAAAAAAGAAAGAAAAAGAAAGCTTTATATACTCGAAAGCACAGACAAGGGTCCCGAAGGCTCTTACTTTTTTTGTATTGAAATTATTAATGTGTATTGTCTAAAAGTTGTAAAACTATATTTATGTTACCGTACACACGCTGATCGGTGCTAAGCATGTCTATTGCCACGGTGGTTGAACAGTGCTAAGCATATCTAGTGCTACGGTGGTTGATCAACTGGAGTCAATATGTGATACCGCCAAAGAACGGAAAAAATGAACCCGAAACGACACAGTCGTGCTGGAGGAACAAGGTCAACTTCGAAAGTGGACAAGGAGACGAGAGCGGCTCCAGATGAAGTCTATCGAGGGGAACATAGGTGATAGGTTCCAGTAATTCTGTTCAGCAGGACAGCCCGTCGTAAAATGATGTAGGTTTTCGACGGCTAATTCGCATGTACGGTACACAGCCGACTTTCAGAGAGGTAGGGATTCTATCGGCGATGCTTTTCTTGAGTGCGAATGGTACCGTGGGGTAAGTGTCACCAGTGAGTAATTGCCTTAAGCGGCAGAGGTAAATACCACAAATGACACTACCAGCGAGAAAGGGGGTATCATCCGCCGCCTTGGAGAGGCCGAGGAAGCGTTGAGTAAAGCTGGTCTCGCTTTGTCAGTATTGTAATGATATCACTGGCAAATGACTCTCCCTGCACAGTTCCCTGGGATATCCTCTGTTCCGCACGAAATATTGTCATCCACTGCTTGTAGTTTTAATGGCAATTTGCTAACATGTATAATAATTTATAAAAACTCTATCATATGGCTTTATTGCTTTACTAAAAATAATTATTGGACCAGTTGTACCTAAAACCACGCGGCCCTTATAAGCTTTTCTTTAGGCTTATCAGATGTGAAGTATACCCAGTCAGAAGTACATAACTTCAACTTGTTTATTTTCAATTCTTCTCCAAAGATGTGCCATACAAATGTTCGATAAGGTCATTCGTAATATGATACCACAGCAACACATCATTGTAATAACTATAATGATGTGCAAGTTGTATTCTATATTTGTTTCCAATTACGTGTTCAATTTTAAAATATACTTTATTCATTCTCAACGCGACCTATAGTAAGGAAAAGGAAAAAAAAAAAAAAAAAGACTGCCTTTAATCATCTTTATTCAGTTTTCTCTGTGCTGTCGAGAGGGATCTTTTTACCTTTTGTGATTTAATATTACAAGCATTTATAAGATATCGTCTTTGCAATGGTTTAATTTTTGGGGATTCTCTTATATCTTTTTAACGAAAGAAGGCTATTTTTATTAAATTATAACTTCATGCAGCATATTAGGTTGGTCAGGTGCCACTAAGGGCCACCAGTCTTTCACAGAGTTCTTATTTCTGTTCTTTTGAGTGAAGGATAATGTAGGATATAGTGGGAGGTAGAGCCGCTTTTTAGACGCACCCTCTATACCTACCTCTGTACAGTGTTCTAAACTGTTTCAACCTTTCCCTTTCTTTTTCCATCAATTCATTTCTGTTATTTGAAGGATCAAATAAAAGCTAAAGCTAAGTCTCCACAAGCAACTTTATGTACGTTTTGTTGTAATTGTTCAAATTCCACATCCAGATTTATATCGACATAGCTTATGTCTGAAGGTAGACTTACCAATCCCTTCGCAGTTTATTAGTAACAATAAAATTTAAATCATCAATATTATGTCTTTCTAGAACTAGAGTATGTATTCAATCTTTATGTTTTAATCTTTATCGCCCCCTTATAGTAGAGAAAAGAAGTTTTGTTCATACAAACGCTTTTTTTCGTTACAAGAATGTTACAAGGAGGCCAAACCAATCACAACACACATACGCGGCATTGCCCAGCCGATTCAAGTTCAACCTCACCAACATCCTCTCGACCTGTGTCATCCGCCGAACTTGAGCCGCTTTTACTACATACGCACGAGATTTTCGAGATTTAAGCCTCGCAGTATTTGAGGGCGCTGCTTCCAAAACTGCCGCGAAATAACGTCGTCAGGACTAATTGTGGATTCAGTCCAGTGAAGTCAACAGTGTTATTTTTTATCTCAAACAACTTTCCAGTACTATCAATAGCTTTTTTGAGATACTCTCTCTGTTCAGTATCCTGTAGTAATTGATACTGCTCCTGTTCGTTAAGGAACAGTGAACAGAACTGTCATAGCCTTTGAGACTCCTGAGGCTCGCACATCCACTTGCGCCATAGGCGTACATGTGAGTAATTTTACAATTAATGGCACGTGTATCTTCCCACTTGAAAGCTCTATGTATTGTTTTTGTTAGAAAAGCTTCCTTTACTGCGGCCTATTGACTTGACGCCACTCTTAATGACTGTTCTACGCCGATATAGCACAGCCTTACATGCAGATCTCTGTCACGATCCTACAACCAGGAAAAGGCTTATGATTGTGTTAATTTCGATTATTTGTCCTACAATTCTTAGAGCTTTCAATATGCTCGTCTATGCTCGTTCAGTCTCTCATTCCAACGCTTTCCAATATTTTTGCTTGTCTCAATATGAATGGATTCTTTTTGTACTAAATGGCAAGGCGATGCTACTAGTTCACTTTTGTTCAATATCATGTCTGATCCATTTTTACCTGACATTAACAATTGTACTGGTCTTTCAGGCTTTGATTTGAAAACCGCTAACTACTTTTCATCCTTCCCCTCACTCTATCTAGTACTAGTCCTCTACATCCTCCCTGCCAAGGTGCTGGCTTATGCTGATAATACTCATGTCTTTCTACAAGATCCGTCTAAATTTCAGCATCTTTCAAGTCGTCATAGATAAGTATGCTTCGGCATCCAACGCGACTATGAACTATCACAAAGCACAAGATCTCTCTCTAGTCGGCCGAGTTCTGCCTGAGTTTCATTTCACCACCACCATTGTATCGTCTCCTGGTGGTAATACTACAAGCGCCATCAATTTTTGATGAGCACCCCTTGTATGGACACTGATTTTGAATAGTAGTAGATCGATAAGATCAATAAACTTGTACAATTCTGTACATATCTCGATCGCATACCGATGTCACAATAAAGAATTCTACTACTATAAAGGAAGTAAATACTAAAAAGTTCAAGTCTTCCATTGAATCTGATAAGCATTACCATTTGGAAATAGAAAATTCATGTGTATACTTAAAACTAACAAGGGTTCTAGAACCATCCTCGTTACTAGTGAATTGCAAATGTATGTTTCCAGACTATGTCCTTCGCTAGCTATGGTTGCAAACTCAAAGATTTGCGAGCCTGATGATGCCAAGTATTACGATACTTTCATCGAGTAAACATAATCCCTCCCTTTTTCTGAATTGAAATTTACTGATCTCAAGATCAAGTTGACTATATTTACAAGTTTTTATTAAGTCAATTGTAATCAATAAAAGAGACAAAGTATTAGGATGATTGATGAGGCTTTTGATAAACGACAAAATCGGGTTTTTGATGATACTCTTGCTTTGTCGATGATTCATTCATTTCAAACTTTTCTGCCAGACTTTGTACAATCTCTTCTTTATTGCCCGTTGTTGAAGGGGGCCAATTGTTACGAAATGGGTTGACTGAATACTGTTGTTGTGATCCCCATTGTTGTGCTTGCAATGTATGATTTGGTTGTCCCTGAAAGTGTTGGGGTAGAGGCATCGTGTCATACTGAGGGAAAGGCAGTTGACTTGGATTAGGATGTTGTTGTTTACTGTAATCGACCGGCGATGATAGCTGCGTATAGGCTGGTAAAGGAGGAGAAGGAGGAAGAGGAGAAGGAGGGACAGAGGAGGGTTTGTCATACGATTTGGTCGGTGGAGCGTAGCCTGGGTTGCCTGGTGAGCTGGGCTTATGTTCTGTCATGTTGATTGGTGTTGTTGATGAGTTGTTAGGGCGATATACTGATGATTTTGGCACACGTGATCTACGCATAAAGAACTAAGGCTGATAAGTTAAGAGTGTATAATGGCACTTTGCTAGGACTTACAAAGAATACAAGAGCAACAGTGACAGTGGCTACTGCAGCTGATCCAATGGCTATTCCCACAATAGCAGGTATCGGTAAGGATCCATTTTTTACTGGGTCTTCAGTAATATCTGATCCTGGCTTTGGCATTTGAGTTGGAAAGTTGAACGTCGAAGGGAACGTAGGACCAGTTGTAGGCGAATCGGTCTTGCCTGAGACAGAGTTTGTAGGTGAGTTCGTCTTGCTGGCAGCGGTCGGAGTAGGGAAGGCAACAGTCTCCTTTGCATTCGTGGTGACGGAATTGGTAGGCGAGCCATTGTCAAAACTGTAAATTGTAATGGGTCCCGCAGTGGCATAATCACTTGGATTATTAACAGCAAAAGCAGCAAAATAATAATTTGATCCCACTGGCAATCCTTCTTCAAAATTAAAGTGTGTGAATCCAAATGAATCGACCATGACATTTACAACGGTTGAGACGACGTCCAATGAGCCCTTGGAGTTCGTTACGCATATCTTGACTGTATAAATGTCAGTTGGAGGATTTATGAACCGTAGACTGGCTACTGCCAACTTATTATGATATCGGTTGCTTCCAAAAAACTGTATTTGAAACGCGTGTACGGCTGTTGATAAGAGTAATAGATAATAGACTTTCAATTGCATTTTTTTTTTGAAGAAGAAAGAAAGAAGCGGACCGAGTAGAATACTTGAAAAAGAAGAATAACAAACACAGCTGTGGCACAAATTATGGCTGGTATAACCATTGTAAAGAGGGCAGTTTGCAGAAAAGGAAGGGGTGGACTAATTTTTGAATCATTGTAGTGACCTATTTTTCAGCATACAAATACAAATCAATATATAAATTCGTAAAATAAAGACTAGAACATTTTGTATAGCATGTCTAGAGTGAAAAACCTTTTTCTGGGCTCAAGTCACACAAGATCAGGAAAAGCAAGTCTACATGTTCAAAAAACCCTAACTGGAAAAAAGTCTCTATTCAGGCAACCAGTAGACATAGTCAAATGTTAATTTATTTTTATTCATCGTTCTTAATTCTCTCTGCTCAAACTCAGCCTTAGCCTGTCTTTGTGTCGTTGTCATGGTAACTGAGCTGTCAGTCTAATGCGAAGATGTATTTTTCTTTAAGACGAATTCATATTCAAAAGATGTATTTATGTGAATGCTTGCTGGTGTGCATACACAAGTGAAATAAAGTTTTGGCGAGATAAGAAAGGCCCATTTGCCGCAGTTTGTACCTGTTTACATTGGTGTCATTCTTTTCATATATGGAAAAAAAAAAGTCCTAACATCAGAAACGCTGTTTGCATAAGAGCAGTATACTATAAAAATACTCTTCTTCAACAGATTGCATATCGACGAGGCATATCAGAAGCAAAATATAAGAGAGTAGATAATCTTTCTTTTGTATTTTCAATCACCCTGATTTCACGAGCTTTCAGTGGTGCCACTTCTTACATAAATCTAGTATAATCGCGTGTGTATTGTCTGCATATTTAAGCTCTATCGTACTTGTTCTGTAAGTATTGCTGGGGTTACTATGAAGAAACCCAGCAAGGTCAATTATGGATCGAATATTTGTATCATCTATGCGAGATTGCATGGATATGGCAACCAGAAACAATAACTTTGATCCTATAGAACCTCGATGGTAAGAGGAATCTTTATTCTGAACATGTACCACAACGATAAGGTTGGTACGACCCTGAGAAGTAATGGCTGAGCAACATATAAAGGAATAATTCCTGTTCTTTTCATGAAAGAAGCAAATTGATTATCAAATATATCTTTTGAGGTCGTGATTTTATTTCACAAATAAGCTCTACCAGCCACTCTCTCCTCATTTGGATCTATGTTACACATAATCTTCAAGATATTCTACACGTTCATTTCATATGAAACAAGCAACTATAAACTTTTGGAACGGGTTATTTTTCTTTGAAATAATAGAATTTCATCCGTTTTGTTTGAAACGAGAGTTTATACAAACATGAAAAAGTTGCCCAAGCATAACCAAGCACACAAATAGTCGAATAAAAAGAAGGGATATAAAGGATGAGACGTGTACGCTTTTTTCACAAATTATTCGCACGTTGATAAAAAATGATAATTTCAGACAATAAATAATGATAAAAGAGGGCCCACAAGAAGCAAAAGAATGAATAAAGAAATGATTAGTAAATCAGCTATTTAAATTGTTATTAAATATTTACATTATAAAGAAGAGGATCTATAAGAGAAAAACAGAGACAAGAATCGTTAGTAGACATGTAAAGAGATGGTGAATATCTTACCAAAGTGCATTAAATAGGGCTGGTGATAACCAGCCCGGAAAGAGCAAAGAAAGAAAAAAAAAGAGAGAGACAAGAGACAAGAGAGGAGCAAGAAAGAGAGCGGATGAGGCCAAGGCTTGGTAAGAACCAAACTACCCCCAGCCAACACCGGGTTGTTGCCGATGGGCAATCTATAATACTACATACTTTACAAGAGTAAAGAATATAACATACCTTAGGGCTAGCTGGGGAATAGCTGGTCTTACTTTTTGGTCCAAAGAAGAAAAGAAAAGAAAAAGAAGTCAAGATCAGACTGTTTAAACAAAGTTTCTAACAACTTTTTTCAGTTACATGTTTTTCATAAGTGTTGACCACATTTATTTTACGTATTATTAAATGCTGTCTTTTAAACAATAAAGATATAGAAAATCAACTAGAGTGTTAATTGTCATTGATCTTGTAATGTGTGCGAATAATTTCTGAATAAAGTATGTGTATTAAGAGAATGGATGAAGATAATGAATATTAATATTGCAAATATACTTTTGCCATGGTTCAAGTCTGAACTGTGTCATATAAGAAAGAAAAAAAAAGTCTAAGGTTGATAAAAGAACAAGATCAATCCATGCATTGGTTTTGAAAGAAAGGATGTCTGAGAGCTTCCCTTGCAGATATACGAGCAGATGGTTCATAGACTAGTAGTCTTTTTAACAAATCATTTAAATGCTTGTTGAAGGTTGTCACGGGAGGCACGATTTGCTAATGAATAGAGATGAATAAAGAAGTCTTTTTCAAAGTATCCACAACTTACATCCAATGGCTTTAAACCACTCACCAATCGCTTACTCTGTCTTGATGTTTTGGATAGAGGGTAATTGAGCTTTTTGCTATCTTTTTCAAACAGTTTTTGCGCTTCTTTACTAGCCCTCGTTACCATATGAGTTGGTATAGGTCCCAAGACAGATTCCATCATGGCCAAGTGTTCCAGGTTATCATGTGTCTGAAAGAGAGCATCACCAATAAAAAACTCGATCAAGATACATCCCATAGACCACATATCACAGGGATAGGACCAGCCCAAGCCCATGATGATCTCTGGTGCACGGTAATGACGTGTAGAGACAATGGCAGAATGATATTCTTGTTCAAATGTAGCAGATCCAAAATCAATCAATCGAATGTCTGTATTCTCATCCAATGTGTTGCTACCTCGGTTGACGAGTAGAATGTTTTCTGGTTTTAAATCGGTGTGTATTAACTTGAGATCATGCAAGACTATATACATTGGATGAGTACATTATTTCAAGTTATCAAGAGATCTTACATGCGACACTGGTAAGTAATTGCTTTGCTAACTGTTGGATATGATGATGTGGGAAAGGCTTAAAGTGATTTGCCTTGAGAAAATCAAATACGGATTGACCAAGTAATTCAAAGACCATACAAATATGATTTTGGTAATCAAACCATTCGACAAGATGAATGCATTTACTAAATAGGGATGATTAAAGATAGAAATATGAAGGTTTCAGAAACTTACTTCAAATTGAGTGGGTCATGTTTCTTGAGTGTATTCAAGACTCTAATCTCTATTTTGCTCGCATCTCTGTATTTGGGTATAGCTCTGATAATCTTGATGGCGCAAAATGTCCGTCGTACTCTATCATAGCATTCGACTACTTTACCAAAAGTGCCTTGACCGAGCAACCGCATGATTTTATCTGTTTCAGAATAAGATTAGAATTCAATACATTTTTTTTTATGCAGACGTACACTGTGGGGTGAGTGATTCATTGAGCCTCACCAGATAATGACCATCCTTATCATCATATACGGGTGGCATAGGAGGTGGCTGTAATATAATAGGAGGTGGCATTTGAAAAGTATAAGCAATGGTGGGTGTAGGTAATACGTGAAAGGCAAATATGGGATCTGCTATAAATATATAAAAAAAAAAAAAACTGTGAGATGTGTTACTTTTTCAAAACAAAAAATATATATTTACTGTGCATAGTCTCCAGTTTAGTTCGTTTGGTGATTACAGGTAATTGTTCAGCTTGTCTTTTTCGGGTAACATGGGATGAGAAAGTCGAGGTATATGGAGCATTTGCATAATGAACCGGAGATGGAGGAGAAGGTGTCGGTGAATCTTCAATAACGATGACTTCCTTTGGATACCCATTTTTATAAAAGTCCTTTTCCCAATCAGCTGTTCTCTTTCTTGTCATCATGAGTAAAAAAAAAATAAAGAAAAAGAGAGAGAAAAAGATAAAGAAAAAGGGAAATCAAAAACAAAAAAATAATAGTAAAAATAATTAGCGAGTCCTGCAAATAAAAAGATACACAATTGGTGTTACTTGTAAATTAACTAAAAAATTGACTCTACACACACAACACTTTTCCTTTTTTTTATTATAGAAATTTTTATATAAAAAATGCCCATGTTCGAAGCTCAGGGTGTATCTATGCAGTTGGAGGATGGAAGATGGCTATTTAAACAAGTTGATATAGAATTAGAAAAAGGAGATATCCTTGTCTTGAGAGGCCCGAGTGGCGCAGGGTAAGGAGCATAAAGTAATATATAATAACAAGTCTCAATTCTATTTAAAGTAAAACAACCCTTTTGAAATGTTTGGCTGAATTAGTGCCTTATACGACAGGCAGAAGTTATTTGAATGGTCAGACACCCTCACAGTATGGTATTCCCATCTGGAGGTCAAGGGTCATGTACGTACCTCAACGACCTGCTGTTCATCCAGGTACACCCATGGATTTGTTTAATATGGCAAAAAATTATACTTCACAGAAAGGAAAATATATTGGAGATCCTGTGAGTAATACAACAGATAAAATTTACCTCCTTTTTGCCCCCTCTTTTTTTTTTTAATACTAATGCAAGTATAGATAAAGATTGGGGTAGATTGGAACTTGTCCGAAAGTCATTTTTATGAAAATTGGAGCTGTTTATCGGGAGGTGAAATGCAAAGAGCTGCCTTGGCTATTGCACTTGCTTTAAATCCAGAGATTCTATTACTTGATGGTAAATATAAAAAAGGGGTAGAATGCATGATTTCATTATCTAACTTGTAATAGAACCTACTTCTGCTTTAGATCCAGAGTCGACTTTACTCGTCGAGAAATCACTAAAGGGGCGAACATGCGTCCTGATCACTCATAATCCACAACAGGAGACACGTTTGGCTACCAAGACATTATATTTACCTCGATTAGCTTTATTGCCACAACGTAGCGATGACGAAATTACGATGGCGTAAAAAGTAAATAAATAAAAGAAGGGCGGGTAGATCTGCTTAGTTTCATTTACTATTTATGGGCAAGAACACCGATTGTTATTAAGAAAGGGTAAACTTTATAGTTCACGCGTCTAAATATACAGTGATAGTCATCAGTTGTAACCATAAGATTATATTTTATTTCTTTCCCCTTGCATAAGGATTGCTTTATTCTAACAAAAACATAATTTATAAAAAAAAAAAGAAGAAAAAAAAGAAGCATGTATACAATATAATAAAGGGGAAGAAGAGGGCATATAAAGAAGATATAATGTGTATATTAAAAAAAGGGAAGCTACTGTCAACAGTTACTTTTTTGTTCTCTGCTTTTATAAAGGGATGGAGTATATATATATATATATGTGTGTGTGTGTGTGTGTGCAAATGAATGAATATAAGAAAGGGAGTGAAGTAGGAGGAAGTAAATTAATGATTTACAGTTTTTTTTGTTGTTGTCGTCTTCTGCTTGTTTGTCTAAAAGTAATAACTTCTTCACTTGTACGACATCTGATTTCTACTTGAATATGTCTTTTTAATGCGTCACTTCTAGCAAAGCATTTTTTACAGCAAGGGCAATGATAAGGTTTATCACCTGTGTGAACGCGGATATGGCGCTCTAAATCATGCTTGCGAGTGAATGCTCTAGGGCAACGAGTGCATTTGTAACGTCGGTTGGACATATCTACAGGTTTCTTTTCAACCAACTTGGCTACTTGCTTTGGCTCTTGCTTTACTTGTTGCTCTGGAGAATGATCTTGTAGACAAGGCCATGCATCTGATGGACATGGTGATGGTGAAATGGAATAGTAGTCAGAGTCGGAAGAAGTCATGGGTTCAGTGGATGGCATAAAGTAGCTTGTAGGAGCATGGGGAGGATACAAATAGTAATGATAATTGTAATAATTGACTAGTTGTTGAAATAGACAGCTGTCTACTGCAGGAAGCATATAGTTCATGTAGGTTGTATCTTGTTCCTTTTTAATATGAATGGATGAATAGTATTCAAAAGAGTAATTGGCCATAATTTTTAGGTTTGATTATATCGAAGAATTACAAAGTATAAAGAAAGAAGGGGAAAATAAGCAAATAAGATAGAGTTTATATACACACTTCCCCGCCTCCTGCTTTGTCCATCTCTATCCTTCTTTCCCTCTTTACTCTCAATTCACAGTTTCTGTCTATCAACCTTCTTATTTTACTAAACTCCCCCCTTTCACCCCCCTCTCTCTTTCTTTTTTCCCTTGAAATGTTCCCCCCTAATGTTTTCTTTTATCTCCCAAACAAGATAATCAATATTTTGAAAGAGTATAACCCTTTATTACAAGCAGCTCAGGGGGAGAATATAAACATATCGCGTTATAAAAGCCATGGATTTACAGAAAATGTCAAATAAGATAAAATAAACTTCTTTTTTTTATTTATTTATTTGCAACTCCATGTGTACGACTCATTTATATACAATTTAGTAAAGATGAAAGCAAACGAATCGATCTTCTTGAACTGCTCAGCCGAATTCCTGATGATCGGGTTCTGTTTACTCCCCCCCTTTTGTTTTAATTCACCTATCGCCTTGAACCGATGTCTCCCTCTTTTTTTTTCCTTACTACCCCAGACTGATGCCCCCCTTTATTTTAATGGATCCGATTGCCAATAGAATAAAAGAGTGGATCCTTTTAGTAGATGACCACTTTAATTGTAAATTAAAAATATGAAATGATCTTCAAAATCTTCCAAAAGCAGTAAACCCCCGTCCTATCACACACTTTCTCCTTAAAACTATAATGTGGAACAGAACATTATTATCCAATAGAACAAAAAAGAAGAAAAATTACTTTATTAGATGTTAATGCAACACATGTAAACAAAAATATTGATTGGTATCCCTTCCCTTTTTTTTTATTTTTTAGATTTGACAGCTGCCAACGGATGATCCATTGGCGTCAGTAGTTCGAAACTGCACAGCAACTCTTCATTCACACTCATGATCGCGCCAAAATTATCAAATTCGCCACAGTAGTTGGGTGCACTAAAGATTGTGACCAGTGTACGGTCATTAAAGAATTGATATCCATCTTCTACAACCTATTGAATCAAGTGTTGGTATATAGATATAAGTATATGTATGTAAATATGTACCATGTGTGCTCGACAGACAAGATCCAAGTCAAATTTGGAAAGAAATTCATTAATCACCTTCTTACCAAACACGTAGGACACGCCTCTTTCATTTTCTTCCCAATCAGCCATGATATCTGCCGGATCAGCCCAGAGTAGATCATTTATTAATCCAAAATCAGGCACATCTGTCGGGCGGGAAATATTTCGTATATCATCCATGCTATGCAATGACGGGCTAAGTCCACCATGAACACAAAAGATCTTGCCAGCGACCAAGGCTGCAAAGGGTAACGTATTGAAGACATCCACAAAGGTTTTCCACATCTTGGGACTCAATCGACGTTTACATTCATCATAAAACCCATACACTGTTTACGTCAATGTACACGTTCCAAACAACACATCTTATCTCTTACCTTTGGTCACATTAGCCGATTCATGATTGCCTCGTAAGATAAAAAAGTTTTCAGGGTACTTGATCTTATAACACAACAAGAGTAAAAACGTTTCTAAACTCTGTTTGCCTCGATCGACATAGTCACCTAAAAATAGATAATTGGAGGAAGGAGGAAAGCCACCCATTTCGAACAGTCGTAGTAAATCGGTGTATTGTCCATGTGTGTCACCAACGATTTTGACAGGTGCAGAGAGTTCGAGTAAAGACTAGAAAGGAAAAATGATGAGTACACACAATTTATCACACACATATACTAACTGGTTGCCCTAAAAAGATGTCCATGGCCGTTCGACAGATAAATGTCACTTCTGAACTTTTGAGACATAATTGTTTAGGTACTTTACTGGTATAACCAGCGTCCAACAGTCGACTGATATAATCATCGATCTGAGCCAACCCTCCTTGAAAACTAGATACTGAATTGACCGTCAACTGATTGACTGAGGATACCGTCAGCTGATTCTGTTGGTCCACGTCGACTTCTAAACCCTCCTTGTTCTTGGGTGGCCAATAGTCAGACTGAGCCAATAATTTGTGTTGTTGTGGGTGTTCTACTTTGCCTTTGAAAGGATCATTTTGTATTGTGTCTTCATTGGTTTGATCAGGATTCAATTGAGATAATTCTGCTCCTGTATTGTTGATAGAGTTCATTGGGTGCTTTCGATGGTTAGACGAGGTAACAAGGATAGAATTGACAGACCGTGCTGTGTTCACACTGTGTTCATTGTCTTGTGAAATATCAATCCGTGGCGGTGGCTGTTGTCTTTTTCCATTGTTCTTTCTTGATTTCTTTTTCTTTTTGGAAAGTGCATTACCCATTGCTGGTTCTATTAATAATAATATTATAACAAAAAAAGAAGAAAAAGAGAAAATATGAATAGAGCGGAGTTTTGTCTAAAAACGTGCAACAAAAGAAATGTCAAGCGAGCTTGTTTCCAAGGAAACAGAAAACAAACAAAAAAAAAAGAAAAAACTTTTTAAAAAGAAATGACTATTGCCCGTAAAAAAAAAAGGAGAGAGTCATCAAGAAAAAAAAAGAATGAATAAGGGTGAAAGAGAGTGAATGATCCAGATAGGAATGTGTGTTTCTATTTATGACATAAGCCCCCCTTTTCTCTCTCTCTCTCTCTCTCTCTTTTTCTTTTTCCTTTGCATATTCTAAAAAGCCTGTCTTATTTAAACATTTAAAATAAATTCTAAACTTTGGTTGATATCATTAAACAATCCTTAAAAATAAGCATCAGGCTTAGCGCTTTTTTAATAAGTTTTTTCTTTTTTTTTTTTTTTTTTCTTAATGTTTAGAAATACATTTCAAGTAAATACGTGTTTAGCCATGCCATACCAAATGTTAACCTTCCCTTTTAGTCTGGATTCCTTTCGATTCTATACAGCTTAGGGTAAAAAAAACAGATTCAACACTTCTTTTTCAGATCAGTAAATAAATTAAAATAAAAAAAGTAATGAACCATTACAGCTATGGTCATGTCATTTGCCAGAAGTAGATAAAGACAACGAAGCACATATAAAGAGAGTAGTGGATGATCACATTAGTTCTGCAGTAATTGAACTATGTTCACCTAATCTATCCAATACGTACATCACTTGTCCTGCTCAAGCGAATAAAACATTAGGAATCAAACTTCCATTTGTTGTATTGATTGTCAAAAACTTGAACAAGTACTTTTCTTTTGAACTCGAATTATTAGACGATAAAGATGAAAAGAGACGTATCCGTGCTTCAAACTACCAAGTAAGAATATACACAACACATGTATATATATTTATTGTTAATTCCTAGATTTCAACACGAGTAAAACCTTATATTGCTACCATGCCAATGCGTTTAGATCCTGGCTGGAATCAAGTTGTTGTTAACTTGGCTGATTATGTCAAAAAGGCATTTGGTACAAACTATTGTGAAACGAGTCGAGTGACAGTCCATGCAAATTGTAGGGTACGAAGGATTTATTTTACAGATCGACTGTACAGCGAAGAAGAATTGCCCTCAGAATTTAAATTATTTCTACCGGTAAGCACGTCCATATGTGCATGAGGGGGCATATCTAATACGTGTATAGATTGATAAAGCCTAACTTATTGCTTGAAAAAATCTGGAAAGAAGAACTCTATTTCTTTTTTTGCTGATGAATCAGAGTCTATAATATATTATAAATGATAACTCTCAGATGCTTTTTTCTTTACTTTTTTTACCTGAACCATGAAATGAATTCCGTGTATCTGTTAAACCATAAAGTGCTCTTAATGTATCAGGCTGGTGTATTCTTGCCCTGAAATGATTTATAAGAAACTTTTTTATATATGCGTATGTATATATCGTTGTACCTAACAGGATGAGTTGGTCCTATCAGTGAACGCCATTCCTTGATGGCATTGGGTGATGATAATATCATGGCATGAAAGGGTCCACTGGTCATATATCCACATAACCGATGATAAAAGAATTTTCCTTTATGCTCAGCATAAAATTGACCTGCCTGTTCTTCTGTCCAAAGCACGGGACGTTCCTGAAGAATGGTCATTCCTCGGTTAAGAATGGCTTGTTTAATTTTGGGTGGCAATGCAGCATTAGAACAAATGTCTGGTTTTAAAAGTGCTAATGTCAATTGTTGTTGTTTGTTTGCTAATCCCTTTAACATGTCAAGTTTTTGTATAAGAAAAAAAAAAAATAGAAAGAAAAGGGGGTGACTTGTTTTATTATAGTTGATAATCTAGTTCATAGCAACTATGTGCAGTAGTGCCTTTTGATCTCGGATGAGCTCTTAAAGGTTCCACTTCAAACAGAAGTTCTTCTAATTCAGAGAAACACTACAGGCACGAAAAAATTCACGATAAAGTGGCTAATGTTACGAGGCGCTATCTGTGACATTATTTTACAACTTTACACCATCAAAGCCCCTGTCTAACCTAAGGCTGACCAGTGGAATATTTATTAATATACTCGAATTGATCTTGATTTTTTATTGATTAAACTGACAACATGAAAATAAAATAACAACATTTCTTTTTATCTCTTTTTTGAAAAGAGACAATACAAGCTGAAAACTTTATAGAATACAAAAATATCTGTTTTCGAATAAGTCTAGCGTGATGCTACGCACTGGAAAGTTTTGTTGAGAGACATCATAGGTAGTATTTGGAGTTAGCTCCCATAGAATTAGTCTAGCTTTTGGTGTATTTTCTGGTGCATGTAGCGTTTTCCAAAATAAAAGTATACTCTTCTCTCTCCGTTATAACATGGACATTTTAGCAGCATACCTGCAGGACTTGAGTAGCAACATTGAAGCTAAACTGAGTGAGCTTGTTGCAGAGAAGCAAGAAGTTATTGCCAAACAGTCTGCTAATGAGTTTGAGGAACAAGAAATAGCTGTTGAACAGCTTGCAAAATAATCAGCCACGTTTATTTAGTTCTTTGAAAAGAAAAGAAGAGAAGTTTAAGGTATATATCTGTAACTTTGTACGTGAAGGCTGTTAATGTTTTTTTTTTTTTTTTTTTCTCCAAATAGTTTATTGCATATTACAGCAATGTCGATTGGGAGAATATAGTAGATCGCGTTCTAGAGGTATTGCATGATCCCCATCTTAATATCGGGCAAATCTTAAAACTATACCCTGTAAATTTTAGGAGAAATTGTTAATGTTATCACGTAAAGGCGAAGATTTCACGCCAATCTTCATTTACAGGAAGATATCACAGTGCAGGAGTTGATTGCTGTGAGTTTATTAAATATGTTACTTTAGATCTCTATTAATCGCTAACCTTCTGTTGTTTAGTCAACAACCACTCTAAAGCCAAAGGATAAAATAGATAGATTGCTAATGGAAGCTGATGATGAATTTGATACACCAAACCTCAAACTGGCAGTACAAAATTGGATCGATAATGCTCATTACGTAAAGGAGCTGCATAAACAAGAATAAGTTCAATGAAACATCCTCTATAATTATATAAATTCAACTTAAATGATACAGCTTGCTATATTACAGAGTTATAGGCTTTACTGCCAGTGTTAACTCCGTCGGCGTTCATGACATCCTCAAAGACAGGTACTCGTTAGTGTGGTCAATGATCCAGAGTCGAGCGACCTCATTTGTTGGGCCGAAGATGGGACTTCTTTCTTTGTCAATCGACAGGAAGATTTTGCACTTAAAGTATTACCGCAATTCTTCAAACACAAAGTGCTCTCTTCGTTTGTTCGACAAGATGTACGCCAATTGATTTTTATTTTAGCGCGAATTTAGTCAATTAAATTTACGCAAATTGGCACCTTTACTGTATTATAGTTGATGATCTAGTTCATAGTAACCGTGTGCATTATATTTTGCTTGATCAATCTTTCTACGTATTAAATTGGTCTTATTTGGCTCCAAAGCAGATGCCTTGCCTTGTTTTGTATGATCATAGGGTAAAAACTTGGTATCGATTTCCATTGTAGCAGTAGAGTCTTTTGATCTCGGATGAACTCTTAAAGGTTCCTCTTCAAACAGCAGTTCTTCTAATTCATGTACTGCATCATAATTAGGTACATCCTTCTGATATAAGAAAAAGTATTAGATTAAGTATACAAGTATATATTATCTTACATTGGGTATAAAAGGAGGCTGTGCCTTTTTAGATTCAAGCTGTTCCCAATCAAGGCCTTGAAACCAAGGATGTGATTTTAATTTCTGTAAGCCTTCTTTACCATGACCTAATCTATCTTTGGGACGCTTTGCTAATAACTAATTTTCCTTTTTTTAACATTACACAATTTAATTTCCCATTTTGTTTTTTTGTTACCCCTTGAATCACTTGCCGACATTCAACTGATACTTGAATCTTTTCTGGAAATTGTAGTGGATCATGTAAGATGGATTCTTGTACTTTCTCATTTGAATCTCCTTCGAAGGGTCTCTGTCCAAATAATAATTCAAAAGTAGTAATGCCTAAACTCCACCAATCCACGTCAGTCGTATATTTTTGTTTCAAAAGGATTTCAGGTGCCATATAAGCTAAACTACCCGCCCTATTCTGTCTATAAGGTTTTTGTGGTGTCAATTGAGTGGCAATATTGAAATCACTAAGATGAGCGTGTCCTCTATGATCGAGCAAGACATTATCTGGTTTGATATCACTAAATGAAAATGTCAACACAAGCGCTTATTTGGCTCTATTTTTTTTTTTTTTTAATTCACCGATGAATAATATGTTGACTATGAATGTAACTGATGGAAAGTATTAATTGAGCAACATAGAACCTAACTTGTAACTCATTAAAGGTACCAAGTGAGTCAAGATGAAATCGTAAATCTCCTCCGAGCATTAAATCAAGCACCATAAAGAGGTTCTCTTCATCTTGAAAGGCATATCTTAGATTGACAATCAGTGGATGATCGAGTAATTCGAGTATGACACGTTCTGTCAATATATTTCGTACTGCATTTAATTCAATACATTTGGATTTACTAATGTATTTTAATGCATATTCTGATCGATCAATCTTGTGCTGAACCATCCGCACTTTTCCAAAGGCACCTTTTCCAATGACTCTTTGCAAATAGAAATGTCGTAGCTCAGCTTTTTTTTAAAGCAAGTTAATGCCAATGGTTTCAATAGAGATGACGTCTACTTGCCTTCTTCATTATCAAAATTATATCTTGGCTCACAGCAACAAAAGGCACCCATTATAAATCTTTTTAAAAGAAAGAGAAATAAATTAAAAAACGGAATTTTTATTATTTATAAGTCAGTAATGAAGAAAAAGAGAGATCCCAAAAAGCTTAGGATCGACGGAAGGTTCTTCCACTAAAATAGAAAGTTTAAATTTTATATTATCTCAGCAGTAATGAAATTTAATTTACCTGGCTGTCTTCTTTTCTGCATTCATCACCTGAGGTTTAGCTCGGTTCAATACTTTCAAAAAGTCACGAACACGAGCTCTCATACGTGTATGCATATAGGCTTTGGAACACTTGATGTGATAATGAAGATAGTCACGGAAGATTTGAATACGTGAGATAGTCTCTTCACGAACATCACCCGCGGTAAAATGGTTAGGGAAGAGGACTATAGAGATAAGGTGATTAGGATATACACATACACAAACAAATGGTTATTATCATTATTACCAAAGGTAACATAGCTGATATCATCACTATCTTTCAAATTCAAATGACGAAGTTCCATAGGTGGTTCACGAATAGAATAAAGCACTTGAGGTGCATTCTGTAAAACAGGTACTCGTCGACGTGCATCCACAAATTCCTATCACGGAGTGTCATTAAACCGTTATTTATAAAGAAGTATTCTATTTACTTGTAGGAACACTTTGCCAAAGATTTTATCTGTTTCATCTTTAAAGGTTGTGCTAAAGATGACAGTAATACGGTCAAAATTGGACTTTACATAGATTGCTTCCTCTTCACGATAATGAACTGTCATCAATTCTGAGTTGCATTCCGTCTTTCCTTCCTTTTCGCACTGTTCTTGCTCAGCAAACGCTCTTTCAAAAGGTGCAGCTAACAGGTTGCGTTTTAACAGACTGACTTTTCGAATGAGTTCATCTCTGGCATCTAATGGTTCCCATCAGGAACTTAGTAAGAAAAATAAAAAAGGTTAATTTATTTTACCTTGTTCTGCAGAAACCATCTTTTCTAAATCAAGAGCAAGCGTGATATCAAAGCCTTGTTCGGGTGTATCCAAGAGGTAATCTCCATACTCGCGTTTCAAGATATCCTTGGCACCATATGAAAATAATTCACGAGAACAAGCCCAGGCGAGCGAGATATGAACGACTGTCTTGGTTTCAGGTGTTGAAATGTGGTATGTGACGCCATCAAAGTCAGCAACCGTCATGTCAATGGGGTCAAACTTTTCACTACACAAAGGTGCATGAGTTGTCTGTCGTCAGTTTTATTGAACAACTTACTTTTTGAGTCTTGACTCTAAAGTGTTTTTAATAATGACGTTGTGGTAATCTAGTAAAATCATTTCTCTTTATTTAAAAAAGCAGAAAGAGGGAAGCTAAATAACTACTTGCCAAGTCTCGAGCGCTATTTGAAATTAGTTGAATTTCCCTCTGACTCTTGCAAATGGTGTGGGTGGAGCTTTCAATGAATTCAGTTCAGCGTAAAGAGGGACCATGAACAATAGAATGCAGATGTTTGTGTTTAGACTGATAAGATGTTCAACTTGGAGTGCAGAGTATGCAAGAAAGAGAATGACACATAGCGACTTTGCTCTTTTCTACAGCCTTTTTTTTCTATTAGTCAACTGAGAGATAATTTTGAAGATCAGCCCAGTGTGTATAAAATCTTTTCACCCCCCTTTTTTCTTTCACTTTCTTTTCTTATTTTCACCGTCCAAAGACAAAGGGGGGCTCACGTGGAAAAACCTTATTTTCTTTATTTGTTATAAAATGAAGTTAGGCAAGTATATTACTCTAATGCATAATTTGTATTCTTACTGTTTATATAGTTTCACCCAAGATGATCCCATTCGTTGCAGCACCTATTATACTTCAGGCCATGTTTAGAACAAGAGGAGGATATTATTATCGATCGTTGGTCTGTTTCCTTTGTCTATCTGTATCAGCATGCTATGGTGTCTTTGCTTCACTCATTCTACCCATCTTTGGCAAGAGACATCTTATCAATTGGTCTGTTGCTAGGGTATACAAGACAGTCGTCTCTACTTTCTTGGGCATCACTTGTACAATCGAGGGCAAAGAACATATTAGAAAAGACGGAGGACAGGCTGTGTATGTATGCAACCATCAGACAATGCTTGATATCTTTTTTATGGCCAATGTATTTCCCAAGTCAACCTCGGTCGTAGCTAAAAAGTCGATAAAATTTGTCCCTGTTCTGGGATGGTTCAGTAAGTTTGAAGGGGAGAGTAAACATTTTTATGTACATAGAGCTAATTCTTCCCCCCCTTTTTTTTCATAAAGTGTATCTCAGTAAGGCTATATTTTTGGACCGTGCCAACCGAGAAACTGCAGTGGCACAGGCTCGTAAAGCAGCTGAAGATATGAAGAAGTCAAAAACAAGTATCTGGATTTACCCTGAAGGAACTAGATCTCACTCTTCTGAACTTGATCTGTTACCTTTCAAGAAGGGGGCGTTCTATATGGCTGTTCAAGCAAAGGCGCCTATTATCCCTATTGTAGTTCAAAACTACCATCACCTCTATGACCAAAAATCAAAGACATTCAAGCATGGTGATATTAAGATCAAGAGTAAGTTTTTCTTTTTTTTTAAAAAAAAGAAAGCCATCTCATTTTGTTTTTTTTTTTTTCCAATAGTTTTGCCTCCTATCCCAACTGACAACGTTGAAGAGTCTTCAGATAGTATACAAACACTATCGAATCATGTTCGATCTGAAATGATAAAAGCACTAAGAGAAATATCTGTAGATAATAAAAATAAATAGGGAATGTTTGTGTATTCGTGTGCCCTGAATGTCTGAGTTTATGTACTGTAAATTCATGCACAATGAAATGATGAATGACATAATGTCTCTCTCTCTCTTCCTGTGTGTAAAGTATTCTTCTTTCATATTATAGAAAGAGAGAAAGGTAAGGATATGTTTGCAATTATGAACAAAGTTACTGTCGTTCAACATAAAGACCTCAAGTATTTCACAGTGAACCAACAATCTTCTAAAGACAAACTTCCCTCTCCTTTTTGAATACTCTTTACCAAGATATGGAAAACAAGTATAACCATGATAAACCGAGGGATTATTTTAGCTTGAGCAAATGGCAAGTAGCACTTTGCCCTGAAATTGCATTTTTTGTTTATCTCACTCTTAAATGCAAATACGACATAGCCTTTCATTTTCCGACGAACTATTTAAAAAACCGCCAATCTGCTTTTAGACAGACTTGTACCTCTCTTTTTATTCTATTTTCCTTCATTTTATATGAGTTCAAAGAAAAAGTGCCCAAAACGGAAAAGTTATGAAAAGCAAGATGCAGCTACTTTTCTATCTAATATTTCACTTGGTAGCGAAAATGATCTTTATTCAAATGACGGTAGCCTTTTTTATATTTATAAAGAAAAGGGAGGAGGAGAAGGTTAATTCTTTCGTAGCTTTACAGTCCACTTTGAATGATAAGCCGACTTCATTTCATGAACAAAGAAAAATGCATAATAGTAGCAGTAATAGTAGTATTACTAGTAACAGCACCAACATAAGTAACCAATCTTCATCAAGCAATCAAAGTAATGGAGCAGCACTATATAAACTCACAGATGATGATAATCAACGCTTAATTGCTTCAGAAAAAGTGAAAAGGAAGTCAGACCCATTTCGACATAAAGTATGCGTCCTTTTTTTTTTAAAAAAAAAATAATAATCCATAATTCACACGTCGCGTGATATCGCATTTTTTTTATAGCCAGATTCAGGTCGTAGATTCGCGTCTTTATTTCGTTATTATCAAGGTGTTGTCAAGCAGTCAACTAGAAAGACAAACCATCGCTTTCATTATAGCTATGTGCAAGTATTGATAATGAGAATATTTTGTACAATATTAATTGTTTCGAGTAGCCATGAACATATCATAAATCGACATCTGAAGCATCAAAAAGCAATGTCTTATAGTCATTTCTTAGCATCTAATGAAATGCCCACCAAGTCATATACCCCTCATCTTCTGGATTTTGACGAAAACAGTACTTTGCTCTCTTTTAGCTCAACACAGGTAACAATGTTCAAAAGAAAGGTGTGCCGTAAATTAAACCCTTTTTCTTTGTGTAGGATTCATTGCATAAATTAAAACATGAATTAAACGAAAGCTTTCGGTTGTCTCATCCGGAAATAATGCCAGAACTCACATTTTCAAAAATAAAGTCTATCAAGCTCCACCTACAGAATATAACAAAGAATCTTGACCTTGAGCTATCAACCTTATCTCACGCTTATGTCTATGTTGAAAAGTTGATACAAAAGAATGTCGTCACAAAGCAAAATAGGAAACTTGTAGCAGGTGAGATGCATAAAAATTGAAGGTGTTACACATATATATATATATATTCATACGCGTTAGCGTGTTGCTTATATTTAGCAGTTAAAATAAACGAACCAAAAGGGGTTTGCTTTCGTGATCTTTTCGAGGTAAACATGAGTGATGATAACTGAATTACTTAATTAGTCTTTCATTAGGCTATCTCTGGAGAAATTGGTATTGGATCAAAGGATATACGAGGGCACGAGTTTGCTGTCTTTGCTGATCTTGAATTTAGCCTTTATGTTCCTATAGAAGAATTCATGCCACATCTTGATAAGCTTGTTGAAGCATTTGGTAAATTTGATTTTTTTGATTAAAATCATTGATTGACGCATATAAACATAGGTTACCAATCAATCAAGGATTATGTTGGTGATGAATCATTTTATGAGATTAAAGCTTAACCCTTTCAAAAAGTATTTTATGCGTTCATACGTTGAATAAAGATAAAGTTTATGTCAACCCTCGTTTTCTTTTTAAACGATGATCACTTGCTTTTGTTCACTTGGAGGGGATCAAGCCAATTAAAAACAATATCAGATGCTTTAAAGCTTTCATGTCATCCCTATGCCTCTATTGCATTGTACGTACATCTTCACTTGCCCTTTCAGTCGTGATTGATCACTAAGAGTTCATCAAGTAATAAATTAAATGTAGTATTATTTAATAGATGCTGCAGATATTGTTTTATTTATTTAAGAACTATGTACGCATCTACTGCGGTAGCCGATGTTGTGGAGCTACTGTTTCACCACAGCCATCAGATTGCCAAAGTAAAGTCAAAAATAGTGTGTAACATGCTGAAAGTCGAATAAAAAAGTACGACAGGCCAAACACAGTTTTTCTTTTTTCCGTACCTTTCCACTCACAATGTCTTTGACTTCGGTTGTAATTGGTGCCAGAGCAAAACATACAGCCACTGTCTTTTGGCTTCATGGCCTCGGTGACTCAGGTGCTGGATGGTCATTCCTGGCTGAAGAGCTTGGTAAAGCCTTCCCTCATGTCAAGTGGATTCTTCCTAATGCGTAAGAACGTTTTAATCAGAAACTCGATTGTTTTATTAATCAAATTTAGTCCTGTTGCGCCAATCTCTATGAATTTTGGTTATCTTATGCCAGGTAGATTATAAGAGATTTGAAAGATTCACACTCATATGTATGTATATAGCCTGGTTTGATCTTCATGGGCTCACTAAAGAAAGTTTAGAGACGGAGGATGAAGAGGGCATGCTTGCTTCATTAGAATCAGGTAAATGCTCGTAATATATACAAGGATGATAACTAAATCATAAAAGTTGGCAAGCTCATTCGCGATGAAGTCGATAGCGGTACTCCTGCTAATCGTATCGTCGTAGGCGGCTTCTCTCAAGGATGTGCGCTCTCATTATTGACAGGTTTAACATCAGAGTATAAGTTTGGAGGCATTGTTGGCTGTAGTGGTTGGCTTGCATTATCAAAGAGAATATCTCAAGTAAGATAGTCAAAAAGGGGATGAAATAACATACTTATTTATATATATAGCTCGCGTCAGATGCCAACAAGAACACTCCCATTTTGATGTGCCATGGTGATCGAGATCAAGTGGTTAAATATGAATATGGTAAAGAATCTGCTGAAACATTACAATCCTTAGGCTATAATGTCAGCTTCAAAACCTATCCTGGCCTCACTCATTCTGCCAATGCACAAGAGCTTGCTGATATCTCAGAGTTTCTGCAAAAGGTTATTCCTCACAACTAATAATAAAGTTTTATTCTGTTACAATTCAATAGAATGAACTCCATCTTTATCTACTAGTGTAGCTTTGAAGTTGGGTAAATTGACAATAAATCTCGTCTTGAGTTCTTGTATACACATCTTCATCAAGGTCTTTGCTTCATCCACAGACATGTTTTCTTTATAATAGCGGTCCATTAATGATGTACAAAAATAAGAACCATAGCCCTGTGCACAGAATGGTAATTCTGCCATGGCTCCAAGGTAATCAATCCAATAAAGCTCTGCCTTTTGTTTCTTTACATCGTAACCACCAATCACTAAATTAACAGAATATGGATGCTAATGAACAATATGAGTAAAATGTGTTCATCTGTGTGTTTCTCTTTCAAAGTTACTCTGCTTCTAAGAGAATCAGCCAATTCACGTCGAGTAAAGGTTGCAGTGGCCTTGGGACTAAGTTCAATGCCGTTTCTAATGCCATATAACTTGATGTTTCGCTGGATGTATTCAGCAAAGTTTACAGTGTCTCCTGGTTCACCAGAATAAAGTAAGACTGTGTGTGGGTTCAATTCACGAGATTTATCCTCGGTTCCTTTCATGACGACAATGCTTCGCGCGCTGACAGTATCAGCTGCAAGCAATGTGAATCCATTACCAGTGATTCCAAAAAGACATTCCATTTGTGTTTAACTGATTTTTTGAATAAAAAAGAAAAAGTGTTGTGTTTGAAATAGGAACGCGTATGCGCTTTAAGAGGTGTACACTCTAAACTCAGAGTGACGTTGCCTTTGAAGATGACGCAATTTTTGAGAGGAAACGGCGAGTGATTTTAGGCGCATTCACGTAAAACGGTACTGCACCTGTGCTGTGCGCCTAACATTGGTCTTTTTTTTTTTCTTCTTCTTCTTTCTTTCTATTATCGAATAAAAGGGTCCTAAAAGCACTGACCTGACTTTTTGATAAAATAAACACTTTTGAAATAAATTCTGATAGTTGCGTATTCTAAGTCGTTTTATGCTTACTACACCAGTACACAGTGCTTGCAGTACCAATTTGCGTACAAATTATGTGTGTTCTCTTGGTTTTTTGATTGTTGAGGTAAAAGACCTATGTTGTGATATTCCTCGATTTTCTGTTTACCTCTAGATTCTTCAGCTTGGAATTGTTATGACTTTGATTATATTACTTCCCGTATGTAAAGCATTATCAAAATTAAAAAAGAGACAACTCTTGATTTGTCGCTGTCATTATTAAGCAAGGCAAATTTATAACTTTTTTGCCTTGGTGTTTATTTTATAAAGCAGTTCTTTATTTTCAAAAAGAAGTGCACGCTGTAAGAAAAGAAGTTCGTTTGCTTTAGGCCAAAAACCACTTTATTTAGGTATCCAAGATAAAATGCATTTGAGTAGGAATGCTTTAGCTGTTGTATGTATAGTTTTTAATCAGTAAATAAAAAAAGGATATATAGAAAGAAAAAAAGAATAGAGAAAAAAATAAACCTTCTAAAACCTCAAAACTGGGAAAGGAGGGACAACTTTCGAATTTTGAGTCTTAGGACCCAACCATGCTGGTTTCACGAAGTCAGGGGTAGACAGAGATTCATCGGAATCACCAAAGTCAGAGTCGTCAATGCTCAACCCATACTGCATAATCCTTAGATTTTTTCAGCAATTGTCTGTAAAAAATGAGTTGCAGATTTTGAAGCTACTTGATACATGCATTAATCACCTTCCAGTAATAGTAGGGGGAGGCCAATGTTGAAAAAGCCTTCAATACTTTCAGATACTATAGGGAAGATGACAGTCTTGCCAATAAGCTGGGTAGCATTGTGGTGCTTGTATCGTTGTGACTATTGTTGTATTAGCGTAGATAGACAGAAAATACAATGGGACTCTTTACGTTTCTTTTATTTTAGGTGTACACTACGCGCACGAGGAAATCCACGAAAAGACTACAACTGAGCGGTACCCGCGATAACATCCAACAAAACTTTTCAAGAAGGAAGGTAAAAAGAAATGTTTTTATTTTTTTATTTAACTTTATGTTGTCAGTTCTATCAACAAAGAACCAAGGTTATTCGGGTTTTACTATTTGCACAGCATTTGCCATATAGACGTAAATTTTCAGCTGTTCTGGGTAGAAGAAGTGCTCTGGTGCTTTCCAGCTTGAAGACTCTCACTGCTTTTTCTGATTTGTATAGAACATTTAATTACGCTTGCTTAATGCTTCTGGCATAGCAACATCAGCATCGGCTTTTACATCTTTTTCTATTTGTTGCATTATCTCCTTGTCGAGATAGTTTAGCCAAATGCTCTCTATAAGAGTCCAATGTTTCAAGACGACTTGCCATCAGTAATATAGCACATAAGCTTAAGCTTATCATTCTCATATTAATACAATAATTGAATGTTCATAAATGGGTTCAGAGTGTGATTGTAGTAAATGTAAAACTAGTAGGGCCCTCTTTATATCTCTCAAGAAGTGTACCACAAAACACTCTGAAGATGCAACATCTAATTTGTCGGTGTGGGGCGGCATTTATTTTTAAAATCCACAATATTCACTCTAGCAAGTTTTGACGACTTAGATTTCCAATAAGTGCGATTACTTCACTTTTCCAGAAACACTGTATAAATGGACCAATCGCTACTAATAAAAGCAATTGTTGCTGTGGCTGTCTTATTGATCACGACTGGTATATAAATGAGTAAAGTAAAAATTGTGTTGTGTGTTAATCAAAAGTCAATCAGTTATTGTATTGTCGTTTTATACAAAAAAGCAAAATAGAAATGCAGTATTGCTATTAGGCATCTGTGATGCTGGTAAAACAGCCATGTATACACTTGTAATATAATAATAGTAATGGTTATTACACACATATCTAATCTGTTTATAGTTGCGATTCAACGAGAAACGTCCAACCGTGTCATCTATGAAAGAGAATGAAGGTCAACTTATACTTTCGAATAAGGTAACAGTTTATATACACATATGACAAAAAAAAAGTAGGCTAAATCAAACCCAATACAGACATATGATCTTGTAGACTTACCAGGCCATGAACGTGTACGCTATCGTTATAATGACTTCTTACCTGTTACTCGAGCTATTGTGTTTGTGGTGGATAGTACAACTTTGAATAGACAGATTCGATCAGTAGCTGAATATTTGTATGATGTATTAGCTAAAGCTCAAGTACAAAAAAATCGTATTCCTATTTTAATTGCATGCAACAAGTCAGATATGATTACGGCCTTACCAACGGATAAAGTCAAGTTGATGCTTGAGAACGAGATGTATGTAAAATATTATTATAAAAGAAGGAGATGATTGATTTTATTTTATAGTAATCGTCTGAGATCTACTCGTACAGCTAGAGTGGAACAATCAGAAGAAGATGAGACTGAAGCATACTTGGGGTATGAAGGAGAAGATTTCAAGTTTGATCATGTAGATAATCAAGTAGAGTTTGTATCCTGTTCAGTGGAGAAGGAAGATATTGAAAAGGTTCAAGAGTGGATTAGAGGTTGATTTCTTTAATAACAACAATGACAATAAAGTCTTTATTTCACACGCTTAATAAATCTACTAAATACAGCAGCAATCAAAGCCATTAAACCACCAAATGCCAATACAATAGCGACATTAGATTCACCTGATGTTTTGCTATCCGAAGCAATAGCAAATATAATAGAAGAAATAATAGCCACAGCAAACTGAGGGAACACGATGTACATGTTGTGTACACCCAAAATCATGCCTGCATCAAAGTCATCTTGCTGTTGATGCTCACTTGTTGTTGTAGGAAGTTTCTTTTGGCGTTGTTCATCTTCATAGCTAACATATTCACCGACTAACGAGAATGGGATCCAGAGCACAATAGCCCATGGGATACCCATGATGGCCAAGATGACAGTAGCTGTCGTGACTGAGCGGACAAACCATGCCGACAACAAGGAGCCAGCAATGATCAGCTGAGATGCAGTATAGACATTCAGCAAAGAAAGAAACCAGATGCCCTTTTTTTCAAAACGCATGACAAGAGCAGGAATGACCACGCCTGCAACCACAGAGACCAGGGCATTACACAATAACGCAAAGGAACCTGCTCTGGTACCTTCGGCCCAGTCTCCGTTGTCGGGATGAGATATGAAGTAGAGGTCTGACACCCACTGTGTGCTGATCATGCCGCAAAGTAAGACCTCTTTTTTCTAATTTCTAATTTCTTTATTCTTACCTGTAGAACAAATAAGGAAACCAACCCATCCAAGCAAAGAATTGTGTGTTACATAATGACTGAATTGGTTTTGGTAAATAACGGAAAGCACGCCAAACATATTGGAAGGTGCTATACCACGGCCTGTTATTTGAGAGGTTAATAAATGGCACGTTGATTGAGGGTTGAACCTACAAGTCATCTTGGTCATCATTTTCAACATGCTGCTTTTCCTTCACGGCAAAGCATGTAATAGCCAGAGTTGCAATAAATACTAGAGTGCCTACAATGCAAAATACTTTCATCTGAGTGTCTCCTAGCCAAGGAAAGAAGTTGACAAGATCAATAAAGCCAATAAAGTATCCAAAGACCATGGCTGTATTACTCATGCGTGCACTCCATGCATTTGCATACTCTTGCTGCCAAAGAGGTGGTATATCCAGGATTAAGGCTCTGCAAATAGCTTGAACAGCGTTTAATGTAAAATCAAGAAAGTAGAATGAGGATACGGCTACGATGATGGAATACGTGTGAACCTAAACCAACAAATTAATTACCGCACTTTCTAGCAATCAGCTCCCTTTACAGCTTCCTTGGACGAATTGTAAAATTGGTCGGCGATCATAGTTCCTAACTCTCTTGCATATGCAATGCCAACCATAGACAGACACGTTAATATGCCTGCGCCTACAATAAATGGTCTACGTTTTCCAAATCGAGACGTGCATTTATCACTGTATGCGCCAATTAACTATGAAGTCATTTATATTCAGGAACCGATCAATGGCATGATGTCAAAGCTACTTACGGGTTGCACAATAAGACCAGAGAGGGGGCCTGCCAGCCAGACGAGGGCCGTTAGCTCCTTGGATAAATCAAGCGATATTAAATAGGGCGTGCCGTAGCTATTGTTTGATGGTTATTTCATCTATATCTTAAGCTCACGTTTTCATCTTACGATAGTTCAACCGTCCCTACGATAATAGAAAGAAGAGGTTACTATGGTTACAAGTGGTGATTATAGTTAGATCCTTACACGTAAATTGAACACCTGCCATGCACACGGTCAAACCTAATATCTGAAGCAAGTTAAGGCCTGACTCCCGCGTGGTTTCTTGATTGGCAATGGCGTCTGGTACGGTTCCTATACTATTATAAGTAGACGGATCAAATGAAGATCGTCTTCTTTTATATTTTGGCCTAGAAACAGGCGGTTTATTTTGTTGTAATAACGGCGATTGCTCGTTTGTCATGTTGAAAATAAAAAAAAAAAAAGAAAAAAGGAGTGAATCTGAGTACGTCTGTTTAAATAAGTAAATGGATTTGTCATATGATCAATCTCACTTGGGGGATAAAACAAAGAACAGTGTGGGGGGTGATAGGAGATCCAAATGCCCTTCTTCTCCTTTTTAATGTTACAAGTTACAGTCATTTCATAAAAGCAATTACTTTCTTTTTCGCAGAAAAAAAAACCAAGAGTCTTTTTAATTTAACAAACAATAGAAAACTTTTAAGCTGAAACTTCGTTTGAGTTATTTGCAACTTGAACTTCTCGTCTTTTGATGGTAGATGCAAGCACTTGTGATCGGAAAGAGAGTGTCTTTGTACGTTCGATAACTTGCTGATATACAGATGTAATAGGTGTGTTCATGATGACAGTATTCTAGAAAAAGACAGTCAGTAATTTTGGTTTATTCATTTTTTCTCTTATTTACTTCTTCAAAGTCAATCTTTGCATCAACGCGTGTATCTCTAATCAAGTTAACAATCCACTTTTCACCTTCTTCTTGACTCAAGTTCAATCTTTGTGACATTTGCCTATGATGATATATAAGTTTTTCTATTTTTTTTTTTTTTTTCTCTTTTTTTCTTTACTTGATGTCAATCTTTTGATGAATTCTACAATATGTCTCAGAGATGAATTGTCTCGCGCTTTCCATAAAATCTTCTTGAGTAGCAGCCAAAAAGAAGTCGTTCATCAGTACATCTTCACATTCTTTTAATTTCTTTTGTGCGCCTTCAAAGTCAAAGTGTACGAAAAGCGCCTCTACAAATTGAGTGACGGGATCTTGGTATTCATAAGATTCTTGTTCAATGATTTTAACTAATTCTTTCATCTGGTGCTTTCTGCGCTTATTTGTAACAACAGCTGTTGTGAGATAACGCAAAACCCAAGGGCAAGAGGTTTGGATAGTGTTGATGTATTGAGGTGTAAGGAACATATCAACCATACAATCACGGCCCTTGGGGTGATTGAAGAAAACAAAAAGAGACCAGTGGAGAAGCCAAGTACGTTGTTGAAGTTGTTGGAGAGGTGATATAAAGCTCTACTCAGCAAGAATCATTAGCCCATTGTTCCTGCTATATAATCTCTTCTTTTACCTTTTGATCAATAGCTTCTCTCAACTTTTGAATTTCTTCTAATGCACCATCCCAGTTACCTGTCAAGATTTCTGCAGCCATCTTTCCCCAAGTGGCAGAAAGAGAACGTTCGGGATCAGAAGACTAGTACAAAAGATAAGCTTTCTTTTTCATAAACCATTCTTTTCCCTTTCTTACCAAAACACGATAATGGTAAAGATAATCAGCGGCTCCTCCATAATCACCACAATTGTATTGGAATTGACCGAATTCGTATAAAATGTTGATAGAATCATCAGTAAACTAGCATAAAATGAGTTAGATCATCGTAATATTCGAAAGGTGCCGTGTCTATCCTTCTTACTTGATAGTTATCCTTTAAATACTGAATGCTTTCTGCTTTATCTTGACGGAGAACAGCAATGACTTCAGGCTTCTGAAGAACTTCCATCACCTTTTGAGCTTTTGTTCTTAAATCTTCCATTCGAGCCAAAACGCTTTCTCTCTTTTCGGCAAATTCTATGCATTCATCGAGTCAATGAGCGGCTCTTTTAACTGTCTAACTTTTTTTTACCCTTGGGAGTTTCCTCAGTCTTGTTCAATTTTTTGTAAAGGTCAACAACGAAGTCAACCATGTTTGAATTTTTGAATAAATCGTATTTGGCTTTGAGTAAATCTTCAGCAACATAAACTTCCTTTAATTCAAGGAATTCTATAAGAGGAAAAACAAGATGACGATCCAAGAAGGGAATCATCTTCATCGTCAAGTCATGTGTTGCAGCCATTGTGTTTCTATTCTGTTTGAAAACGGCGTTGCTTTTCAAGAAAAAAAGTTTTGGAAGGCTTGTCATGTTCAAAAAAATCGCGGAGTTTACACAAACAGTCACGTCTCTCTCTCGCTCTCACTCTGTCACACCAATTAAACTTATCCCAAAGATGTCAAAATGAAAGCATCACTGTATTGAATTCTGTTATTATGTATAAAATGTGTTTGCTCAAATGCTGTTACTTGATGTGTGTCATAAAGAGTACATGTTAGTTTCCTATTTTTGCAATATAATCCTATAAGTTTTTATGCCGATCCAATTGGTGTAAAGATTATCGCAATGAAGGGCAATACGGAAACTCTATGAAAATCCCTTAGAAATGAAATTTATTATAACATAAAACTTTTATTATGGTGTTTACAATATTTTTGATCTTTTTATATGTTATTATAAAATATTTCATGGACATTTCTTGCCAAATTGTTATTTACATTGGAAATTGTCGTGGTTAGGTTGTCTGCAAGCTGTTCAAGTTTTAATTCTCCAAGATAAGAATTTCTTGCATGTCATTGAACTGGTCGATCAACGATTGAAAGATTTTCTTATCTGGTCCATTTTTGAGCTTGCTGAAAATAGTTATGACAGTTTCCAATTTTAAGGTCGCGTCTTTTCCATGCTCAAGCACGCTCGCTGGCACCAAAGATGCTACGGATGTGGTGCCATTGCTTGTGTCAAAATCTGACAACGCACACAAAGCCGCTGGTCTACAACGGATATCGTTTGTGAAAATAGAAGAGGAACGGCATAATAGATATGTGCTTGGAAAGCATCCGGTATTGTTCACAGAGTTTTTCCCGTCTTCATTATACCTACTACCTGGGATGGCGTCAACAAACGCTTCAATGTGTGGTGTCACGCTAAACATGGCTTTATAAAGTTGCCATCTTGGTTTGCATTTCTTTTCAAGAAGGGATAAAAAAGAAACGCTGTTATTTTAATTCTATGCTGTCAGTTTGATCAACAAAGACAACTTAGCTCACGTATAATTATGATAAACTCCTATTTTATATCAAAGAATATTCCATTGAACAGCCTTGCATGTATAGGAGTAAAAGTGCCTGTAACATTAGCTTATTTTTTGGTGCATGTAATGTTGGCCTGAGGATGTAGGAAAACCAAATCCGGAAGCAGAAATGATCTCATTGATATTATCTTCATTCATTCTTAACAAACTTTTGATGGCCTTCCAATCCATAAAGTCATTCACGTGCTTTTCGATCCATTCCTTCGATTCAGGAAGAAGTTGTGAAGAAGCAATTTCCTTGATATCAAATAGTTGGCAATCAGGATATTGCCAGTGATATGTCGCAGAAACAGAACCATCATTCATTGTAACTTTCTTAATTTTTGCAGGGCAGCCAATTCTACTAGACTTTCTTTGACGTGTTTGGTCATCTTCTCTATCACCGTCAGAAACAACCTTACGGTTACCAGCATGATCACAAACATACATCGCAATATGAACTGGTAGTAATTGCGCCGTCCTTACGTTCATAAAGGGTACATTTTAGCTTACCAGCATTACGAGGCCTAATTCTCCATCCAGCATGACGACTTTCCGTATTTATAAACCATTCATTAAATTGCTGCTCATTATTAAATGTAAGCTTCGCTTCTGGTTCTATAAAAACAAAAGATAACTACAAAAATCTTGGCAACGTTTGTTATAAGCTAAACATAATAAATAGTAAACTATACAATAAAGCTTGAGCAGCACCACTCATGCAGGCAAGGTTTACTTCAGATCTCATGAAGAATTGCATTATAAGTAACGAACACTGACTTACAAGTGATGAATAAACTTTACAATCTTTCCATTAAAACATCTATGATCCAGTATTGAGAGTAAAGCTGCACTGAGAAATGTAGAAAACCAATGAATACAATAAGACAAGATGAGGCTTCACTGCGACATAACAATAGAATTGGAACAGGAATTACCGCTTACTGCATTAAAAGCTTAAATAAGGTTCCTCTCAATAAATCCTCTCCTGTTTGTGCTTGGATTTCAGGTCTCAGATCAACAATTGGTCAGGCACAAATCCAAGTGCTGTCTAAAAGAAGAACTCTAAGCAGACACCTATGATCAAAGAATGATATTTTATAATATAAATCTATGCGGATAAATGATAACTGATCTAGCATGAATAAAACTGTTCTCAAATTGAACAAATAGCATAAAACTAAACCAATTAGCACAAGAAAACCTCGTGATTCTTTCCCTAGCTCTTGAAGACTGAAAAAGTGTAAATAGCTTCCCTTAATCCTTGTCATTGACGGTGGCCTTATTTTTCAAGAAATAAAAAGTATCTCAACATACATTCTCTTGGTGTGTTTTTTTTTTTCTCTTTTTATTCTACGATTATATCAACTTTGAAGGTTTCAAGTGAGATGTGAAAAGGTACACTCACGCGAAACCTATGATGCACGTCATTCGTACGGAATTTAAATGTGCGTTCCTTTTTTTTTTGGAATGGCGCAGTTTGCAACATTTTTTCTTTCTTTTTCAAATAAAAAACTATCAAGATGGGTATGATTCATCAAGTATAAATCTATATGTGTTCTAACAAGATCATCCCATTAGAGTACCAAAAAGCAATGCTGGAGGAATTAATGTCCCAATATGTTGACGTGGACAATAAAGATTTTTGGGATGATAGTGTAAGTAACATAATAATAATAATAAAAAAAAAAGGTTTTATTTACAGATTGTAAAGGTATGCAAACATTACTTGGTCGCTTTTTGTCCCAGTCAATTGTTTACCAACACTAAATCTGATCTTGGTGCTTGTGATAAAATTCATAATGATCGCTTGAAAGACAAGTATCAAAAAAGCCCTGATAAAAGCAAATACCCTTATGAGAACGAGTTTTACGACTATCTCAACAAGTTAATCTCTGACTTGGGACGCAAGATTCGTCAAGGAAATGGTAGATTGAACATTCAATCAGATGATAAAGTAAGTTACGACACATGATGAGCATCTTTTTTTTTTGTAACTCTTTATTCCCATAGGCAGCTGAAATCCGAAAGGAAGAAAGAGAAGAAAAGATGGTTTTGTTAGACGTAAAGATTAAAGAATTATTACAAAAAGTGGAAGAAGCTGGTGAAGAAGGACGTGTCCAAGAAGCAACTGATTTACAAGCTCAAGTTGATAAACTTCAAGCTGAATTAGAATTAGTTAAACAGAATAAAGACGGCCTTAATCCAACAGAAAAGCGAATGGAGGTAAGTTGATGAGGAGTAGACAACTAATCATCTTTTGAACCTCTCTCATCCATGTCTAGGTATGCGATGTTTGTGGAGCATTTTTAGTTACAAACGATTCTTCAGATAGGTTGGAAGCCCACTACAGAGGTAAACAACATCAGGGTTATCTAAAAATTCGTGATACAATTGAACAAATGAAGGTAAGCAATTATCATTATTACCCATCCCTTTCCCTAACGATCATTTTAGCAAAATCGTCAACAGCGTTCTCATAATAACAACAACAACAATAATAATAACTATTCACGTCAACGCTATGATTACCATGACCGCCGAGATGGAGGTAGGCACAGAGATTACCGTCGTTATTCTGACCGAGAGCGCAGGGATAGATACCATCATGGTCGAGAAAGACGTGATCATGATGACTTTGCAGGAGCAATTGAAAGTTACAGCAGAAGATCTCGTCGTGATCAAGACGACTACCGTTCTCGCTCCCCTGTCAAAGGATCCCGTTCACGATCACCCACTAGGAAGTATCGCTATGATTAAGTAGGTGTTAATAATACCTGTTATTAAAAATAAAAAGAATTTCCCTTTTTTTTTTATTAAAAGACATGATGATGTCGTACAATCCTTTTTCTTTTCTTGTTAATTTATGATTGAGGAATAATAGTCGTATTTAGTGTGCATGAGTGCTAAAGACTACTCATATTCACAGCGTCCGACGTTAAGACGAATCATATGGATATCCTATGCTAGATTGATTACTTTTTTTATACCTGATGTCTTATTGCATTATATAGCCGGCTTACATACTTCTGGTATATAAAGATATATTTAGTAACAAACAATAAAATACATATACATTCTACATAGGATCAAGAATCGCATGGCGTGAAAAGATGGCATTAGTTTCATTATTTTTATTTTCAGCAACTTGTCTATGCTTTTGGTTGGAATACGTCTCGAGTCTTTTTTGTAACCCAATCAAGTACTATTATTACCGTGATGTCCTTGCCAACAATTCTAAACTTTCAGCCATTCATGGTACCGCTGTAGACTGGTCAGGTTATTCCTCAGACGCAGCCAATTTTATAAAAGAGCATCCTCATCAGGATCTATCTTACAACTTTCCAAGATTTTTACATCTTAGCCAATCCAATATTGATTACAATGAACCTATACTCAACAATTGCATCTATTCTTTAAACATGACAGACAGAGCCGACGCCTGGCTCAAGCATTATCTCACAAAGCATCCTGGATATGACTATCAAGATGGCACCCTATTGCACTGCCCTATTCCCGGTAAGCCCAATATGACAGGTGCACCTTGTTTTGATGGAACAAGTGCAATGGATGAATACAGAATAAAAGGAGGTAAAGTAGTTGAGAAATGAACATTTGCATATATTAACGACTCCAAAAAAAAAAAGACGTTCTCTATGATCCATATAGTGTAAAAAAGTATTATTCTGCTTTACCTTCAACCAACAATATGACAAGACAGGCGTTTGTTATTTTGGATGGAGCAGTGCTTGATGTCACCGCCTATCTGCTAGGAGCAACCGATACTGTCATCATTGCACCACATTACACATCTCGATCATTTGCAATTGATCGCACCTTTCTTCCAACTGATTTATCGCTTTACTTGTATACACATCTTGGCACAGACATATCAGACTTTTTCGATTCAGATGACACCGTAGACTATGGTGTATACCGCCAGTGCCTCATCTATCTCTTTCAAACAGGTGTTTCGCACATATCTGCGGGCTGTGCTCGAAGCAACCCTGCGATGTGGGCTACCTTGGGCATAGGATTAATCTATTTCTTTTTTAAAATCAACTTGGGCCAATTCATTCGTATACCCTTCATTCAAAGAATCATATCTTCATCAGCTCCAGAACACTCCTCATCGCTCATTTCTCAATCTCAAGGCTGGCCCTATACTCTCCTGATGGTACCCTGTTTTGCAGAATCATCAGACACTTTGAAGCAAACGCTAGATACATTGGCAAGGTCAAGCTATGATGATGCAAAAAAGCTTCTTTTGTTCGTTTGTGATGGTGTCGCTGTCAATGACAAGGCTAAAAAGGAGACCTATAAACTATTACTCGAGTCACTTGGTTACAGCAGCTTTATCGAGGAACCTATTCCACGAGCCTATATCTCGCTGGGCCAAGGTAAACGGCGCATTAATTATGCCAAGGTTTATTCTGGGTACTACGAGACAGGCCGTAATCGAGTACCTTACTTGGTCATTGTCAAGATTGGTAATCCAAAGGAACGGCTAGCATCACATCCTGCGCCTCCTGGCAACCGAGGTAAACGAGACTCGTTAGTGATGATCTTTGGTTTTCTGGAGAGATGCATGAATCTATCTAATAACTTGATCACACCATTGGATTATGAAATATTCAATCAATGCTATAATGTGTTAGGTATAGATCCTCGCTATTTCAAATACCTTATGATGACGGATGCTGACGTCCAAGTTCAAAGTGATGTTGTCCATAAGCTTGTCTTGCGTCTAGAGCACGATTGCAAGATGCTTGCTGTCAGTGGTCATGTCAGGCCGGCCAATCCAGAAGAAAATCTTATTACTATGATGCAGATCTTTGCTGTCTATATGGATTTTTTTTCTGGTCTCGCTTACGAAGCATGCTTTCGTAGTGTCAAGACAATCAATGGCGGCCTCGTCATGTTTAAAATATGGTCTGAAAAGGAGCCTTTAAAGAGACAGCGAAAGAATCCAGAGCAAGAGGAAACAGCAAACAAGTGGCCTAAAATAAGCGATGAAATTATCATTACAAACCCATTTGCTGACAGCAACATGGTAGATGACTCGGCCAGTACTGCAACAATCAGTAGTGCTGTTTATAACAGATCAATCATCAGAGCCAGCAAGGCAACAATAGCAAGTAAATTACGGCCAGACTCACGTTTGAACCTGTCTCCCAGCATGAACGTCCAGGCGTGCTGTGTTCACCCAACAGTCCTACGAGGCATATGTACACCACAACCCAATACGATGCACATGCAAAATGTATTACTGCTAGGTGAAGAAAGATACCTATCTATTGTCTTGTTGGCATCGCACCCAGACCACCGACTTGGATTTGCTCCAGATGCCGAAGGATACGCCACGCTGGCTAACAACTTCTTTTCCTTACAGGCGTTACAAACACGGCATATGCGTGCAGCTTTCCATATCCGACTTGAAATGCTTCGTGTCTCATGGCGATTGGGATTCTCATATTGGATACTATCTTGTTTTGAAATCGTCGACACCATGTTTTCGATACCCACCACTATCTATGTCTATATCATTTTTGTAAGATCAGTTAAGGGCGTGGGTATGTCCAACAGACTGTTTGCATATGCTTTTGGTGGATTACTTGCACTGCATGTCTTGATATTCTTTGTCAGTCGTCGAAAATACATTATATGGTTTGCCCTCTACTGTGTGCTCTCGGTTCCTCTATTTTCAATTTGGTTTCCAGTATTGGCTCTGTGGCAAAGTGACTACGCTGGTCGTTGGTACGATGTCTGGCCAGTTGCAACCTTACGGCATCACTCAGCTCGTAGACATGGGATTTTAGAAGACGAAGGTGCTCATGATCAAACGACGGGAAGAGAAGAAGAAGCCAAAGATGACGCAAATGAACTAGTGAGGTTAACTTTAAGTCAATTTGATGCGATTGAAATGGAAAGACAACGCCAAGCAGCCGAGGCAGCCTTGGATTCGAACTTTGAAGAGTTCTCAGCTAGCACCCAGCATCCGTATAAAAGTGGAACTAGCCATGCTTCAAATTCACCCACTGCTATCTATTCTCCTCCAACGGCTCAGATCTGGGACGGGTTACGGTCCACCCGTATAGCATATCAACATACAGCTACATCTAGTAGCCTTCAACGCTCCAACAGGCAGCCAACTCTAGATACCACTCACTCACGGATAGACAAGAATAGTACGACTACGAGTAACCCATTTGACGACGACTACTCGACTGTAGAATATAAGAAGCCTGTAGACGCAAATCATCGTCGTTGGTTTAACTATTCCCATTCATCAGTTGAAAGCTACAAACAAGAAGATAATTTGACACGAGAAGGGGTGAATGAGCCAGATGGAGCAAATGAATTAGTATTAGAAGATGATTGTTCACTAGATGATCGTGGATCCACACTTTCAATCATATCAAATACCTTTTCAATCATACCTGATCAGGACACAATAACTCAACGGCAGCCAACTCATCGATTCGACCCTTCTGCTGCCTATACCCCACAAACTTATCTACCCGAAGAAGGTCGAGTAAGAGCGATACATACAAATCTTAATCAGATGGCATCATCGGATGGTATTCGTCATATGAACCTTATTTATCGACAGCAATCAAGGCCACAAAAAGAAAATATAACACACAAGATAGGGAATGATAAACCGTCCTTTCACTCCTTCAAATATCGAACTGAGCAAGCCTCCAATCGATCGACCGAAGCAACAAGCGGAACAGAGTCTTTTATACAGAAACAAGGCTAGAAAGCCGAAAGAAATAAAAAAGCATCACTCTTTTTATCACTTTTTAAAAGTTGAAGTTTTATCGGAGTCCATGATTTTTCTATTTCTTTTTCTGTAAACAAACAAATAATGACATTTGTCGTGCTTGTCTTGGCTTATGCCATACTTGCTTCTCTTTTCTATGTAGAATACCACTACAAAACACGAACTACGACGACACTACAGACTGCAGGTGATGACAGAGGCACGACTCGACTTTTACTTCTTTCCTACCTGATTGCAATCACCACTCCGCTCGTCTGCCTGCTTTTGTTGGATACAACAACAGCCATGTCTGATTATGTCAAATGGACGGGCCTTGGTATTATGCTCTCTGCCATCTTTTTCTTACGCTGGGCAACGACAGTCAACCCATTTTATCTTCCTTCATTATCGACTACAGACGATCAGTTCATTTGTACAGACGGTCCATACAAACTCATTCGACATCCTGGCTATTGTGCGTTTATGCTCGCATGGTTTGGGTTTGGGCTAACGACTGGCAGCTGGATTGCTTTCTTTATCATCTTTTTACTTCTTAGTCTTGTATATTTACTTCGAATTCAGGCAGAAGAGCAAATGATGCTCGATCGTTTTGGTGTAGATTATCAGCAGTATATGAATGAAACTTACAGGTAATAATAATGATCAAAAACATTGCATATAGATATATTTACCCTAAGATTATTCTAGAATTATACCTTATGTTTATTAAACAAGTTTCTTTAAGTTAGTAAAAATATTCATACACCTCCATCTATTTTTTTTTTTCTTAGTCATTACGTACCGCTGCATGGTAATAGTGAGCTAGATGCCATTATTTAATAAAAAGCAGTCTGTATGTATCTGCATCTATGACACATTCTCAAACATGAACAGTATACACGTATCAAATGCTATTATTTGGTAGTTGAATGACAAATATTTACCTCATGTGGTAAATGTTTTATTCCTGGTAAAATAAAGGCATGATTTTATTTGTCAACACAACTGTAGACTAATGCAATATAATGTAATAATCGTTCAATTCTCTAGCTACAGTGATGTTTTCTTCAGCCTAAAAAAAGGGCAAAGAGAGTTAAAAACGGGACTATGATGAATCATTTGCCATATTGACACGTTGAAGGGACACTTTATGAAAACTCGGTATTTCGTTCCTGATGTCATGCCGACTACGAATTATTCGCACATTGATAGATGATAATTTCTGTTTAAACATAGATGAACTAATTGACTATGCCCCATTATGTGCTGCATCGCATATATACTGAGCCACGTTGATTTTTATTTTTTTCACATCCTCGCTTTAATTAGAGTACTTTGCAGATCTGATCGTCTCCTTTATTTTTTTCTTCTTTTAGTAAGCTGAATGAATATTCTGTACTACGAGAAAATCAGTCCCTTTTTTCTTGTTGGTCTGGGGTAAACCAGGAATAAAAGACACGGGAAAATGATATATAGAAAAGGGTTAAATGTTCTACTCAGCATGACGTACAAGAAAACAAACTGGTTAATGCGTATTACAAGACGGTACATTCGAAATAGTTCATCTATATATTTCTGCACAGATCCTGTCCTATGAACGGAAATAACTGGAAAATCAAAGTAGATGTGGGGAAATTCTACATTACATAATATGTGCAAAACATGACTACAAAGATTGAAGTCGTTTATAAGTGAATTTTTAGTGTGAGAGAGGAAAGAGAAGCTTGGACTGGCTTTGATCTTTTGTTAAATCACAAAGTAATCTGTATTGAACTTTTTTTACAAAGTATCTTCTGATTCCAAACTGTGCCATATGGCCGTGGGGATCAAGTAGCACGACCCACTGGTATTACTGAATGGATGACTTGCTGGAATTATTTACTTCAGCTCTATTCCAGCTTTTTCTATGCACACATATCGACCGAACTCTCGGGGGGAGAACTTTTATCGTTGGTTGCTATTGTCCAAAAATCCAAATTTTCACTCTTGTCCTTCTCGGTTCATAATAACAAATGCATCAGATTGTATTTATTCAGCTGCTCACTGCATTTTTGTTGTGTACTCATCGGATCAAAACTGTCATATATTTTTACATAAGCTTTACTTTTATGGTAGAAATGGTCAGATGCGGGAACCAAAGCAGATGAGTATTTTGGAAAAGAAAGAGGAATAAAACACCAGCCTTGTATGAACAGTTTCCAGCCATCCCGAATAATGAAACCTTAGGAAAAACTGGAATGAGAGCTTGTGTTCTGCATCATTTCATTGGTGAGAACTATGCATAGACTATAAAATGAAGCACCTCTTTTCTGAAATCTGATCCAAATCAGAATATGCATATTCCTTCTCTCTCTGTTGTTGCTATCACAGCGCTGCTGGCCGTGCCTACTTTGGCAAAGCCAACTGAACCCAAGATCAACCTTCGTTCTTGGGATGAAGCCTATACGATGGCAAAGACCTTGGTTAGTAAGATGTCCCTTGAACAAAAGGTCAATATTACTACTGGTATTGGTTGGCAAAATGGTCCCTGTGTTGGTAATACTTATGCCATTAGCAATCCTGATTTCCCTTCTCTTTGCTTACAAGATGCCCCTCTCGGTATTCGATTCGCCTATAACGTCACCTCCGGTGTTTCTGGTATCAACGCTGCTGCTTCATTTGATAGAAAGGCCATCCGTGATCGTGGTGTCTATATGGGCCAAGAGTTTCGTGGAAAAGGTGTTCACGTTCAATTGGGCCCCGCAGTGAACTTTATGAGATCTCCCGAGGGTGGTCGTGGCTGGGAGTCAGGCGGAGAAGATCCATTCTTGACGGGTGTTCTCGCTGAAGAAACTGTCTCGGGTATCCAAAGTCAAGGTGTTATTGCTACTGCCAAGCATTATATCTTGAACGATCAAGAACTTAACAGAAAGACTGGGTCATCTGATGTTGATGACAGAACTTTGCATGAAATATATCTCTGGCCCTTTGCCCGTGCTATTGAAGCAGGCGTTGCGTCCATCATGTGTAGTTACAACCAAGCTAATGGAACCTTTGCTTGTGAGAATGATTATCTCTTGAACACTGTCTTGAAGGGTGAACTTGGATTCAAAGGCTTTGTGCAATCAGATTGGTCAGCTACTATGTCTACTGTTAATTCGGCAAATCATGGCCTTGATATGACTATGCCTGGTAATACTATTTTGAATCACTTTTAACCCGTCTTACTCAATCTTTTTTGTTGTTTTAGGTGATATCACTATGGGTTCTAACGATTCTTACTTTGGTAAAAACTTAACGGATGCCGTTCATACCAAGAAAGTATCAGAGTCTCGTGTGACAGATATGGCCACTCGTATTGTCGCTGCTTGGTATAAGCTTGGACAAGATAAAAACTTCCCCAAGACTACACTTGACTCCTTTCATCTTGAAAAAGCACCCTATGTTAACGTTCAATCCGATCATTACAAACTGGTCCGCTCAATGGGTGCAGCCTCTACTGTACTTTTGAAGAATAATGGAATCTTGCCATTAACCAAGTCTGTCAAGAAGGTTGCCTTTGTAGGAAGTGATGCTGCAGTCAATCCAGAGTTAGTTGATACTGAATATAGTCTCATACAATATTAACATTATCATTTTTTAGTGGTATTAATGCATGTGAAGATCATGGTTGTGACAAAGGTACCCTTGCTCAAGGCTGGGGATCCGGTACTGCTTTCTTCCCATACCTTGTTGATGTAAGTTTTACAGCCTGGTTATATCTCTAGATATCAAACTAAACTCTATTTGTAGCCTATCACTGGCCTCACAAGCGCTTTGGGCAAAGGTGTCAAGTATACAAAGTCTTTAGATGACTGGAATCTTGACGCTGCCACTGCTGCTGCCAAGGATGCTGACGTTGCTTTTGTATTTTCGAATGCTAACTCAGGAGAAGAATATATTGTTGTGGATGGTAATGTTGGTGACCGTAACAATCTCAGCCTATGGAATAATGGAGATAACTTGGTAAGCTTTTCTTTATATTATTAGCTGAACCTTTCGTTTAACACACTGCTTTTTTTCTTTTTTCTTTTTAAAGATCAAAGCTGTTGCAGATGCAAACAAGAATACTGTCGTCGTCATTCACTCTGTGGGCCCCGTTCTGATGCCCTGGATTGACCATCCCAACATCAAGGCTGTTGTTTGGCCTGGGCTTCCCGGACAAGAATCCGGTAACTCTCTTGCTGATATTGTCACTGGCAAGGTCAATCCTTCTGGTCGTCTCCCATATACCATTGCCAAGAAAGCCTCAGACTATCCTCTCAAGCCAGACCCTGCTCACAATGTTGTTTACAAAGAAAAGCTTTTGATGGGATACAAATGGTTCGACGCTAACAATGTCACCCCTCTCTTCCCATTCGGTCATGGCTTGTCGTACACCAACTTTACTTATAGCGACCTCAAAGTAAAGGCTAAAGGATCCGGTAAATCAAGCAAGGTCACTGCTACAGTAACAATCAAAAACACAGGTCACCTTGATGGCGCTGAAATTCCTCAACTTTATCTCGGTTTCCCTGAAAGCGCAAATGAACCTCCCAAGCTCCTCCGTGGCTTCGAGAAGGTGTTTATCAAGTCTGGCAAGAAGGAAAAGGTCGAATTTGATTTGACATCAACTGAATTGAGTATCTGGGATACTGATTCTAAGGCCTGGGTAGTTCCTTCTGGCAAGTTCACTGTTCATGTTGGTGCATCAAGCCGCGATATCAGACAGTCTGCAGACTTTACCTTATAACGCTGTAATTTTAACTTTTAAATAAAGATCTCTAAATAAGAAAGAGACATAAATATCTATATTTGTAAATTCACCCTCAAATAGATCACTGAGTATTAAATTAAAAAAAGGGCAAGTAGAAATAAGGTTCGTGTAACACTCTGCGGTGTCTCTTATATTTTTAGAAATGGGGACATTGTTCCTTTTCTGCAGAAAAACCAAAGAAAAAAAAAATGACAGAAAGACTATGGTTAGGAAATGACGGGAAATATCAAGTATATGCTTCCTATGTGTGCCTATTCCAAGATAAAAAAGTAAAGCTCCGAAAACCAAATGGTGCAGTGATTGCTGTTCCTTTGAATTTACTCTGTGAAGAAGACATTGCCTTCATAGCAACACAATCAGGTCATTTAAAGAATGACTCTATGATACAAAACGATCGCCAAAAGAACGAAAAATATATACTACCTACATTGCAACTGAGTTCCTCACCTGAATACTCTAGCTCAGAAGGCACAGTTTCAACTGTTGCTAGCAATAAGGTATATAGTGAACAGCGCCTACTAAGTTCGTCAGAGACGCTACAGCAGGTGGTTCCTGTTTCGAATCATCAGCAAGTTCGACATATGAGCCCTGACGAATCGAAAAGAATGATGCCAAAACGATCTTTTTCTTCCATGACAGAACAATTTAAACGTCAAACGTTCATTGACAGTCCTTTGACGGATGCTCACAGCTTGGCTTACCTTCCCAGTAAAGTGATTGGAGGTTTATTATCATTTTTAGATACTCGATCAAGACTTCGCCTGTCTATGGTCAACCGTCGACTTCATCGACTTGTATTTCGACCAGAGACATGGACATCTGTTTGGTTCTCTCACCATGACAATGGCATGATTGATGATGCCTTTCTATACAGACTAGCTGTGTTTCTTCAAAGGCGTGATTTACACAATGCGATCAAGCATATGATCTTGGATGGAACCAATGTGACCGCATCCTCTATCTTATTGGTCGTTAAGCACCTTGAAAATGTGGAAACACTATCGATCCAGTCGTGTTGGAAGATACACACATACGAACTGGCTACAGAACTCACTCGTCTAGCAAAATCATCCAAGCGATACAGCTGCAAAATATCTCGGGTAACAATTGGCAAGGTGCTTCATCGAGGGCCCACTCAGTTGGAGCAACATGAAGCACCTTTAGATAGCAAATCATTTGGACAAGATATCTGGTACATCAATGCTGGATTGAACAGACTCTCGAATAAGAATGTTGTGTTTGATGTAGCTCTCTGTAATACTTGCCACGTTGGTGCTGCTGGTCAAGAGTTTCATTGCATATCCTGTGGAATATTACCATTGTTTAAATGTGCAGGCTGTGCTCCTCGTTGTGATAGGTAAATAAGGTGGATTTGCTTTTTGTGAACTATACTAACATCAATAACGTAAAGATGCGGAAGTAGAAGCTGTGGATTACCTACCTGTACAGATCCTAAACTGAAGGTGGATGTGACTCAATGTGGTCGATGTCGTCTGCCTCTAGCTTTGTGCAATGATATCTCAAGTGCCAGTTGTCAACAAGCTCGTCAACCGTGTGCTCAGTGCCATGGCTTATTCCATGTTCGCTGTAGAACAAACGATGGCGCATATACCTCTAACCAGTGCTCAACATGTGGAACAGTGGCCTGCCCTAACTGTGAGCTGATTATATGTGCAGGAAAGTGTAAAGGCCAATGGTGTAGACATTGTGTTACAAACGTCAATATTGCCCACTGCAAGTGTATTGTTATTCATGGCAAGGCAAACCATGCCACCAAGACACTTGGTAAAAGATTTGTCTGTGGACAATGTCAAAGGACATGTCGGTGTGGTATCGGTCATTTTTGTGATAGATGTTTACAAGTTCATTCAGAAAAGTGCCAACCAAGCTAAATATCCCATGCACAACATAATATACCCCACTTTATATCATATTATCTGATTCGCTCGATGTACAGAATAAGATCATCTCATAACTTTCTTCAAGCGTGGGACCCAACAGAAATTGTTATTAAAAAAAATGGCGTCTTTTTACCTAATAAAAAAGCGTGAAAATCAATTCCCTTTTAGATCAGGTTACTTTTTTAAAATCCTTTAGCATAATGAGTGCATGATTATTTATCAACATAAATGCATTCTAATCTACGCCCACGAATAACTGGATTCTTTCTCTCTGTAATCATTACAAACAATTAATATTACATTTGATTGGTCCCATATGAGAACTTTCATCTCTTTTAGATGACACAAATTACTATTTTAGGTAATATTTACTAAACTTTATGCCCTGAGCTTCTTGCAAAGAGCAAATACACTAAAGTACACATGACCTCAAGTCACACTATAAAATGATTATGCTTGCTTTTTTTCTGCTTTCTTTTTCTTTACTTTTCTTATGACGACTTTTACAACTCATTTCCCATTTGAACTGTTTGATCGAATATGTTATTATCTTACCAATAAGCAAAAGGCTATCTGTCAGTCAGTCTGTCAATCATGGAGGCCACTCTTTGCTGCCTCACAATATCGTCATGTGCACATTCAGGGACAAAAACAATTCAAGCTATTCTACTTGTCCCTTATTAGAAATGGATTTTATATAAACACACTTATTATTCAAGATGTTTACTTATCATCAGACCAACTAGAATCTTTGCCCTTCCTTTGTCCCAACATCATTACGCTCACCTTGGCCGCCGTCGAGCTATCAGGCACAGCTGATGGAGACATATTCTCTCAATGGAAGTATCTCAAGCATCTTGATCAAAACATTATCCCTCTTCTTTCGTTTTCAAACTTGTCTCATTTGTCAATCTACCTCAATCATCAGTCACTGACCGATATCCTACCATCATTACAAAACGCTGTCTATCTCAAAAGCCTTTCTATTGAATGCCAAAGCCTATCTCTGGCCGAACTTGAATTGATCCATGAAGCTTGCCCCATGCTTCAAGAGCTTACTTTGGTCAATATTCACATGGAAAATCGTCTTGACGCTCCTGTGACTACATTTGCATCATGCATGAAAGTTTTGCAAATTCAGAACGCCAAAGGCCTAGATAAAGGAAATGATTGGATCTACTATATTGCAGCCAAATACCCTTACGCTGAACAAATATCCCTTTGGAGTGAACAAAATCAGAGCTTTAGTGAGCCTGTATCCCCCAAAGAACTCGAAGATCGATATAAGGCTATAGCTGAGATTGGTTACTCCTGTCGTGGATTAAGGTCTGTGTGCTTCCTTAATATACCTATCAATCATTTATTCTTCAAGGCGCTTGAACGTGCTGGCACAGAGCTTGAAAATATTGGTTTGGGAGACATGACGGATCATACGCTAGAGACCCTTAAAGATCTGGCTAATTCCAGTCAACATGTATCCCATCTGACGCTTTGGGGATGGCCTTCACTCTGCATTCAAGGAATAATGGAAGAAACGATAACCCTTGTCGGAAAATGTAGTCGCAAGCTAAGATCATTCGAATTCTCCATGAAGCTCTCTGGCATTCGTAACTCACACTTTCCATACAAGATCTTGTTGGACGCCTGCAGTCAGTTGACCCATCTGAAGCTGGATCATATCCAAACTATATCCAGTCAAAGCAATAGACACCACTTGCATCTGACACAGCTTACTCTCCAAGACTGCTCCTTCCGCAATCAACTCTTTGAAGACCTGGCCAGTCACTGTCCAAGGCTCTGTCACCTTGACCTGGACTCCTGCACACTGATTGATGACCCTAACAAAGAGATTAGGATACACATGCCACAACATTCACTCCAAACACTAAGGATAAACAAAATACGTCCTCCTTCCAATTACTATCACATGAGACTGGTCAGGGAAGTCAAATATTTCTATATTACAGATGCATCCAAGAAGCGACATGTATATGAGTTGACGGATTATGATCAGCAACGACCGACCAATTGCGTCCGCATTGAATCTGAGCATGTGACAGGTCCATATGCTTCAATTCAGTGTGCTACGTTAAACGAACTCACTATAGCTGGCTTTTTGGTGAACTAATATTTGTATGTTTAAACACTCTTTGTTATTTATAAAAATCAATATTTCCGATTCTTTCTTTTCCTCTTTGTGTCTCCCCTACTTTTAAAATAAGACTAAATCGGGAAAGTCAATCAAATAGATTAAAGCTAACTTTATAGTATTAACTAATATAATAAGTTTGCCTATATCACTAAAGAAAGCCATTTACAAGTTTTATTCAAATCAATAGTAGCTCTCTTGAGCGAGTCAGTCGGAGATCATATACACTTTCTTAATCTCTCTTACTCTAAAAGATACCAATTATGGAGAAAAAATATGGGAAACAAAAAAGGCACCAAAAGATTCACTCCGAAAGACAATCAACTCTTGGTCACCCTCATCATCGTAAATCCTCTCCCCCCCCCCCATTGGTAAAAATAGATGATTGCTAGTGGCTCAGCATTACAACACTGCTCAGAAAGGTAAAGAAAATGGGAGCTGTGAGAGAAGCGACACTTCCTTAAGAAATACCTGGAAGAGCTTAAGAAAATCAAGAAAACAGCTGGTAAGTGCACCATCAACAACTGATACATATATAGGATAAAGATGATTTAATATAAAATTTCTCTTCTTTCTCCGATAAAGAGTTTAAAATGCTAATCATTGACTTTCTGTTCTTTTACAATCTATAATACAGCAAATGCAACAGCGAAGCAAGATGCTGTATGTACTCTGCCAAGCAACATTTTAAAATACTGGAATACTGTAATTGATAGTGTAAGTTGATATAAACATATTATTGCGTTGATGTCTTACCGATTATTAGTTCTTAAAAAAAAAGCTTGAATGCAGTACACGATCTCGAGAGCGAGCACAAGTCGATGCTCAGGGAATACAGATTTTCCACAATACAGCCGGAAAATTTGTCAAATATAATAAATCCAAGCATTATGAAGCTTATCGAGGAGGAAGACAAAGCAGGAATACATCGATTAGGACCATTTTATAATTAATTATACACAAAATAAGTATACCTCCTTTTCATAAAAATAATGATAATCAAATGTTTGAATGTCGTTTTCAGCTTAAAGTAACAGCTTACACTAAAGGAAGCATTGTCTTATTTCTCATTTTTATTTAAAATGCTTTTCTATCAATGCGCAAGTAACTTGTATCCCATCTAAAAGTAATAATAAAAATGTTTTTATTTCATACAGCTTCAAATATACATTGTCTACAAAACTCGTTCACAAAATGATAAAGGGGTAAAGTTATTCTTGGGATATTCTAAAGTCATAAGGGCTACGGCTGGTATATCGGCAAAGTTTGTTTGTGGTTTGCGCAGATGGTTCATGATATGCGGTGATTTTGTCGGTATTCATTTCATTTTCGCATGGCTCTTCAGATGGAGGTTCATAGCAAATACCCTTCAATATGTCCATTAGAGTACTCAGATCACTGTTGCTCTCACTAGTCATATTATCTGCATCTTTTATCGGTTCTCTTGACTTTAACCAGTCTTCAATAGACTCAACAGGTAAACTAAACGTTGGGTCACGGATAAGCTGAGCTGCTACAAATCCGATCATACAACGAGCCACTGAGTCCTGCTTAATTATGTGTTCATACTGTTGAATGAGTTCATTCAACTTGTGTGCGGAATTGATATAATAAAACTTGTGTGTGTATATGTATGGCATCCAAAAAAAAGAGGAGGAAGAGAAAGAAGATAATATGTATAAAGAAGTAGCAAGTCTCTTTTATATCTAATGCTTTTTTACTTTCAAAAAAGACTGACCCTGCTGTGTGATACATCTTTTATCTCTAACTGCATTTGATCTATCTTTATATGCATATAAATATTGTTGTGGCTAAAAATGCATTGCATACTTGTGTATATGTTCTTAACATGGCGCAAAATGAATACTTTAGCTTTTAAATGGGCTGTCAAACATTTGTTATTACTGCTTTCCTCTTGAATGCTTACTTGCTCTTGATAAACGACTCAGATTGATAAACTGCTCTACACTACTTATAAGAGAGAAAGGAAGATACGCCCTTGGTATAGCACCACTCTCAATTGTTTTAGGATGTTGTCTGTCAAAGTTAATATATTGTTACTCTATCCATAAACATCATTTCTCTACAGCACCACTTTATCAACTATCTAATGTGCTCTTCTACCCCTGTACTACTAATAAAAAGTTACTTATGAATAAAACCTTATTGCCTTTTTCCGGAGCATTTAAAAAAGAAATACTGCAGTACAAAGGAGAACTGTCCTTTAAGAGAGATGTTATAGATATTAGAATATTCAGAACCCTTTCTTAATCATATATAAACCACGCTTGAAATGGTATTTGTGCTACTGGTTCTACATGTTTCATGCACAAGAAAATTTTATTTTTTGCATAAATTTAAGTGCTTGGCTTATTCAACAACTTGTAGCATCAGAAAAGTACTCTTCCAGCTTTCAATGAATGATCTGATGGGTTAGATAGACTGGCTGATGGGGTGGTAGTGAAAAAAATAAACATTATACATCTGAGCAAAAGACCAAGAGCCCTCTGATAAACTATTTATCCGCATAGCCTCAATTTAGAAATAGATTACGGCAGCGGTTTCTTGATTTATAAATCTCAAAAGTACTATATAAACAGAGCTCATTTATTTCACTCCTTTCCTATTTCAAAACTAAAAATGACTTCTACAACCAAAATGCAATATGTTCGCTTTGGAAATACAGGAATGAAAGTACGTGTTGTAGACAATATCGAAAAGAAGGCTAACAAATCGCTTTAGGTATCTCGATTCTGTTTAGGCTGTATGTCATATGGATCATCTAAGTGGCAAGCCTGGGTTAAAGATGAAGAAGAATCAATCGAATTGATCGGAAAAGCCTATGAGGCTGGTATCAACTTCTTTGACACTGCTGATGCTTATTCAAATGGCGAAAGTGAACGCGTTTTGGGTAAAGCTATCAAAAAGTTCAATATGCCAAGGTCTCGTATTGTAGTTGCTACCAAACTTTTTTTCACTGTGTCTGAAGAGATGTCGATAAATACTCTTGGCCTTCATGCTCAAGCTGACATCACAACTGTCAATAGTTCAGGCTTATCAAGAAAGCATATCTTTGATGCTGTAGATGCTTCGTTGGAAAGATTAGGCCTTGATTACATTGACCTTTATCAAATTCATCGATTTGACCCTGTAAGAATGAAACCTTTTATATCTCAAAGTAATCTTGACCATTTTTATATTATGTAGGAAACGCCACTTGAAGAGACCATGGAGGCTTTAAATGATTTGGTTCGCTCTGGTAAAGTCAGATACATTGGTGCTAGTTCAGGTTACGCATGGCAATTCCAAAAGGCAAATGCTATTGCTGAAAGAAGAGGATGGGCCAAGTTTGTGTCTATGCAAAACCTGTATAATTTACTTTATCGCGAAGAAGAACGAGAGATGATTCCTTATTGTCAAGACAGTGGTATTGCTTCTATTCATTGGTCACCCTTGGCTAGAGGCTTATTGACTGGCAAGAACCGTGAATCAACTCGATTGGGAACAGATCGTGCCATTTCTGCATTCTTTGCCCAAAGAGAAGGTTCCAATAACGATGCTATCATTGATCGTGTTATAGAAATAGCCGAAAAACATAAACGTTCACCAGCACAGGTAAGAAAAAAAAAGAAGCCTTGTTTGGATACATGTTTTGACTGCTGTTTATAAAAGATCGCTTTGGCCTGGATGTTGACCAAACCTCATGTTACTTCACCCATTGTTGGTGTCAGTAAGGAATCACAATTGATGGATGTATTAGGATCTCTTGAAGTAAAATTGACTGAAGAAGAAGTGAAGTATCTTGAAGAACTTTACATCCCACGACAACTTATTCCTATGTAATTACTATTTCAAAATAAAGTACACAAGATCATCATTTACTGCATATTTTATCAAGTGTACACATTGACTTATTTGAACTTTCTTTCTTTCTTTCTCCAACTAAAAACCTATATTTAGAAAATGCTGCTATTTTTTATATCCGTGTGTAGTGGAAATTTTTAATTTATTTTTTTTTCCCTTCTTTTTAGTCTATTTTTTTTTTCTTTACGCCAATGGAGGAAGAACAAAAGTCATTCAAAGAACTAAAGAACAAGTGGGCACAAATCGAGGGAGAACACGCACCGCCGCCTATTCCGCCCAAACCGACTTATTTTTCACTAAACAGCACAAACAACAATAATGTAGCTATTCCGATAGCAGACGAGCATAAAAAAGACGTTTTAGTTACAGCAAAACCTGCTGATAACGACAAGACATCCTTATCACCACCAAAATATGATCCATTTAGCGAGTCTAGTGAGGATTATGATGATGAAGACGACGAAGACGACGAAGAAGATGAGATCGGAACCAGTGTAGAGGATGAAGTAGACGATAGCTTAATAGAGCAAGTTCAAAAGACACATTTACATTATACAAAATTAGAAGAATCACGTTCCCCAAGTGTCCATGCTCAAGTGATGAATGATAAAAAATTAAAGAAACCCCCTCCTCCTCCTCCACCTAGTAAAAAATATCATAGTTCTTTACGCACTGTTTCAAACCCACCCAACCAAACACCTTCAAGTCCACAGACGCCAGTTCAACCATCCATCAGTATGATTTCCTTCAATAATAAACCAGAGACAATAGCTCCACCCATTTTACCCCCGAGGCCTACTATACCACAACTCCCACCCAGACCCTCTCAATCCACCCTCGCCCGTGCACATACCATCGTCTCTCAACAACAATCCCCTCCTCAACAACAACCGATCTTCTCATCAGAACCTGAACAACAAGACATACCAGATGAGAAAATAAATTTGAGACGTGCCAACACAGTTGCTACTAAAAGAGCCATGTCAAGAAGTGAACTCTTGATGACGACCTCGATCTATCCCGACTTTTCTCAGGCGACTCGAAACCCACCCTTTATCATCGAACAAGACCATAAACTTTTTTCGACGATGCATAAAGGATCTTTGACGGCGATTATTGCAGCTCGGAATTTGATTGTCACAGGCGCCCATTTATTAAAGGTGTGGGATCTCTATACAGGAACGCCACTCAATATCATGTCAGACATCAGTCATCATAATGCCGGAAATAACAGTACGAATAACAACAACAATGAAAACGGAGATAAAGTAAGAGCCATGGTCGTTGCTCCATCGATATCTCCTATGGACCAAGGCAGATATATCTGGATGGCTCGACAAGATTCAGGCCTATCCGTGCTGGACATAAGATTAGGCAAAGTGCTTAGCAGACGAAACGATGTGCATCAGTCATCTATTACATTTTTAATGAGATATAGAAATTGTGAAATTTGGTCTATTGATGAGGCAGGTATTCTGAACGTTTGGGATCTCACAGCCAATGAGCATCCAGAAAATCCATTGATCACAGCCATGCCTCGACGACACTTGGTCGCGCCGCATGCAACCTCGTGTACTATCGACGGCTCGAGATTGTGGATGTCTACCGGACGGACCTTATCCTACTACGTTATTTCCAGCAGCTCACAGCATGAAGTATCACCATCCATTCGGATACCCAATGATTTAGGAAACATTACCAAGTTAGTGACTGTGCCTTATCATCCAGGTCAACTGTTTGCTTCGCACGATGATGGTAAAATTAGTATCTGGGATACAGAGACGATGGAAAGAAAACAAGTCATTACTGTCTCTCTTTATGGTATCTGTACGATGGCATGTGTAGGCGAATACCATATTTGGGCTGGTTATAACACAGGCATGATTTATGTGTATGATACAAGACCAGAAAAGTGGGTTGTTGTCAAGATGTGGAAAGCGCACTCAGGAGCAGTGACTCAGTTGGTGGTAGATGAATCAGGCTTGATCATTGATGGCAAGAAAGGAAGGCTTCAAGTAGTGAGTGGTGATTCAAATGGTTATATTGGCGTCTGGGATGGTTTACTGACCGAGCATTGGAAAGGTATACAAAAAGAAAATAGCGTCTTTTGAGCTTATGCTTATTCTTGTTTTATTAGAATCTCAAATTTCAACAAGGTCAAATGAGTACTGCACATATGATGAAGCCAAGATTATGATCTGTTCATGGAACATTGATGCCAACAAACCAGAGAAATTAACCAAAGAAGATGATAACGAAGTAAGAAAGTGGCTGGGAGGCATGGAAGATCCTGATATTATTGTTGTTGGCATCCAAGAAATTGTAGATTTGGAATCAAAAAAGCAAACTGCTCGTAAAGATTTGTTTTTTATATCAATTTCAGTCATGTAACCTTCTTTTCTAATAGGATCTCTATTTTTCAAGAAAAAGGTTGAAGAAGCAGAAGAAGTTTTGACGCATCGATATAAGCTGTGGCATGATTATCTTGTTCGTATCATTGGTGAAAATTATGGTGCTCATGCATACACTGTCATTAAAACGGAACATATGGTCGGACTGTTTAGCTGTATCTTTGTGAGAACGGTAGATATCGATCGAGTCATCAATGTTGAATCCACTTGCGTAAAAACAGGTCTGAAAGTGATGAACAAGAGTATTCATGGAAATAAGGGAGGTGTTGCGATTCGATTTGTCTATGACCATTCTTCTCTATGCTTCGTAAACTGTCATCTGGCTGCCGGTCAATCTCATGTTCAACAACGTAATGCAGATGCTGAGGGAATTCTACAAACTGCTACATTTCAGCCTAGAGATTATGTTGATGTCTTTAGTCATGGTGGTGACGGTAGCCTTGTTTTGGATCATGAGTTCTGTTTCCTGAGTGGTGACCTGAACTACCGTATAAAGATGAATAGAAATGACGTGCTGAGACTCCTTGCAAGCACAGATAAAGAAGCCGCCTGGGAAAAGCTACAATTAGAGGATCAGCTACTAAAACAAAAAATGAACAATCCGTTATTCAAATTACTTCAATTTGAAGAAGCACTCATTCAATTTGATCCAACGTACAAGTACGACCCAGGCACAGACTTTTATGACAGATCAGAAAAGAAGCGTGTGCCTGCTTGGTGTGATCGAGTGTTGTATAAAGGGAAAAATATTCAAAACTTATATTACCGTCGATATGAAGCCAAGGCTTCCGATCACCGACCCATTTCAGCAGGATTTAGCGTAAGGACAAAGGTGACGGATCAAAAGAAACGTGATGTGCTATCTGCAAAGGTGGAAGAGGAATGGGTTGAATATAAGACACAATACATACAAGACAAGAAGGCAAGATATGTAGCAGATTATGAACGATGTTCATTGACAGACGCATTCAAATATCTTGAGAATGCCAATTGGGATGTGACTGAGGCAGTTAGAAAAGTACTTACATAATAATACCATAATAACAATAAAAGCTAAAACATTACAGTAACAACTGTACAACAAGTAAATAGATTTTCTGATAAACACAAGCATCATTTAAAAAAGTATGTCAAAATGAAGAAAGTCGGTATTAAAAGGTTATATTCTTTATTCTAGATGAAAGATTTGCATGAATTGCCTATTCTTGCCGCTGGTACACCATTTGACGCGCATATTGATGTACCTGCGGCAAGGCTAAAGGCATGACTTGCTTATCATTCTGTATAACACACACCACTTTTTAAGCTTCCATAAAGCAGGGATTACCTCTCTTGTTTATACTACACATGATCTTGGTCAAGGGGCTGACAAGAATGCACATATCGGTATTTTAATCATAAAGGCTCTCATGGAGAAGTAGAACCAGTTCGTGCTGAGTCAGTAAGTAGGACAGAGGGAAATTTTGAAAAGCGCAATTAAAGCAAAACTATAAAAAGCTCCCTCTCTTTCTTTTTTAAGCAGAAAATATGACAGATATTCAGTTACCAAAAACAGACTTTGTTTTGCTTTCTATACCAGAACCTCACATACTGCTGGTTACTATCAACAGAGAAAAACAGTACAACGCTCTGAATGTCGCTGCTAATTGGGAACTTCATCACTTGTTCAACTGGGCAGAGGAGCAAGACTCTATTTGGTGTATAATTGTATACTATTGATACGAGACGAGGAGAAAAAAGGAAATAGTGCTAACATAAACATATATATAGATCACAGGAAGTGGCTCAAAAGCGTTCTGTACGGGTATGGATCTTGTTAGCGCCCATGAATCAAAGAAGAAAGATACCTCCAGTTTTGGTACTACTGATCTTCCTCCTACTGGTTTTGGAGGTATCAGCAATCGTCGCAATAGTCGAAAGCCAATCATTGCTGCCGTCAATGGATTTGCTCTGGGTGGAGGTATGGAGATGGTAGTTTCCTGTAACATTGTTGTCGCAACCGAGAAATCCAAGTTTGGACTACCAGAAGTCAAGCAAGGAGTTGTTATTGCTGCTGGTGGGCTGGCACGATTAGCGCGATCAGTGAGTTACCAGGTTGCCTCTGAGCTCGTTCTGACAGGTCGTTTTATGGATGCCAAAGAGGCAAATAAACATGGACTTGTGAACGAAATTGTTTCGAATGATACTAACGTAGTTGATGTTGCTTTACAATGGGCAAAGAAAATCACAGCCAAGTAAGTCCAAGGTTGAAAAGATTGAACACTAAAACTAATTTGCACTGCATAAAAAAGTTCACCTGATGCTGTATTTTTAACAAAACAAGGCCTTTTATTAAGTCTTGAGCGGGCCTCAGTGACAGATGCAACAGATGAGTGGCTGCAAACGCCAGAAGCAAAGGCATGGAGAGAGGGCTATAACTTGGGAGAAGGGTTAAAGGCCTTTTCAGAAAAAAGAAAGCCTCAATGGAAAATTCCGTCAAAGCTCTGAACATAACAATAAATCATTAAAAATAGTAAACTTGTAAAGCAAATGTTTTTTTTTAGTCTATGAGCTTATTATTTACAGCTAAATTAGCTTCATTTTTCTAGCAAATGTGAGTGAAAGAATAGCAAAAGCGACTAGACTGAACACTATCCAAAAAAAATAAATCAAGTTATCGTAGTCCTTTCCGGGTACTTTGACATTCATTCCTTTAAAATATACTTTTTAGCCCTAATGCACTTTTTAAGTTTTACAAACTTACCCCATAAACCAGTAATGAGATTCATTGGTAACAAAATAGTAGCGAATATAGTCAAACGGCCGATCACATGGTTAGTAGAATTGGATGTTTGCGTCAGCTCAATAGACATGCGAGCCAAATAGTTAGACTCTGATCTTGCAAGAACTGTCTCATAATGGTTTAGGTTCTGAAGCATAGTCAAGATATGATCCTGAACATCTCCTAAATAGAGGCCCACATCAGGGTAAATACGCCCCATCTCCGCATCATTCGCTTCTTCCTCTAAGCTGTCACTTCGTACTGTACGCTCTTCAATACGCTTCATGAGTGCTTTAACCACTTCTGCTTTAGTACCAAGTAGTCTGACCATCTGTATCACTCTTTTTCTACAAGTGCCTATCCTTAAAACCATATCTGTTTGATCAGTCTTGTATAACAAAACTAAATCATCGATCGTGTCTACTTCGGACTCTATTTGCTGAATCATAGGCGCAAAACTATCTGTTATTTCGTCCATGATGGCATAGTTTATCCAATCAGGAACCACTTCGATATAATCTTGTAATTGGATCACCCTTTCTAATACATGTTCTGTATGAGGCACATGTCCAAAATGAAACTTATAAAGATCAATGCCTGTGAAATAACAATAATAAGGATCACTTACTGTCAATATGTGGCGCTTGGATATTATATTATAAAATGTCATTGGTTTAAGCTGATAATTGTCATGTAAAAATGCACGATAACATATAAATATATAGCGCCTAAAAACATCACATTTTTCGCGTATTTCATGTGCCATTATATCCTCTGTGGTTAGCGGATGGATATGGAATATCTACTTATAAGAAAAGAGTATATCAGATTATCCCATTTTTTATAGCTCTATTGTATATATGTCTCTACTTTGCTAATAGCCTTCATTTCTGCCAATGAGGGAGAAGTAACGTCAATCCAGAAATTCTCCTTCAATAACAACTGCTCGACTGTCAGATGTGGTGGCAACTTTAACTCCAACAATGATTTGCCTCGAATGATGCCTGTATCTGGATGAAAGTACATATAGCGGTCTTCTTTACCGTCCTCTACTATATGATGATTGTCACCATATAGGCTTAACTTTTTTTTTGTTTGCTTTGTCGGTTGATAATGTTGCGTCATGGATGAGTGCATGTCGATATCTGTAAACCAAGAAGATAACGCGTTCACATTAATACTGTTGTTTTGAAAGCTACTATGCCCATTGTGTTTTCTCGGAGGAGGAGAAAAGGCAGCTGTTGTTGTGGAGGAAATAGAACTACTAATGGGTCGCTTTGTAGGAAAACAGATGTCTTGTTCTGCCTCGATTGATCGGTCAAACAGTTTATCTAGATCCTTTGGGTCAGTGGTTAACAATAAGCTACTACCAGCATTTCCTTTAATGGACTGGTCGCACGCATTCTCTGTATGAGGTGGATAATAAGGAAAACTTGGATCCATTTCAGCTTTGAGGGTATAAACAAAAGATAAAACACAAAAAGAAAGGTCGCTTAATAACTCGTATACACAGAAGAAGAATAAAAATAGGAGAAGCTTGAAGCATTCTTTTTTTGTAAGCAAAAAGAGGAGACTTAAGTATAAGGAGCATATATTGACCCCCTCTCCTTTATTGATAAACTCTCTCCGTTCAAAACCGAATAAATAAAGCCTCTTTTATACAAAGATTATCTTTTGATAAAAAAATAGCTTTGTCAATCCTTAACAAAAATCAATGATTTATCCCATGTCTGATATACAAAGTTTTCATGACTGACACTCTCTATCGTAGCACTGTGCTGCTTTGGGCCTAATGATGCATAAAGTTGTGTACTATTGGTAGCACTTGATTATATACAGCTGTTCATCAATGGCTCGGATTCTTTTCCCTCCTAGATATTCAACTACGCCAAATTTGTAATACATTATATATACTTTCGCTGTGAACGATTTGACCTTTTTGTATACAGACAATATTTCATTTAAACGGGGCTGTGATTATTCCCTTAGTGAGAAACATATGAAGCTACGTGTATTCTAAAACATATCATTTTCTAGCACGCTCTCTCATCAAAAAAGTACGGAAAGAAGGCCATGGACTCATTATGATGGCACCAAATAATAACTGACTATAATCAAATCCTAATGAAAGAAATCTAGTCGTCATTTACCATTTGAAAGCTGCTTTCAATCAGAGTACATAAGCTCTTTTTTCCACAATGCTTTGAATAAAGGGTGACAGTCTTCTATCCAATCCTTTATCCTATCTCACTCTGAAAATGCCTTACAGGATCACCGAAACTTCCATATCGGTTGTAGGTAAAAAGAAATTCAAAGATTAAGCACGCACTGAACTGCCTGGCTTATGTATGAACTTGGGCACCAACATAGCCTACCATCTTCAAAATTATGAATGTGTCGCTCATACTCTCTCTCTCTCTAAGACACCGTTATGGAGACAGTACTCGCGCAATACGCTGATTTCTTGGGCAAAAGGTTTTTAAAAAGGATCTGTCTACAGTTCCTTCAAGATAATCTCAACCTGCAACATTCTTGCAATTCCATTTTTCTCTCTCTCGCAATATTACTCATCAATTTCTTTAGATCCAATCTTTTGTTTACCATTTGACAAGAATAGAAGGAGATCCACGAATGCTTTGGCGTCTTGGCTTATTACCCGGTGTGGTCAAATGTCTTTTACAAAACAACATGCTATCTATTGCCTTGATATACACTGCCGTCTACAAATACCGGAGTCTATAATTAACCTTTTAAATAAGCTTCCAAACCGTCTTCATTTCAAGTAGGCCCTACCTTGGTATATCAAATAACTCATGATATGCACTATTTTAAACGATCTTGGTTCATTACCAGCCAATCCCGGGGGTAAAGACTGCCTAAATGGCTTCCTTCTGACACTTGACCCATAATACCCCCTTAGCCTAAGCTTTTTTTTTTTACTCATTCACTATCTTGAACTGAACTCACCAAAAACGGGATGTAATAAAGCATTACATACCTGTAATAATTCTCTTAATGTTTGACATTCATCGCAGACTAAATGTTGAGCTAGAAGTTGATTATATTATAATCAATGACATATTGCTGCGTTAGATTAATCAGCATTATTAATATCGATTAAAAGCGACTATAGTCACAAGATCTTTAATGACTCCTCCCTCTTTTGTGTCTTTTTCTTTCTTTTTCTTTTCAAACGCTTCTAACTACTTGCAAACGCAGTCAATATGGCTAATATCATCCATGTCTTACAAATTACACTTAAAAACCAATAAAAGCCGTGTAACTCCGCCAATAACAGTTATTTCGTTTGTTGCATAAACTATCCAATCACCTTTCAACACACAACCGACTTAAAATATATAAAATAAGCTTTTTTAAAAAAACATAAATGCTACGGTATTCCCTCTTCTTTTTCTTTCCACACTTCTTCAATGGTTAAAAAGTCCTTCTTGCTAGCTGCTATCGCTACTACTTTCTCTGCTCTTACGCACACTGTCCTGGCTGATAGTGATGTTCTCTCCTTGACTGATAAAACCTTTGATCAAAGCGTCTTGGGTCAAGACCTTATGCTCGTCGAATTCTTTGCTCCTTGGTGTGGTCACTGCAAAGCTTTGGGTAAGTCATATTTTGGATGAGGGTATGATGATTTTACTAACATAATATATAGCTCCTGAATATGAAAAAGCTGCTACAACACTCAAGAGCAAAAACATTCCTCTTGCCAAGGTTGACTGTACCGAAAATGAGGATCTCTGTCAAAAGCACGATGTTCGTGGCTACCCTACGTTGAAGGTCTTTAGAAAAGGTGAAGCTGCCGAATATAAAGGCGCTCGTAAGGCAGACGGCATCGTCAGTTATATGGAAAAGCAAGCTTTACCTTCTGTCACTGAAGTCACTGCCAGCAACTTTGATGAATTCAAAAAGACAGACCGCGTTGTCATTATCGCTTATGCTAAAGATGACGCCTCCAAGGAAACCTTCCAGACTCTTGCTGACAAGAACCGTGAAAACTTTGTCTTTGGTCTTGTCACTGATGAAGCTGTTGCCAAGGAACATAAAGTCACCGAATTTCCCTCTCTTGTAGTCTATACCCAATTCGATGATGAAAGCACCTTCACCAAGCCAGGTGAATTCAAGTATGATGAACTTTTAGAATTTATCAAGGTCAACTCTGTTCCTCTTTTGGACGAAATCGATGCTTCCAACTTCCAAACCTACGCCGAAACCGGTTTACCTATCGCTTATCTCTTCCACGATAATGAAGAATCCAAGAATACGATCGTCAAGGAAGCCAAAGCTTTGGCCGAGAAATACAAGGGAAAGATCAACTTTGTCCATATCGATGCTAAAAAGTATGGTGGTCACGCTGACAATGTTGGATTGAAGCAACAGTTCCCTGCTTTCTCTATCCAGCACTTGGACAATGGCGCCAAGTTCCCTCTCGACCAAACCTTGGCTGTAACTCGTGAAAACTTGGAACGCTTCGTTGATGATTACGTTGCTGGTAAAATCAAGCCTCACGTCAAATCTGCTGAGCCTCCTGCTGAAAACAATGGTCCTGTCAAGGTTGTCGTTGCCTCTCAATTCAAGGATATCGTTCTCGACAAGTCCAAGGATGTCTTCCTCGAAGTCTATGCTCCATGGTGTGGATACTGTAAGAAATTGGAACCCATTTGGACTCAATTGGGTCAAGTTGTCTCTCAAAACGCCGCTGACTCTGTTGTCATTGCCAAGATGGACGGTACTGAAAATGATATTCCTGAAGAAGGTGGATTTGATGTCACCGGATTCCCTACTTTGAAATTCTTCCAAGCCGAAACCAACAAGTTGATCGATTATGAAGGTGATCGTTCTATGGAAGATCTCGTCAAGTTTTTGAATGAACACAACAGTAAAGGACTCAAGTTTGAAGTTCCTGAAGAAAAGAAGGAAGAAGAAAAGAAGGACGAAAAGAAGGATGATGAAGCCACTAGTGCTCATGATGAATTGTAAATTTTCCTATAACAAAGCATACCATATTTCCCCAAAACACACACAATCACTTTTTCTCTCTCTTTCTTGATGAAATAACTTAATAAAATTGGCATTGTAACAATACAAGTTTTTAAGGGGTAACAAAAAAAATAACTGTGGGTGTGTGCTGCATTGATATGTGAAACAATCATTTATTTAAGATAATTAAGCTGTAACAACCTTCTTTGGTTTCTTGGTTGTCTTTTTGGTCGTCTTCTTCTTCTTGGCAACTGTGTGCTTCTTGGTGGTTGTATGCTTCTTTTTCTTGTGGCTAGCAGCAACGGGCTTTGGAATTGAATGGCAACGAACGTATTCTCCCTTGTCCTGCTCACTGGGGTAGCCGATACAAACAGCTGAGGCGGCGCCCTTCTTGGTGGCCTTGGTCTTTTTGGTGGTTGTCTTTTTTGTTGTCTTTTTAGTCGTCTTTTTAGTTGTTGTCTTTTTATGCTTCGAAGCTTTCTTGATGGTGATGTAGCCTATAAAAATATTAGGCGAGAGTTCTACACTGATTTTCTTTTGTTGAAGGGTATACCTTGGAAAGAAAGATCCTTTGCATTAGGACCGGCTTCAAGAACACTATAGATGATAGATAAATATGATGTTTCGTTTCTTGGCAATCTATTTACTATTTCTTTGGCTTGATATCCTTAGGAATCGTCCACTTGTAAGTTCCAAGAGAAGCATCAACGTTATCAGCAATGACACCATCAACGTTTAAAGAAGATGCCTTTCCAGAAGCGTATTGAAGACGAATAGGGCCTGCCGATTTATCATTAACGTGCCTAAGTTGTCTATGAATATAAGGAAGTTGTTGAATAAAAGCAATTTTACCACTTGATATCAACGGTAGATCCTGCTTCATAAACAGCATTGACTTTAGGAGAAGTGATCTGAACAGAACTAGCAAGTACCAAATCTAATGCGGCAGTAAGAGATAAAAAAATGAGAGAAGATTTATTGACCATTTTAATAAAGGAGTGGAAAGTGGGGATAAAAGAGAGGTAAAAAGCGTAGAGATGAAAGATGATTGAATAGTCTTTATTGAGGTCTTGTCACACAAGTTCAAATTTCATAATAAATTTAGTGAAACAGCAGAGCACGTACTCGGTTACCATAACAATGCAAAGTAGATCTTCTTTCTAATTTATAGAAAATTATACACTTAACCTCCCCCCTCTCCTCCTCCACTTCGCTTCATTTGAACTCATTCTTTAAAAGGGAACTAACGCGCGCCTCCCGGATGGATGACAATCAGAATTGAATGAAACAAGATAAGATTGATTTGCACACTGAAATAAAGTATTCTTTTATTACGAGAGACAGAGCTCTGCACATTAGATTCCCATTATGGGAAAGACACCTTAATCTAAAGAAGCATCAGAATGGGGAGCAATTATTCAACAAACAGGTTAAATACTAAAAAAGGATGCATCTCTTTTGTTTTATTTGAATGTAATAAAAAAATCAGTTACGCCTTTTCTTTTTTTTTTTTATTGAACATAAGTACAATGAAGGGGGATGAAAACAGGATTTTACAAGATGAAAGATAAATTTCATATGGAACATATATAATTATGCAGCAATCAAACTTTGCGTTGTCAGCTTTTGTTGCTTTTCTTCTTCTTCTTTTTGAGCTTCTAAGGCAGCCTTTGCGTTCTTTCTTCTTTGTCTTTCTTCATAGCTTTAAAAGAAAGGGAATTAATACATGTTGTCTAGTAGATTATTGACTTACATCATTCTATTTTCAATAATTCGGTCAATGATATCCTGAGTGGTTAAAGTACTATTGGGACTAGAGATTTCTTTGTAAATACCCCTGCTTTTGGGTAACTATATGATATTAGATAAATAAAGTGGCACATTAAAGCAAGCTTACTTCATAAGGGTCCTTTCCATCAATATCTGGCTCAGAAGACGTCGTGCCATGAACAACAACAGTCACGTTATACTCAGTATTCAACACATCTTCCGTTACGCTGTAGGGTGCACCGATAATAACTTCGTCTACATACTTTAGAAACAATTGAGTATATATATAACATGCATTTGTTCTACTTACACGACAAGCAAGTACGCTTAAAGCGCGTTCATGAAGGTTCATTAAAGGATAGTTTATTCCTTTAATAGCATTTACAGTCTATAACGAATGATAAATGTGATCTCTTCATATGACATTCTTTCTCTTTGTATTTACCTGATCATCATGTACTCCCACGACCAGAAAATCACCTTGTTCTTTAGCACGCTTCAGGAATTCAATATGTCCAATATGGAACAAGTCAAATGTACCATCGACGTAAACCACGCGATCTGTTGGTTTTGGTTCAACACCTTTGTTTGAAAACTGCACGATTCGCTTAGATGTTGGTAAAAAATGAGATACTTTACTCTTGGGCGCACTGAATGGCTCGACTTCCTTTGGATCGACATCTCTGTGATGGTTACGAGTCATCAAAAGCATACGACCGACAAGTTCTGTCGTTGAGACACCCTGTGTTCGCTTGCATTCTTTATAAAGTCCAGCATCCTTGACAGCTTGGTAACAATCCGTGCCATCGGCCATTGTGGTAATATCGTCACCATGCACACAAAAGTCAATATTGTATTTTTGAAGAATTTCAACAGTAGTGTTGTAAGGAGCGTTTGGAACAACTTCATCTACCCACTTACAAGCAGCAACAGCTGCATATCTGGCTTAAAGTTAGTTCATCTTTTAAATATTTTTCTTTCTCTCTCTTTACCGTTCTTGTTCTTTCATGACAGTAGGTCCTTTATTCTTTTCAATTTCAGCGTCAGAGTGAACACCTACAACCAAGATGTCACCCATTTCTTTAGCTTGTCTTAGAGCATTAGCATGTCCATAGTGCATCATGTCAAAGCAACCATCAACCCAGACTCTACACTCTCTTCAGTTTTATGTCTATAAAAGTTATAAAGTATATATACCTAACAGGCTTTCTTTCAGTCATTTTAATATATGTATGATTTGCGAAAAAGAAAGAAAGAGAGAGAGCAAAGATTTTTAGTCGGCGTACACTTTTTATGTATGCTTCAGGTACAACGTAAACTCTAATTGTCCCTGCTTTTCACTCCACACGTGAATTTTGACAGACAAGGAGAGAAAGGACACTTTCCCCAACCAAAAAAATAAAATAAATAAAATCATGCGCAAACCACAAGACATGCTCTGTAACTAGACAATATATAGTAAAACCTAGTATATTGATGACTTTATGATTTCAAAAGTACGACAAAGGGTCACTTGATAAGAGGAATGGCTGGTGACGATGGTCCTTTCGGGAGAAACAGTTGGGGAACACAAGAGAGAGAAAGAAAAGTGTTTACGTCTTATTGGCTGGCTATCGAATAACACTAAACTAAGGCTTTTTAACCTAAAATTAGACCATTAAATTTAGGGCAAACAGATATTCACTGATTGGTCTCCAACTCTCTGCCTTCTTTGAGTATAAATAAAAGTATGTCTTGGCTGTGTTGTTGCTATAAAAATCGAACATTTCTTGTTTTATAAGTAGGTAAACTACAACCAATGCCAGCCATATGGTAGTACTCTTTGATTGAGCACCGTCTAATTTGCCGCAAACTCGATTTTCGTGGCAGAATAATTTTAGCGGTTAATCTTTCTTTTATATCATGTTAGCGAAGCTCCCGGTTAATGTGAAATACGTTGTAGAATATCTAGAGAGGGCCTCATCTGGCAACATTTGTGAGAAAGGGCTGACGAGAAAGAAAAGAGATTTTATATAGAGAGCTGAATAAATTTCTCTTTTAGCTATTGCGATTCATTCAACTTGAAGCGACTTTTTATTCAAGATAATATTAGTCGCACTTCACTAATGAGTTCTCTTATGTGCCCCAAGACAATCTTAACAAGCACTATTCGCCCATTTTCGTGTATTAATGGCTCATATATAATTGATGATCAAGATGATCATTCTTTTCAATAACTTGAAAACTATTTCTTGTTTTTGCATTTACGCTTAACTCTAGGAGCATATGTTTATAAAAGAGACATAAAAATCATAAAGAACAAAGCACAATACCAAATTTAGATTGCATAAATTAGCCAATAGGATCTTTTTCTTATTCACGAAAACAAAAAAAAACGCGTTCAAAATAGACTCGCTTTTTTTTTTCCTTTTACAGAAAATTTTTTTTCTTGTTCCTGCAATATTAAATGGCTAGTAAGACCAAGATTATGCTTTTGAATGATAAAAAGAAAGCCAACATAATACACAGATAACAAGAGGAAACAAGCTGCAATAGACGAAAATGATGGTGTGCCTTTAAAACGAAAGGCAACAGAACAACAATTCAATCAATCAAGTAAAAATATATGCATTTATAAATATAATTGTTTTTGCTAATGTCTTTTAAGAAACAGAAACAGCTAAAAAGGACAGTCAAGATAAAACAAATATCTACCAAAGTGCAAAAACCGTCTTTCGAAGAGCTGCTGTACCTTCTCGACTTATCGGCAGAGGACAGGAACGAGAAACAATCAGTCAGTTTTGGAGAGATCACGTCTTGTCAAATAAACCTGGTTGTTTGTATATCTCTGGAATGCCAGGCACAGGCAAGACAGCCATGTTGACTGAAGTGATGCGAGCAATGGAAAATGAGATAGATCAACTAGATTTTACTGTCAAAACGGTCATGATTAATTGTATGAGCATGAAGGAGCCCAAACAAATTTATGTTAAGCTAGTTGAATCATGGAAATCGACCAATGCGGTAGTACAGGCTGATGTTATAAAGCAAGCGCATGAATTGATGAATGCCAAGAAGGATGTACTAAAGTATGAAGAAGAAGAAAAAAAGGAACGAGAGGATATACAAGATTGACCTTGTTAATAGCGTAGTTGTATTGGATGAAATCGATTCACTAAAGACAAAGGAACAAGATGTACTCTACAAAGTATTCGAATGGGCTTCTTTACCCAATTCAAGACTGGTGCTCATTGGTATAGCAAACGCGCTTGATTTAACAGATCGCATCTTGCCTAGACTAAGAGCAAAAAACTGTAAGTGAGTGCTGCTTTAAAGAAACCTGGACTTATATATTATGGTTTAGGTGAACCACAACTATTGAACTTTAACCCATATACAGTTTCTGAGATATCCTGCATTATCAAAGATAGACTCTATTCACTCGTCGATAACCCAACTAAAGATACACCTCTTCCACTTTTTCAACCAGCGGCCATAGAACTCTGCTCGCGTAAAGTTGCTGCTTCCATGGGCGACCTTAGAACAGCCCTCGATATCTGTCGACAAGCCGTCGAGCTTGCCGAAATGGAACAAAAGAAATTGATCTTGTCAGATAAAAACCAAAATATACCAGAATCCAAAGTGACGATTGGACATGTTATGAAAGTACTGAATTTTGTCTTTGGCAATCCGACAGTGCAGAAACTAAAGCAATTAAGCCTACCACAAAAAGTGGTATTGGTCGTATTTTCCATTATGCAGAAATCAAATAAACAGATCACACTAGGAAAGGTAAGGTAATAACAAGGCAAGAAAAAACATAGGCTGACACATTATATTCAGTTTCGTGAACAGTACAGTTCTATCTTTACAGACAATAGAGATAACCTCATAACGGGTGTATCCAGAACAGAATTAAACGATTTACTATCTATGTTGGAAACAGCGAGCATACTTAGCTTGGGTAAAAATAAAGAAGAAAGAGCAAGAAAAATACAGCTACATGCACAAGAAAACGAGATTATACAGATGGTAGAAGACATGCCAATATTGAAAAATTGGATGATTGAAAGGCTTAAAGAACGCGGGCTTCAATAAATTATTTCTTTTTTTTTTTTTTCTTTACTATTTTTTGTTGTAATGGAACAAGAGCAATCACAGGGATATAATGTGTTTGTTCCTGATTTCGATAAAGATCTAGTGCTGGCATCAACAACAGACGAGCGATATAATGAATCTATTAGAGATTGCTTAGAAAAAGACTTGGATCTAATCCAACAGCAAGTGAATCTAGATGTACAATCAGAACACAATAATTTCTTTAAAAATGCAAAATGGGCACCTGATGGCACTTATCTATTGACTAATTCAGCAGACGATGTTGTTCGACTCTTTTCTTTACCAAACAACGTATACGAAGATACTGAAGACGGCCCACAGACCATGATACCCATCTTTGGTATACGAGAAGGAGAATCAGTCTATGATTTTGACTGGTATCCTTTGATGAACTCACAAGGTACATTTGCTTTTGTAAAAAGAAAGTAAGATAATCATTCAAAGCAAATAAATAGATCCAGATACTTGTTGTTTCTTAACATCGGTTAGAGATCATCCCATTCAGCTTTGGGATCTAAACACGGCAACTGTAAAAAGAAAAGGACAAGCAATAAAATAAAAAACTGATCTTGTTGTTATTAGGTGAGAGCATCTTACAGTGCAATCGACCATTGTGAGCGATATGTAGGTCCCAACGTACTATCATTTCATCCTGATGGCACAAAGTAAAAATTCTAGAGACAAATATGAGAGTGACACTATTGACATTGTTGTGTTGTAGAATCTACTGTGGATACGAAAACATGATTGAAATATTTGATGTTCAGCGACCAGGCAGCGAATCAGACAAGATACCAACAGTTCCAACGCGTAAAAGCAAAAAGGGCCAGAAGGGGATCATCTCTTGTTTAGACTTTAGTTCGGATGGACTATACGCTGCTGGTTCATACAGTCAATCGATTGCAATCTATGATCAGACCAACCATGAGCTTTGTCTAAAACTCGTAGGCTTTTCAGGAGGCGTAACCCAGGTAAAGTTTTCAAAGGATGACCGGTACCTCTTTTCAGTATCTCGACATACCAACAATATATTATGCTGGGATATTCGTGATTCAGCAAACATACTGTTTGAGTTGCCTCGGCCAGGTAAAACAAATCAAAGAATACATTTTGATTTGGATCCATCTGGAAAGCACTTGGTCACAGGAGATCAGTTTGGAAATCTGATAGCGTACGATATCTCATCACCCGAGGAATACAAGCTGGTGAAATCAATGAAGGCACACGACGGTAAACCAAGCTTCTTTTTTTCCTTGTCACATTTATAACTAAGCCCTCCTTATAGATCTCATCTCATCTGCTACATTTAACCCAGTTTATCCATTGATTGCCACTTGCTCTGGGCAGCGTAAGTTTTCGATACCAAACGATAGTGAAGAAGATGAAGAAGACGAAGACGAAGAAGTGATAGACAATACACTAAAGGTCTGGCGGGTGACAGGTCAATATGAATGGTTCAGTTATTTTATTTCTCAAGAGATTTCATAGGAAGGATCAAATAAAACACTGACACTTTCACCAAAATGAATTCTTCTAATTGCTTCTGCAAATAAGGGAGCCACCGGCAAGATTTGGATCTTGCTACACTTTTTCACGTGTTCATCCTGAGGCACACTGTCGCTGACAATGACATGGTCCAAATGGCTTGAGTGGATACGATCGATTGCATCACCAGACAAGATAGCATGTGTGATAAGTGCATAAATCTTGACAGCGCCGTTTTCATGCAGCAATTTAGCGGCTTTTGTGATGGTGAAGGAAGTGTCTGCAATATCGTCAATTAGGATACAGACCTTATTACGGACATCACCAACCAACATCAGGTCATGTTTTTGTGATTTGTCTGGACGACGGCGTTCTTTGTGGATCAATGCAAAGTCCATGTGTAATTTTTCTGCAATAGACGTAGCTCTAAAGAGAACGAGAAAGGATGAGCAGCCCAAGGCGAATTTGACTTTCTTACCTCTTTGCTCCACCTGCATCAGGAGACACAATAACTGCTTCTTTATAGTCTGGAATATTAAAATGTATATATTTGGCCATAGAAGGTAATGAAGACAGGTTATCTACAGGGCAATCAAAAAAGCCTTGGAACTGTCCCTTATGAGTTAGTCTTTCATCCAGAAATGACGTTATGTTATTTTTTTTTTTACCTGAGGATCATGCAAGTCCATTGTGATGATATGGTCCGCACCTTGAACATAGGTAAGTCAATGATAAATAGCCTTTTTTTTTTTTTTCTTGATTTTACCTGCACAAGTCAAAAGTTCGGCTATTAGGGTTCCAGATCTTACTACCCATTGCTTGTATCCATCATTATTTATGTTTCCATTCATGTTTTGTTGACAGTTATTGTTGTTGTTATTATTGCTGTTATTTTTCACAGTAGCTTGACGCGTTCCTAAGGAGATTTGTTGTTGTTGCTGTTGTTGTTGTTGTTGCTCAGGCTGTTTTTGTTCGGGTTGCTTTTGCTTTTGTTTCTGCTGTTCGGGCTGCTTTTGCAATTGCTGTTCTAAAAAGAATGGATTTTCGTTTGTTGGGCTTGAAGGAGTAGTAGCAATAGGTGTCGAAGGTACGGTAATGGGTGGTGGTTTGATAAATGGAGCACCCGAACGTTTGAAAGGTGCATCAGGTTGTCTTGAATAAGGAAAGAAGGGGATAACAGCAGTGACTTTACGAGCAGAAGCAGTTTTACAAGCTTGAATCATGATTAAAAGCTCAATAAAGTTATCGTTAACATGACCGCATCCTGATTGAACAATAAAGACGTCTTGTTCACGTACACTAGCAAAAAGCTCTACGCTTGTCTCGTTGTTGCTAAACTTTGATAAACGAGACTTTGCAGGTTCGATGCCTAGACGATCACATATTTGTTGTGTTAACTGAGGATGAGACGAGCCACTGAGGATAACAGGTCTTCTCATAATTTTTATTTAATTTGGGGAAAGAAAGAGAGTAATAGAGAAAGCCTCTTTTTTTTGGAATAAAGTTGATCTGTTTGTGTGACATTCATCAGACAGAGAAAAAAAAGAAAGAGAAGGGGGGACTACTGTATTTGCATACCTTTCAATTCTGCTAATTGTGCATATTGGAGAGAAATTCGCTTGAAGAGTAAAAGGATCATTTAGTGAATAATAATAATAATAAAGTAGTCGTATTTCTAAGATGAAACAAACAACGCCTAATGTAGATGTGTGCATAAGATAAAAAAAATCAGTTTAATAAACACGAAACAGCAACAACAAAAGAAAAATTGACAGGAAAATGATGCATTTATAGATTCTATCCCCTTTTTTATTTTATTTCTTTTCTTTCTCTCTCTTCATTTGTTGCTATGGTAATACATTGTTATTATATTTATTATTGTTGCTAGAATCATTTATCACTATCCCATTTTATATCCATGCATAGCCTCAAGTGTTTAAACCTGTCATTTTATTTCATGATCATTCTTACCCTTCAGATCTATCTGGTGTAACTCATCGAATTTATATACCTTATTATTGTAGTCCACTTATAGAGAAAAAGAAGGAGATGGTTCATTCGATGCTTAAATCGAATGGCAAGCTATGGTCTGAATACAGGATAGAGATAGATGATGATGACATAGGATCAATCAGTAGTCAGATAAAGAAAAAAAGACGTGGTAATCTACCAAAATCGATCACATCCATTCTAAGACAATGGTTAATTGAACATTGTCATAATCCATATCCAACTGAATCAGAAAAAAAGGAATTGAAACAAAAGACTGGTTTAACATTAAATCAAATAAGCAACTGGTTTATCAATGCCAGGCGAAGATTATTACCACAGATAATAGAAGGTAATAATTTCATACATAAACTTTTTATATATGTTGCTAATCTTCAACATAGGTTCAAAGCGCCATCATAGAAAGGTACATTCTACAAGGAAATGAACACTCCTTTATGAATAAAAAGACATTTGTGGAGAGACAGCAATGTTTTTTTTTTTTTTTCTTTCTTTCTTTTTGTCTCTACTTTTTCCTTCTTTGTCAAAATGCTCCGTAAAGTGTCTCTTAATGCAAAAGCGCCTATTCCATCGGTCACTTCTTTGGAGCCAACAAGGAAAGAAAAAAAATCAGTTCGATTCAAAGATACATTAGAAGATATTCGTATCTTTGTCAAGACAGATAGACCTACTGCCTGTCAAAGCAATCCTTCATCCTTCATTTCTTATACCTATCGCCTTCGCCGTGCCAATTGGACTCATCATGGACTTCCTGGTAAACCCATCGCCCTTGAGTCGATTAAGCTCTCAAGGTCTGATCAATCATATTTCCTCATCGGTCACTGTCAAGTAGTCAACATTGCTTATGAAAAGTTGGTCAAAGTTCGATACACTCTGGATAACTGGCAAACTTATCAAGAGGTCCAGGCAACCTATAAAGAGTCTACACTAGACAGTAAAGATAGATTCATATTCAGAATCGATCTCGTCGTCAATACTGCACACCACATATCCTTGGCCCTTCAGTACCTCGTGAATGGCAAAGAATATTGGGACAACAACCGTTGCCGTGATTATCGATTAGACATTGTCTCTAAAGCGTACACTGGTAAAACAATAAGCTGCAACAGTGACAGTGGTAGTAGCAGTTCCGATGATGAACCCGCTGATACAGACGATCTTATCATTACCTCACCATTACAATTAGAATACTATCCCTTAAAGACAACTATTGTCAAAAGTCATGCATTATTCATTTGTAAATAATATCATCATATAGTCATAGAAACAAAAAATAGCAATAAAAGAGACTGTGTGTTTCATTTTATTTCCTGGACTTTAGAAAACTATTTCATTCTGGACTGTTGCACAAATTATGCAATGTTTATATTGTTATGCATTTTTATTGGTCTTTACTTGCTTACGACGAACAGACACTGGTACAAATCCCAACAGCTCCTTTTGAAGGTCTCTTAATTGTGGTTCAGCCGATATAGTTGCTACAACCGGCTTCTTCGGTTGCTCCTTTGCTTCACTCGATTCTTTGACTTGTGAATCATATTTCACGGGTGATGATGAATATGTCACGGGTGCTGCTTGATATTGTGGATGCTGTGGTTGTGGATAATGAGGCTGTGGATAATAATATTGTGGATATGCCATATACGGCTGTTGTTGTTGTTGTAGTTGTTGATAATTTGGAGGCAATGGTGGAGGTGGTGGTGGCACCCTGCCTCCATACGCCTGTGGTGGAACTTGTGAAGCAAATGGCTTAGATGGAGGTGGACCAGGTGGTAAAGGAATTTCGTATTCATCATCAGATTCCGTCAACTCTTTCTTTTTGTTTTCCTCTTTCATTTGCTCAGACTCTGGTAAAGGTATTTGATCCTCTTCATTTTCATCTTCCTCGGTTTCAATGCCTTCTATACTACCAATACTATTTGTGTCGCTTGTATCACTTGATGTATCTGTCTCGCTTTCTGATCCCGTAGTCTCATCTTCGTCTTCATCGCCTTGATCTGCTGCTGTCTTTTTTGATGATGTGGCATCTGTGTATGATATGAGTTATTGCCGTCTGTTACTACACCCCAACTTACCTTTCTTCTTTGCCGGCACAAACTTTCCGCTCTTTGGATCATACACTAATTTCCTTGATTCTCCTTCATGCTTTCGTTCCTGTTCCTGCATACGTGCGAGATAAGCTGCTTGGGCCCTGGAGAAGGCATTAGAAATCTTTGGCTTTTATTTATCTCGTAGTATTACCCTGTGAGTTGGCTTCCAGCGTTCTGTTTATAGTGAATGATTGTTATTAAAATTGCATGGCTGATAATTTAATTTCTTTTACCTTTTTGGCTTTTTCAATCTTGCTAGCCTCTGCTTTCAAACTATCTAAACGTGCTTGATCCTGTTTACTCAATTGACCACTGCTGGCTATCATGTATAAAAAAGTCAACATGGGGAAGTTGTTGATATAATTGTGCAAATATATATACCTAAATGCTCTAATCTTGATATTTCACCTTTCACTTTGTTGACATCTTTCTTTGCTAAAACACTTTCGCGCGCACGCTTACGTTCTTCTTTGTTCTTAAAGATAGGTTATTGACTATACTCACTTTTTCTTCACTTCTTCTTACTTTTTTAAGTTCTCTCTTTCGCTGCTTTTTACCTATTTATACATACAATGTATGCATATATTTAGCAAGTTATTGACTTTATAATTATGTTTATTACGTAAAGCATCTGCTGGATTAATGGATCGATTAGACTTTCCCATTATTATTCTGTACAGAAACAAAAGGAACCTTCACAATGTCATTTCATTGATTTAAACAGCAGCCGTGACTGGTTATTGCAGTTTCATCGCACCTCTTTATACTGCACAAATTGAGATACAAGTATAATAGTTACTTATGAAAGCAATGCTCAATTGAATATCAAAGGAAGCACCTCATGTCTTCTTTCAATTGATTGATACTCTCAAAATCCATGACATCGAATTTTCTTGATCATCCTGTACTCTCTCTCAGACGCCTAGGAAACATTTTCTAACTTTTAGAATAACGTTGGGCAAAACGAAAGTGAAGGATGGTGATTATCGTCTCTCTCTCTCAGACCACGCCTTATTCTTTTTTTTTCCTTACGCCCAAAAAAAGAGTACACCGCATCCGATTACTATAACGATCGCACTGTGGCTTGGACTTTGAACACCGAGGCCATCTTTAAAAATTTTCTAGGCCTTGGACTTGGATTTAATTCTTTCTTCCACTTTTCAAATAAAATAATCAGTCAAAATGGGTCGTATGCACACTCCTGGTAAGGGTATCTCTGGCAGTGCCCTCCCCTATCGCCGCACTCCTCCTTCTTGGGTCAAGACCACTGCCGAAGAGGTTGTTGACATGATCTGCAAGAATGCCAAGAAGGGTCTTACTCCTTCTCAAATTGGTGTCATCCTCCGTGACTCTCACGGTATTCCTCAAGTTAGATCCATCACTGGTAACAAGGTCCTCCGTATCTTGAAGTCCAACGGTCTTGCTCCCGAAGTCCCTGAAGATTTGTACCATCTTATCAAGAAGGCTGTTTCCATTCGTAAGCACTTGGAACGTAACAGAAAGGACAAGGACTCCAAGTACCGTTTGATTCTTATCGAATCTCGTATCCACCGTCTTGCTCGTTACTACAAGACTTCTGGTCAACTTCCTCCCACCTGGAAATAGTATCCTTTTTATTGTTTATATACTAACCGTGATAGGATGATATTCCTTCTTTACTATGCCTATTCGAACATTACGCAGGGTTGCTTAGAGCGGCTCGAGTAACTGTTCTCCTTAACCCATATTCTTGTTTTTTTATAGTGAGTCTGCCACTGCTTCTGCTATGGTTGCTTAAATGGCCTATGCTTCAAACGATGGAGTCTGCTGCAAAACATATCTTTTTTATGGATAATAAACATATCGCACGGATGATGTTTTTGTGTGCTCAACATTTTGCAATATATATTTATATTGTAGTTTATTAATGTTGTGTTGAGAAATAATAGCGGGGGTTTTCATAACAACATATTATTATACACATTTTAAAAAAGAATACATAAATCTATACACAATTGTTTTTACCATCCCTTCATTTCATTAATAACTGCTCTTTCTCTGTCTTTACTCATTTCGCCATACCCGATGACACGCATCGAGAAAGAACCGCTACCACCTGTCAAACTGCGAAGTGCGCTTGAATAACCAAGCATAGAACTCAAAGGAACATGCGCTTTGATGACCTGCTTCGGTTTGTATTCATCGACTTGCGTATTGATTAAGAGAGAATCATTAGGAGCATAGACTTCAACATGATCTGTATTCTCTGTATCCAGTGCATCTGAGGACTCTAGACCCATGACATGACCTCTACGTGTACCGCTTAAATCACTGACGACAGTGCCTATATGGTTCTCATTCACTTCGGTATAGACTTCCATCATTGGTTCGAGTAAGCAGGGATTTGCCTTCTTGACAGCATCATACACACCGTTAGAGACACAGGCTGAGATTGCACCCAAGGTTGTCTCAGGGCCGAATGTTCGAATGTCGTACGCCTTGACTTTGAGCTTCGTCAGAGGGAAACCTAACAAGGCTCCACGAGCCATGCCAGCATAGAGACCATTTTGAACTGCCTGTTTGACGTCTTCTGGATCTAATGAAGAGTCGCCTTGTTGTTGCTCTGTAGCTGGGTCTTGCTTGAGTGACACATCGGTTGCCAACAAATTACCAGCGTAACTAAACCATCCTTCCTCAGGCTCCTCATCATCTGTAGGTGAAATCTCCACGCGGCAAGCTGCTTTGGCGCGTTTACCCATGACTTCTTTATCATACTCAGAAACCACGGCAGCCTCTCCCTGACAGGTCTCACGGTAACTGATCCTCATCTTGCCCATCTCAGCCTTGACCTTAAAGTCATTCAACAGTCTATCCTTGACGATCTCAAGATGAAGTTCACCCATACCACTGACTAATCGCTGTCCGCTTTCCTCATCTGTCCAGACACGCAAGGATGGATCCTCACGTACGAGATTCTTTAGAGCTTCTTCAACAGCAGCCTCCTCTGAGACAGAGGCGGGTTCGATCGCTGCAAAGAAGGCAGGATGAGGTACTTCGATACTGCCGAGCTGATGACCGGATTTGATTGCTGTTGAATCGTTGGACTGGACCAAAGTATCTCCTGTACGTGTATCTTTCAAGCCGACAATGACACCGATATTGCCACTTCCGATGGTAGGAATCTCTTCGACGTCTTTAGCATACATTTGTAGCAGCTTGTTGACTCTTTCTTTGGTGCGAGTGGCTGTGTTGAATAGTGTCGCACGTGCATTTAATTTACCTAAAAGAGTAGAATGAACAAGACAAGTTAAAATAGAGTTGCCTTTCTCTACCTGAATAAACCTTGACATAGACCATAGGACCGCGCTTTGAATCATGTGTGACCTTGAAAGCCAGGGCGTAAAGCTTGCCTGATTCAGACAGTGGCACGCTAGTCGTCTTGCCACGACCGTCCGTCACGATAGCAGGAGGTCGGTCGAGGGGACTAGGAAGGTAATCGAGAACAGCATCCAGTAGAGGTTGAACACCGAGATTCTTAAAGGCTGCTCCACACAAAACAGGCACTGCCTTGTTATCAAGCGTTACTCTTCGGATAGAAGCCTTGATCGCCTCAGGTGTCACTGCCAGATGATCTCCACCCGCATCATCAAAGAAGGCGTCAATAATCTTCTCATCCATCTCGGCCAAGGCTTCGATTAAGGCGGTTCGGCCACGCACAGCTTCTTCCAGAAGCACAGAATCCTCTATTGGCTTACGGTGCATCACAGATCCATCACCATGCGTGGGATCCCACTCGATAACTTCCATTGTTACCAAATCTGCAACGGCCTTAAGCCCTCTATCTTCCCCATGCATGACTGGCAATTGCAGTACGAGTGGCCGTGTAAGCAGTTTCTTCCAGATCTCACGTACCGTTCGTCCAAATGCGGCACCTGTTCTATCGAGCTTATTGATAAATGCAATTCGAGGGATCTTATACTTGTCTGCTTGTTTCCAAACTGTCTCTGTTTGAGCTTCAACACCAGCCACACCATCAAGAATGGTGACAGCACCGTCCAAGACACGGACAGAACGCTCTACTTCCATCGTAAAGTCGACGTGGCCAGGTGTATCAATCAAATTGATTCGGTGGCCCTTCCAGCCAAATGTGATTGCTGCACTATTGATCGTAATGCCTCGCTCCCTTTCTGCAGCCAAATAATCCATGACTGTGTCGCCATCGTCAATATCTCCAATACGCTTGGTGACACCTGCGTAATAAAGCATTCTTTCCGTTGTCGTTGTTTTGCCTATTCGAAGAATCAGATCATGTCTAGTATCAAAAAGAGAAATGAACAAGTATACCTGCGTCAATGTGCGCAATAATGCCAATGTTGCGTGTTTTTGGTATAGTGAAATCTTTGGCATCTATATATAATGTCAGTTTTCTTTCTCTCTTTTCTTTACAATAATAGAACCTGTAGCAAATGTTTTGAAATGAGTTATTGATTTTGGATATCTTAACAAAGACGATGCTCTTTTATGACATGTTGATCGAAGCAGAGATGTCAATACACTTGGATACATGACTTTTTTTTTTCTATAAAAGAAAAAATCAAAAAGGGGAGTATCCAGTTCCAAGGGGTAAAATAAATTCTGTAAAGAAATTGGAGAGAAACAGCTGCTATGACTTGATGAAAAAAGTGATGCTTTAAACAATATGCATAGTCTACAACTCGATGATCTCGTCAAGTGTTACAAGAGCCTATCAGACTGTTGCTCAAATGAATAATGAAAGTAAGCTGTCAACTTTGTCCTTCCACAGATTGAATTGTTATTTATTATGATTGTTTATCTTTGGTCTGTCTTTGTTATAAAATTCACAAAGACTGTTGATATACAAAAATATACTCTTCATCTTTCTCTTGGTCAGTAATAATTCTGTCCAAATATTAGAGTCATTACTATTTGCAACATTTATGCTGTCAGTGTATCCTCATCATTTCTAGTTTCTAGCACAAAAAGACACATACAAACACGCACTCAGAGGACTGAACATATGGTACTTGTCTGCCATACGTATGCCACAAAAAAGGGGGAACAATACCTTTAGGATTCAGTTGGATACACATATCACCACCGAAATGGTGACATGAGCGATCCAAGGGCCAATCAAAGCGGCTATTCGGTGGCGCCCTCACCACCAAAGGCTCCGTCTCTTGTCAAAGAGGGATGTCTTGACAAAATTTTGTGTCCTGCTTCAATATATGAGATCATAATTGAGCGAATATTAATGGCTGCATTGATATCCCTCTGCCAGACCTGTTACCATTCTCGTTAGGGCTACTTTCGCTTGTTTTATGGATAAGCACTTAAAATATCTTGGCCATTACCAGCTGGACACAGTCTGCATTGTTTCAACTGGTAAATAGCAGGTAGATAATCTATAGGCATAGCTTAGCACCAATTAAACTTGATTCCATATGTTATACGACTTACTGCCTGGCATTCTTTCTGAGCACTGTGGTGTTCTACAGATGACATGGCGGTCATCGTCCAAGCAGTGCATTGCAGCATTCTTTTGTCCTTTTAGTCGTAATCTTCGTTTTCTTTTGGAACATAAAGAGACTCCATGTCAACAATCGTAATTTAAGCACATCAATTGTATACCTATGACTACACACTAATGTCTGTGCTTCGTATTTCTGATCCAACTTCCTGTGGCATTTGCAACAAGTAATACTTGTTCGAAATTCATCGACAGGGATAACAATTGCTTTTTTTTGCCAGTGCCCTTTGTGTCCTCTGTGTGTAAACGAGACCATTAGTACGGACGATTAGTTAAAGGTTCCATGTTAGTATACCTTTACTGGTATAGGTGTATACCCCTTCTTTGTTCCTGGTAAGCTCGCATCACCATACGCAATCACTGTTCTCCTGCCATCATCAGCCTGATTTGCTTGATTACTCTTTTTAAAAGCTCTTCTTGCTTTCTGTCTTTTTTGGGTGCTTGTCTTATGCGCCAACGCGCAAGGGGCTCCAGGAGAAGTTTTCGCCAGCACAAGTTGGCACATGTAATCGTCTGTAATTTGCCGATTACTATACAAATATCCTTTGTGCAACTTTTCTATAACAATGTGTCCAGAATTTTTGTGTTGCTACAGGTGGAAACTGTTCTTTTTTACAGTCTTTTTCAATCCAGTTACTTATAATAAGTAACCCTAAATCCATTGCATCTGCACGTAAAAGCGAGAATTCTTCTGCCAACTTTCTCAGAATTTGCTAATGGTGCGAAAAGAAAAAAGTATGTGTGAGTAATAGATCTACATTCTTTTGCATTCAAAATTACGTACTCGGTACTCTTTATAGTCTTGATTTAAAAATGAGAATAGTTTACACTTTCGAGTAAAGTGGCTATAATCAGGCTGTAATAAAATGCCTTCCAGTGAAGATTTGCCTTGTGTTTTTTTGTCTTTTAGACTTGGGTGTGGAAGAGGATGGTGTTGGTCTCTTGACTATATTGGAATTGAGCTTCAAAAGGAAGTAATTCAATGTAGCGGATAACTTACGTGGCATCTGGTTAAATAAAAGAAGAGAAAAGCAAATTCAATATCTTTAACAACAGTATTTGTGTTATTGCTGGTAAATACCAAGCTAATCATTGTTGATATGTAAAAGTAGTGACAACAATTGCATTTTGACGGCAAACCAAAGGATTTTTCTTTTGCTATACCAGAAATAGTGACAATCTCATAGTACTTTGTTTATATTAACTCATGGCAGTGATCATGTAGGCTTTGTCATCTCTTTCATTCCTTTTTCTTTACTGCCATTCAAGTAACTTTGGCTACCTTATTGTTGTCTTTAGTGGAGAATTAAAAACGATGAAACGAGAAGTTTGATAAAATGAACTTTAAGCATGAACGAATCATCATCTCCGATATCACTAAACATTGTAGTTTGCTTTTAATACCTTTATCTATATTTGGGCAAACTATTTACAAAGAGGAACAAAAGTCTGAATCGCTTAATCTTGGTTGATTATGTTCATACCGATTTTATGCACAATACCGCAAAGATAGCTGCTAACATCGGACGTATGAGCTCAAAGACTAGAGAAGCAAAAAAGAGAATGATTGTAGTAGAAGAGATCAATGAGCTGTCATTAGAAGATACGGTGCAGAAAGTGCATATTGATGAAGAAGTTTGTTATATTGCTAAGTCTTTTACGACGTAAGCTGTATACGATATACCAACTGAACAAGGAATGATGACTGCATGCAGTTGTATAGACTTTCAACGAAATAGGTGTGCCTGTAAGCATATGCATTTGGTTTATCGCTTCGATATCGCATTTTCTTCGACATCGCTCATGCTAATCGTAATCTTTTCAAGACAGAGACTGGCAGAATGCTTTAAATGGTAGAACCAGTGACTTACAGGCAAGAAAAGGTCTATCAGTAGTGAAGAGGAAAGCAACAGGAGAGCCAGTTCCAGTTTCTGCATGCCTGATCACCAAAGTATACAACAGGCCATCTTTAAATACAGTCATACTATGTGTTGCATCCAAAGAAAAATCCCTTCGTTTCGGCTAAAAGGGATGCTTGCCAAGCTGAGCAGAATCCAAAGGTGAGCGAACTGTCGTAGTCATTGTCGATGAATACATTGTAATTCTTTGTTTCCAGATGATTCAACCAGTGTTTGACAGATGTTTTCTGATCGTCATGCCTCTTGTAAACTCTTTCAAATACTTTCCTGATGTTGTACACGTCTTCACTATGAATAAATTTATCTCGATGGGGAATGCTTGCTGCAGCTTCATTGTGAGAGTGAAATGCTCTATGCATAGCAAAACGTACGTTTCTAGTATTATATCCTTCTTGCAGTCGCTGAAGAATGGCTTCTTTGACATCTGTAGACAGAGGAAGGTGCTGAAGATCCTCTGCAGAGCCGAGAACATGACAGTGGTTACCATCCACCGTGATAACCACTTCCTCAGGGTTGCTGAAATAGCAAGTTGCTATCAAACGAGCCTTGCATCCGACTTTCTTACTTTTTTTTTTTGCAAGGTTCTTTGAATGGCCATAGCGCTTCGCTTGCTTCCAGCACGATGGCATTCATAGAGACTTCTCCAAAGATAGTCTGCACGTGGTCTACCTCTAGTTCCATCCAACCCTTGATCCGTGATATCATTTCTAGTTGTCTTCCTAATGACCACTTGACACCATACTTAACAATATGACTCTCAATAACTTGTACTGTGCGATATCCGTAACTTGAAGCTCAGGTACAGGACTGTAAGCAGCAATGTTAATTTCAGTTGAAGAGTTCATTTTTAAAAAGATAGAAATAGAGAGAGTAGTAGAGCTATAAAATAAGAAGCAATGTTGTGTTTATTGTATTAATATTTGTTTTAAAGGAACAAGCTGTCGGTGACTAACAGCTTGGATTATTGAAAAGAAATGATATAGTTCGAAAAAGGAACACAAAGTTTAAAAGAAAAGCAGTATTTTTCGTTGGGTATTTACGTGGATGCATTCAGTTCCATCACGTCACTTTCTGATAGGACAACTGGGATTAAAAATATGTAGAATTCGAAGGAAAGAGTGGCAGGAGCCAGCAAAATCAAGATACACACACATTACAAAATATTTTTTTCTTCTTACAACATAATTCCTTTTTAATATCAAAATGTTTATTGTCAACTGGTTCTACGATGTCTTGTCCTCTTTGGGTAATGAAGAAAAGACAAACATAAAGTAAAGCATATAGTGCCCGCCATCTGACTCGTTTTTGCGCGTTTTGCTTCATTTAGGTCTTTTAAACAAAAATGCCAAAATTCTCTTCTTGGGCCTTGATAATGCCGGAAAGACTACTCTACTCCACATGTTGAAGAATGACCGATTGGCTACTTTGCAACCTACTCTTCATCCTAGTAAGTTACAGATGAGATTTGTTTTTCATATGATAATAACAATTATGTGTAGCTTCTGAAGAACTTTCTATTGGTAACGTCAAGTTTACAACATATGACTTGGGAGGTCACCTTCAAGCACGTCGATTATGGAGAAATTATTTCCCTGAGGTTGGAGGTATCGTCTTCTTGGTTGACTGTGCTGATCATGCTCGCTTTTCTGAAGCCAAGGCAGAGTTAGATGTAAGTGCTTTCTTTATAAAAGAAGAGGGGGAAAAATGAGTACTGATGTGTGTCCTGTAGGCTTTATTGGCTATCGAACAACTTTCAAAAGTTCCTTTCTTAATTCTTGGTAATAAGATTGATGCACCTGGTGCTGTTAGTGAAGACACACTTCGACAAGAATTAGGTTTATTCCAAACAACTGGAAAGGTAAGCTTTATTATTTTCAAGGTTAAATCTAACTTCTTTTTTTTTTAGGGCAAGGTTCCTTTGACAGATATTCGCCCTATTGAAGTATTCATGTGCTCTGTTGTTATGAGGCAAGGTTATGGAGAGGGTTTCCGCTGGCTCTCTCAATATGTCTAATAAAATCATTATTTTCGAAAAATGTGCCAACTTTGTGTGTGCCTACGTTTTACTGCATATACATCAAAGTCCAAGTAAAATAATAATAATAAAAGCTATAGATTCAACTCAAACAAGCCCTTGATCTAAAGAGAAAATCTAATGCGTCCTTTCTGTCTCTCCATGCCACACTTTGCAATATTAGTTATCTACATCGATCTTACCTGGGTAAGACAGGTCTTTTTTTTTTTGTATGCACTCGAGTAAAATACTATAGGATCGAATCTTGGAACTATTCGTGAATACCATAGCCTTAATGCGACCGAGTATTCGTCAATAAGTACAGTGCCGGTTCAACTACTGCAAACGTGTATTTACAGAAAGGAGCATTGCAAAATATATATCAGCTGTTTGCTTTTCCTACATATTATTATTTTTAGCGCCTGTGCACAGCAAAGTGAAAGAATACAATGTAATCATGATGACAAAACACTTGAGCTGCTTTTTTAGTTGCCTTCATGTTCCGAAGGATAAAGAATTTTGTTATTGTGATAATGTGTTTTATTAAATGATGAATATAGGATATACAAGTAATATGGCATGTTGATATATAAAATGAAATTGGGGGTGCATTAAATGGCAAGATCGGAGACATCGTTCTCAACAAAAATTTCGCTGCCAACAGATGGAAGGCCATCATAGATGACATACAAGAAGCCAGCCCCAGGTGGGAAGATAGCAGCATGAGGTGGGGCAGTAATTTCGATGGATTGTAAGTCCTCTGATACTTTATGATTCAAAAAGACATATCTTTGCGACATGTGCATGGAGTGAGTACTGAATCCAGGTCGAAGCAAGCCAACACGGACCTTGTCAGCGGCATCCTTGCCAGCCAATCCTTCGAGATTCAAAAGGACCTTGAATGTCTGATCATAGGTAACAACTCGAGGAACGTGTGAGATGCGAGGACGTGTAGGATATTTGAAGAGATATGGAGGAGAGAAGTATTCAACGCGGAATTCAGTGGGATATTCAGCGTGAATATCAGGAGGATCAACATTGTTAGAACCAGCGATCCAGACACGGCCATCGGGTAAAGTTAAGGCTACAGAATGATACATACGAGCAATGTCTGTGTTTGCCAGACCTTTAGTCCATCGGTTTTTTTTATCAGCTGTAGGGGTATAGATAAGAGGATCAAATGTGGGATCGTGATTGCGGCCATTGTAACCAGCCCAGCCACGCTGGCAGCCATTTACCCAGAGAACGTTGCCATCGGCCATGATAACACCATCAGGCATAAGACGTGGATAGACAAATGTGTCCATTTCCCATTTAGGATTCTCGTCACCCAAGTTGATTCGGCCACAAGTGTCATCAGCTTTAGCAGTATTCTTCATTCTCTCAGAGCCACCACAAACGAGAATCTCAGGTTTATAATCATTCTTGGGATCCAAAGGTAGTAATACAGCACCACCAGTTAGGGGGTAAGAACGAGGGACACCGGGAATATCAGGCAATCTCTTTACAATCTTTTGCTCTTTATAATTGTAGATGATTGACTTCTTGTTGGCAAAGATAAACAAGTTACCGTCAGGCAAGACGAATACGAATGGGTATAAGTTGTAGGGCATTGTTTCATTCAGGAACGCAAATGGAACTTCTCCTTCAGGTCTTGGTGGCCAGAATTCATAAGAAGGTACATTGATCTCTTTGCGATTGACAGCTGCACCTTTAATAGATCCGCCAATGATAAACAGGTCACCTTCAGGCAATTGCTCAACTGTTGGGTACCAACGGTTCTCGGTCATCTTTCCGGTTTTATATTCATTCCACCAGCAAGAATTGTCGGTACAGGGAGTAAAGTGTCGAATAGATTGCCATCCAGGCTCAGCCTTCCAATTTCTTCCTCGCTTTTCACCACCACCAGTACTGATGAAGCTACCGTTCTTTAAGAATCCACCAGCTGAACAGAAAGTGTTTGTTTCTAGTGGCAGGGGTCTGTAGGTGTTTGTATCCAAATCATACTGAACAGAGAATGCGCTCTGTCCTGAGTCAAATTGAGCTTCGTTCCATTCTGCTTTATCAATAATAAGGATTGTCTTTTCGCTATAGATGTAAAATGAAAAATCAATATATGAAGGGAATATGACATATCCATTAGTTACTTTAAAAGGACAGCATGCATGGCAGCAACACCCGTTCTGCCATTTTGTTCCATTTTTCCTGTCTTTGCCAAAGGAGACATAACTTGTTGAGAATCTTCCCAAACGAAAGGCAAATCAAATTGAGCATGAGAATATGTCAGGAACGTCGCAGCTGTTGCTATGGTAACAAACAAAGAAGCCTTCATATCGAAGATGGATTGTTTTTAAAAAAAGAAAGAAAAAAATAAAGATTATTTCCAGAAGCTATTTATAGTATTAATTTTGCGGGGCTGAAGAATAGAAATAAAAGCATAAGGTGATCTTTTTTGTAGGCAAAGTGCCAGCCCAGTTATTACTATGACTTAACTCTAAAACAAAAAAAAAAGAGGTGATATGTTTTATCATTGTACATCTTTAATTACGCTCTGTATCCTTGGATACAATTCATTCTTTTAAAAGAAATCGATTTATTGCAGTAATATCATATGTGTTACTTACTACTGAATTGAACTTTTTTGCAGATAAAAGCAAAGAAAAAGACGACAATATGGAATACAGCATAATAGACAACGTTATGTAAGTGGCTTAAAGAGGCTGGCGGATCTCAAAAGGGCTGCTTTGTTGTTCCAGTCGCTCTTTTCATTGAATGCTATTTTAGGAAAAGAAGTTAATTGAAAACGGTATTATGGTTCTATTAGTCCGAGGTCACAGACCAAAGGAATAAACCTATTGTACGAGTAACAAGAGTCTCTTGTTATCCAGTCCAATTACAATTATATACCCATTGCGCTATCCTTTACGTTTAAACTCTATATTTATTTAATGAAAGAATTGATAGCACACACAAAGAGGTACCTTCGTCCAAAGTATAAGTGTAAATTCCACATAATTGTAGGATGCTCGAACAGTAATTCCTTGAGCAACAGTTTCTGTGAGCTGTCTGGTTAATAGTCTACATACACCAATAGCTACTTATTCTTTCTTGGCACTATCTGCTTCCTCTGTCATCTTTCACAGGTGCGAATAATGGTGACCATTTTCTTATAAATGTTTTTATCTTTATATTGATATGACAGATAATGCCAAAATTTCCTTTTGTGTGAACTTGTATATTAATTTATCGATATTTCCATCATATGTAATAGTTCTCGACCCAAGGTAGTGTTATTCAACTCTTCAGGGATTCTTCGATATAGCTTACCTTTAGCTTGTAGTTTCTTCCTTGTCTGTATGTCATAGTTGATCGAGTAGCTGCTACAAGCGATTATAACACTAGCCTTGAATCATATCGTCTCCAGATTTTGTCCAGTAGGACTTTTGCTCTTTTCTTTGAGATGTTGTGACGAATTTATCACTATGGACTTCCTATATATTTGCTTTACCTGACTTTCATTTGTAGATGTCTTTCATTCCTCATCAACTGGATTAAGGAAAGCAAATATAACTGGTCGTGTTGACTTGTTAGGATCTTAATAGCCATAATCCCTACCTTCAATACCAACCAAGTAGAACTTTCTACTATCAGAATATCTTTCAATGTAATTTAAGAACGGTTCACCATTCTTTAATACACTTGTCTGCTTTGAAGGCAAATGCCCTATACTAGGAATGATAATGTTAGATTATATATTTTTGACCCTATTATTCTCTAGTAGCTGTGATAATATAATATATAATATAATAACAAAGGATACAGTAAAACTGAACTGTGTACTTGTTGATAAAAAGTAGTTCTTATTTAAGTTTACTGTCAGATTATAGTTGTCATGGGTTTAGAGAGTTGTTCTGGAGGCAAAATAGCTTAATTATGGGCCATTTAGCTTTACCATTAAGATATCTGAACCAAGAGATGATCTTGTGTATTAGTTTCTGTTATCGTAAAGGTAATTGTCTTAGTTTCAATAAGCGTGAATTATGTTCGAATATGACGCCAATTAACCAATAAGCATCGTTTGAGCTAACCTCCTCAACTTTCATAAACCCTATACATTTGTCTACACATTTGTTATTTGAGACGCTTTCTGATTCCTTTATAAGACTATCGATATCCAAAATTCTCCTAGGTATTTCTGATTGGATATTGCCATATTCAAAGCCATACCAAAGAGCTGGGCCACCATAACTCTTAAAAAGAAAGAGGCACGGGAACGTATTTACCTCATGGGATTACCAGAATTATCGTCATCCTTGAGCTTTTCTATCGTTTGTACTAATATCTGGATTAAGCCTTTCTATCATTCCGTTTGTTTGGGGAAGATAAGTCAGATCTAGGATTCATTTCCGACAGGCACACTAGAGCAAACAATCATGATTGTTTTATAAGCGCGATCTTGACGCGAAAAAAAAGATGCCGCGTCTATTTATTTTCATTTATCTAAAATGACAAACATTTCTCTCAACCACTTAAACACTGCACAAGCCTTTTCCCAAGCAAGACTTATGAATGAACAACGCAGAGCCATTTGCATTAGTGCAAGTCTGCACCTGGATTAACTTAGAAAGAGCTGACTGAATGGACTACCAAAGAGTTTGACTTTACAATGAAGTTCTTGCAAAGTGCTATTTCAAAGATATTAAAGAGATCTTGGGAATTCATGAGCATGCTTGATGATCGATTTGCCAGAAAGAATAACAAGCCAAAAGCCAATGCCAATAAAACTGACCTACTCAGTTGTGAAGGCAAAGATACAGATGTATTTTTAAATGATATGTGGTTTAATTTGCTCTATATGCATCATAACTAAAGCACTTGTAGAAGTAGTAAAAAATGAGTCAATAGAAGAGAAGGAACGTGAAGCAAAAAGGCAGAGAAATAGTAGCATGCTAGGTCTGGAGATGGCATTCCTAAACCGTGTTTCCCTTAATGAGAAGGAAACTCTTATGCTGGAATTGATGAGAGAGACAATCGATAAACTGAAGAAAGACGGCATGGATGCGCAAAAGCAAATGTCTATTCTCCGCTTTTTCTCCCCTAAAAACAATAAAAGCTCCTAGAATGACATTCCAAAATAGAATATGACAAAGTCGATGTTTGGCTGTATTGAGCGCATAATCTGGGTATTCAGCCATTGAGTGACGATCCTCGGTCAATTCATGCTTCTATTAGCCCGCGGCCACAGATCGAAGGACCGATAGAACCACTGTATTCAGGAATAACTTGTCGCTTAGTGAAAGCAAGTATGATCCAGTTACCATTGACAACCACTCTTGCTACTTCCTATTACTGTCGCTTATTTTCCAGCTGATGCTGACTTAACTGCAGTGCTCTGGTTCAAAGTATATTCTTTTTGGCAGTGATACACATTTTCTCAACTGAGTGATTCAAAGCTTTTATACATCATACAAAATCACCACAAGGCTCATTATTTACTTTTAAGAAACTCTAAATTTAGCTGGTGAAGAATTTGTCTCCTAAATTCGGTATTAATGACTTTTTAAAACCTCTACAGTCTTGAACCAGACACCAAAGATATCCTTGTCTATCAATAAATTAGACTCGAGCGAAGGTTCTTTCATGACTAGAAGTAGTTTTGAAAACGGCTCTTTTCGACTAGCAAATTCTCATAAATAGTATTTTTCAAAGTATGTCAGTCATGCTTTATTCCAAAGGTGTATTACAAGTCAGCTTGCTCTTCTTGAAAAGTATCTGAATTGACAGATTTTTGGTGAATAGAGGAGATACTGATGTCACTAGACATTGTGAATGCTCTACTGATGATGAGAATATCAACATAACTAGATGTTTTTATTGATCCCCTCGTACGACTGTGATCCTTGCCTTTTTCTTTGTTTGGGACAAGCTGAGGATGAGCAAGCTCTGCCAAAAAAGAGCCATGACCTGCAATCACGGATATTTTTTTATTACACTAAACTCAAGAACCCATTATTCTTCAAATATGGTAATCTTTAATCGTCCCTTTATGAGCAGTAATAGTCTCTGTGATAATAAGTTGACTTTTTTAGGTGTATTCTTCAGTCAGGCAACAATATATAAAAAATAGAAAATGTGGGAAAAAAGCAAGGCAAAACTTGTTTGAATCAGTAGTAGATATATAAATTCTTCCCCATCACTATTTTTCTATATAAAGCGGGTTTTACTTTTTAAGTGTAGCCCGTGATTCATTGTGTGAGCGTACTGTAAATTATATATATAAAAAAGCGGGGCAAGGTCAGATCTGCCACTGTTTCCCCATATTTTATTTATATATATAAGCTTTTTTGGCCTATATAAATAATTTATAATAGCTCCTTGATATGATTGTACAACCACGCAAATACGTCTTTATTCCGAATGTATATAAACTCATTCTCTTTTCTTTTCCTTTATACTTTATGTCTAAAGCTGATTTTGATTTATGCGAACGACAGTATCAGTGCGAATACTGTCTAAAATCGTTCTATCGACTAGAGCATAAAGTACGCCATGTTCGAACACATACAGGAGAAAAACCGCATCAGTGTACTTTCCCCCAATGTGACAAGAGATTCTCCCGTTCAGATGAACTAAGTCGACATTATCGTATACATACTTCACCCCCCACAATCTTACTTCAAAGACGTCGAAAAATTCGTCGATTGAGCTCAAATAAATGCCGATCTATGGATGATGAAGAGGCTTATTTGAAGCAACAACAGCATTGTTCCATTCTTCGTTTTTTACCTTCTTCAAGTGAACAAGGCACACAGATAATGACTAGGAATCGAAGTAGTCCTTACCGACAATCTACCAACGCCACTCTTCATCACTGTCCTGCAGTCAATTGCTCTAAATCCTTTTGGAGAAAAGGACAATTGATTCGTCATTTTCAAAAGCATCATCCAGATCATCACGAAGAACAACAACCACCGTCACCCTCCAGCAGTAGTCAAAGCTCAGACGATAATTCAGCATCTTGGTCGCCATTGGAAATGCATGTTTATTTACCCCCTCTGGATACAAAGTTAACACAACCTGTCATGTGGGATAATCAACCCTGTCGGTTACCTTCCATCAAAGACTTACTGCAGTCCGAAAATGCATTTTTTTAGCTCCCTTTTGTGTGTAAAGTAAATTTCGCCTTATAACATCCCTTTTTTATATACATGTAAATACAACAATGAATTCTTGTTTATACAATGATTCTAGCCTTTATGTAAACCCCCTTTTTTGCTTATCTCCTTATTTTCATTCATTGTTTTGAAAATAAAGAAACAATTTAATAATTCAAGAAAAGGGGGTGAAAATATAAATTACAACCTTTTCATCCTTGATTCCCCTTCAGTCTTTTCTCTTTATTTTAATGTCATTTACAGAGAATGATGATAATGTGCCTCTTTATTACCTTGTTGGTAAAACTGATTCATCAGACGAAGAAGACAGTGATCAAGACTTAGTCCCTCTTGCCTTTCTAAACAGTATCAAATTAAAATCTGCAGCAGAAAAATATAAGGAAAAGGTGAAGCAACAGTTTGTTAACTCGGAAAGGTTTATTCCTGATAAGAATGCTAACGATGACGATGATAATGTGCCTTTATCTCAAGCGTGTCGTGTAAAATAATAATAATAATGACAATAATAATAAACATTGCGGGTTCAATTGTATTCTCTTCCTTCAAACGCTTTATTTCTTCTATCTTCTTCTTTTGCAGCTGACAGTAGTTCTTTCCACAATGCTTCCTTTTGCATACTTGCCTTACATAATTTGTTACGAGCCTCCTGTAGGCATGACATGTACTCGTTACTATAATTAATATTTTCCTTTTTGAAATTGTATGAGTAGAGAAAGATACAAATACATATAATATATTACCAGGAGCAGCTCCTTGACTCTTTTGACGATCGATCTGGCCTCTACATCCACGCCTTCTTCCGTGTAGTCTTCCTCTTCCAGCTCCTTGGGTTCGTCGTCTTCCTTCTTGGCTTCCAGTGGAATACATGTCTTTTCCACCTTTTCAGTTAATTCCTTTGGATCAAGGTCATCCACTGCATCTGACTCATTCTTTGCGGCTGTCAGAGTAGCAGCTGCTGCTTTGGCCGCTTCTGTATCTTCTTTGTACTTTTTGATTTGTGCAGGTGTACGGTCAAAAGTGAGGTCGAGATAACGAGGGTCATCTTGATGTAAAATAGCTGAAAGACGACAAAGAACTTTATTAAAGTTCTTTTCGCCTTCAATGAATTCCATAGATGTCTTTGCTAGTGCGTCAATTTGAGTAGAACGTAAAATTCTTCGGAGTGCTGGTCGACGTACGATATCCGTTGGAACTTCGATAGGGCTTAGAATATCTTTTGAAAAAGTTTAATAAAAATAATAACAATCAGACAGTTTGTTGTTTAAATACCTTCAATGTTGATGAGTGTATATGGATCCTCTTCTTCATCAGATAATCCGTCTTCAATCCTTCTTCTCTTTCGTTTAATGACCATTCTCTTTTTACCCCCTTTGTTATACTAGAAAGAATGAGTACTCTAATGGGCCATCTGTAAATGTTCTTACTTCTGTTTCCTCTGAAAGTGTAGTCGTTGGACGTAGTCTATTACCATTAGAATCATTAGCTGCCCATTTTCTCAGTAAGTATAGGTCAAGGATAAATATGTTGTAATGTAAGTATTTGTTAATTAATTAAAAAAAAGGATATGTTTATAGCCACGATTATGTGGAACTAGTCCAACTTGGTCAGTATCACTATCATCGTTATTCTGAATCCATTTGGCTGCTGCTGGTTGTTGTTGTGTTGATTTATTTAAATGCGTGTCCATCAAGTAGGGGAAAAAAATATTATTTTTTTTCTTTCGTTTTTGCGAGAGAGAGAATCTACTCCGGCTAAATATTTTTTCTTTTTTTTTTGCCTCCCTTTGTCCATATGCTTTTTAGACCAGATGCATATGATATTTTTTTTCTATTTTAAGAGTATTTATATTCGTTTATACTATATTTGAGGAAAAGCGTCTTGTATAAATCCTCTTTTTCTCCAATTTAGTTAAAATGCACACATTTATGCAATTGACTGAAGAAAAACTCTAGACTGTCTCTTCATAGACAGTCATTTTGAGACGAACTGCTGTAAGGGTGAAATCATGCATAAAATGATGAACCAATCAAAAAGAAATGACAAAAATTCTGTAGGAAATAAAAGGGTCGGTATGTAGAATCTGATTTGTTGAAAAAAAGGAACAAAAGATTTGTGTTGCCATGACACAGATGAAGTGCATATGTCTGACAAAAGTAACCTCATCCAAGCAGATAAAAATTTGTCACCAAGGAGACACACGTTAAAACGGTAGTACAAAAAGATAAAAATAAAACGGGAAAATATTGAGATAAAAGATGTGTCAATGCTAAACTTTTTATAAAACAATACATCATACACACTTAATTCCCTCTTTCTTTTCTTGGTCTATTTTATTAATTTTCCGCTTATAGTCGAATTTATGCTTCTCTCTCTGTCTTTTTAAAAAAAGGAAAAATAATGGCATCGGGGAAATGGATCTAAAAAGTTCCAGAATATATAAAATGTGGAGGTTTAAAGTGTAACACTTCTGCATTTTAATTTTTATAACAAAAATGGTAATACAAAGTTGCTATGGTGAACCAATAAAATGAAACTGAAAAAAAAAGGATCTACTGGAAAACGCAAATAAAAAGGGAAACAAATTCTCTCGCTTTTTTTAATTTTTATTCTTTTATATTTTTCTCTTTTCTACATAAATTAGTTGAATGCCTAAATTTATTGGATCCATTGACCAAGGAACCACGTCTACACGATTTGTCATTTTTAATGAACAAGGTTCACTTGTAACTTTTCATCAAATAGAACTACAGCAACATTATCCCCAGCCTGGGTAAGTTTAAAAAGTTACCCTTTTTACTTACCCTTCATTAACCCCCCGTCTTCCCCCTTGTTTTTAGTTGGCTTGAGCATGATCCTTTTGAACTATTAGACTCTGTTAATATCTGTATTGAGCATGCTGTCCGTAAGCTATCTTTACTCGGCTATCAACCTTCTGATATTCAGTGTATTGGCTTAACCAACCAAAGAGAGACTTTGATTACTTGGGATAGACTAACTGGTGAACCTCTCTATCCTGCTATTGTTTGGAGTGATACTCGTACGATTGATACAGTTGAACAGTTATCAAAGAAATCAGATAAAGGAGCCGATGCCTTAAAGCACATCTGTGGCTTACCCATCACCACTTATTTCTCTGCAGTCAAATTGCGCTGGCTTCTGGACAACATCCCAATTGTGTCACAAGCCCAAAAACAAAACCGTTTATGTGTCGGAACTGTGGATGCTTGGTTGATTTATGTAAGTCTAGTCCCATATTGTGTGACTTTCCTTTTTAGATCGTTACATTGTTCTCATACTAAAAACTTCTTTATCTTCTATATAGAACCTTACTGGCGGCTTGGAACGTCATGGTGCCTACGTAACCGATGTAACAAATGCAAGCAGAACTATGCTTATGGACATTCATACTTTGACATGGAGCCAAGAAGCCTTAAAGTAAGAATTGACATCATTTCTACATCGAGCTATAATCTAATTTTTTTTTTTTAATTTTAGCTTTTTTGGTTTTGAACAAATTCATTTACCTCGAATTGTTTCATCTTCTGAAATCTATGGGGAGCTTGTTGAAGGGGCTCTCAAAGGTGTGCCCATTGCTGGTTGTCTAGGCGACCAACAATCAGCCCTCGTCGGTCAACAATGCTTCAATGTCGGTGATGCTAAAAATACTTATGGTACAGGCTGCTTCATGCTCTTCAACACAGGTGACAAGCCCGTAAAATCCAAGAATGGTCTTTTGACTACAGTTGCTTATAAATTGGGTGAGAATCAGCCTGCATCTTATGCACTTGAAGGTTCTGTTGCCGTCGCTGGATCATCCATCAATTGGCTCCGTGACAATATGGGAGTGATTGAAGATGCTGCTCAATTAAATGAATTGGCCTCCAAGGTGAAAGATACAGCTGGTGTTTATTTTGTTACTGCCTTTGCTGGTTTATTTGCTCCTTACTGGCGGTCAGATGCTCGCGGTACCATCTGCGGTATCACTCATTTTACAAAACTAGAACACATTTGCCGTGCTACACTGGAAGCTGTCTGTTATCAGTCTCGGGCTATCCTTCAAGCTATGAATCACGATGCTCAAAGCCCTCTTCGCATTCTCAAAGTCGATGGTGGTATGTCCAATTCGGATGTCTGTATGCAAATTCAAGCTGATATCTTGGGCATTCAAGTCGACCGTCCTCAGATGAGAGAAACGACTGCTCTTGGGGCTGCCATCGCTGCTGGATTTGCTGTAGGCGTTTGGAAATCATTTGAAGAATTAAGCAACGTCAACAAAGAAGGAAGATCTATTTTCGAATCCAAGATTACTCCTGAAAAGCGTGAAAAAATGTGTCGTGGATGGGAGCAAGCCGTGAAGCGCTCCTTTGGCTGGGCTAATCCTCATACAACCGTGTCTACTCGTGAAGAATTAGAAGTCATTTAGATTCCCTTCATTTTATTATCTTTTTGTACATTATCGTTCCTTTTAAATACTTGTATATTTCTATTTTATACCCTTCGCATGCACATGTCAAGTCAATTGACATTATACAAAGAATAAATAAAAAAAAAGTACACCTGTAGTGCGTATAATAGAAAACGTTTAATTTTATGCATTGTCTCTTTATTTGCCCTCTGTACATGCATGTATATGTGCATGTATTAAGCACTTAATATAAATGTGTAGGGATATATATACAAATATATCAACATGCAACTCCTTTTATCCATTTGAAACATGTTTTAGAGCAAGCAAGAAAGAAAAAGACACATGTGTATTTGGTAAAATATACATTTTTATTTAATATTTATACAGTGTATAATACAAAGAGTGTTTAATGCATTCCCTTTTCTTCACCATGTTCAACAATGTACTTTGCAATTTCTTCGGGTTTATGAGTACCAAAAGCAGATTCTAGTGCACCCTTTGAAGGTCGAATGTATTCACCAGTATTTCCACCAGCAACAGTCGTATGAATGTCAAAAGCTAATAAAAATATATAAGCATAACCGTTTCCCTTTTGACGCGTTTATATCAACTTACTTTGAACAACATCAATTAAAGGAATGGATTTATCCTTGCGATACTTATCAATCATGTCAGTGTTGGCAATCACAAAGTATTCAACATCGTCAGGACTCTTGTAGACAACCTTAGTAGCGTTTTTGTTTGGCATGTTTACGATAATAACAAGAATAAAAAGTAATAATAGAGTGTGTAGGCTGAAAACGTCTGGTGCTTTTATAGATTTTTTTTTTTAAAAAAAAAAAAAAAAGCTGCATGAATTATTATGACGTTAAGATGATGAAAAACAACCTTGTCGGAGATTCCATGGAAAATACTGTATGTTCAATATTTCTCTCTTTTTGTTTTGCCATCATGACGTTGAAGTTGTCGAAACTAAGAAGAAGCTAAAAACAAAGAAAAACGCGTCGAAGATGATGAAAGACAAAAATTATACACCTGCTTAACATTATTCATTGGCTTATTTGATTTTCTTCTTTATACTTTTGCTTCTGCTGTTAGCGGTATACCCAGGAACAAGAAAGGTATATCTAAAAATAGTAAGAACGCTGATATCTATCTTGAATCTGTCAAGCTGCTTATACTATTTAAAACTATGAACGCCCTGCTTCTTTTCTTACTGTATTATTATTTTCCTTCTAAAAAAAACAGTAATGAGCGTCGCCCTTTTTATATATCCATGTATTTAATACATGTTCATTATCTCTTAAAAAGAAAAAAAAAAAGACCATTTCTCTAACAGCATACTGCGTTTATATCAAACATTATCTCACATGCGAGCATCAATTTTCAAAAGAGTAAAAGGAAAATGCTCATTTCCAAGGACAATTAGAAGAGCTTTAAAAAGAACTTTTTTACTTTTAATGGATTTCCTATTAAACATCAATGAGAGCTCTCAAAGCAGTTAAGTTGAAAAATGCTTCGTTCATACGATGATAAGAGGCCTTGATCTAGAAAAATTCTATGTATGGGGCACAGTAATATGTTAATTCTTTATATTTTTAACTTTTACATATAATTATAAAGCTCACGCTGTTATCCAATTCTTCCCGACTATGTACAGGTTTGTGTGCTTGACAGCTTATGATGAATTAATCTATTGAAAAGCTACTTAGCAACAAAGAACTGCGTATATTTGTAATATTACAGTAAACCATGTAAATTTCGTCTTTGTGTGTCTGAATTATAATGTATTATATCCATGAGAAAACCCTATGGCAAACATAATCCTTCCCATTTTAAGCGCCTTAGTCCAAGATAACACCACAGATTTCTTTGTTTGTATTCCTTCATTATAATGAGCACTTAAAGTCGTAGTATTGTTGTCAGACATCAGAATAAGAACAGCCTTTCATGTTGGAATTGCATTGCTTAATCGGAACTATTGTCCATTGAATTATATTCTATTCTTTTTCGATCCACCCATAAATCAAACTTTTAATTCATAACCAAAGACCACTTATCTTCAGATAAGCCAAAGTAGACGGGTTGATGGCCACATGTGCATATTAGTAATATTGATGAGAACTCTTGGAGTAATGTTATGGAAATGTCTTTGAATGTTGGAAGAATGAGCAGTAAGACAAAACTTGTTGAGAAGTATAGAAATGGTATAAACTTCACACTGTATACCTCGTATACATAGCATATTGGCTTAGAAAGCTCTCAGATTAAAAGAAAAGTAGCAAATAGACATATGATTTCTTGCGAATGCAGAGACTTTACTTACAACTTGCGCGCCTGCACGCATATTCTTTTGTGTCGATAATATATCCATCTCCAATTTTACAGCAATCAAGGAAATGCCTTTAATTTCCGTATTGCTAATTCTGCTCGTGTAGAAGCTTTACTTTTCAAAGAAAACACGGCTGACTGGAAATACAGTAGATGTTGAACCAAGTAGAAGGGACATTGCTCAAGTGATCGTGCAAAAGCTGCTAAGCTATTGTAGAGGCTTTTGCAGCAGCCCTCAAGAGCTAACTAATAAACGCACTTAATTGTTGCAGTGTAATTTCTTTGGGTTTGGGGAAGTTTGTAAATATAATGATAAAAATAGGTTCCTGTGTAAAGTAAGTCTTGTTGGACTTAAACTAGAAAGGAAAATTGTATAAAAAGAGTAAAATATAGAATCTAGTTCGCTAGTGACCACCAAATCTTCTTATAAGATCAAAGTAAAAATATAAGCAAAATGTAAAGATAAAAAGAAAAGATCCAAAAGTTCTATAAGTATTAGTATACTTATTGTACTGGATTATAAAGAAGATACAGAAATATAAAAGAAAAAGAGAAGGTTTGATTCCAAGTATTAAAGACTTGTTAGACTTGAAGTAGGATTGGATTGGATTGGGTTAGATTGTTTTTTTTTTTTATTTTGTCCAAAGGACCAAAGTATTTATAATGTAGAATTGGTTATTTGTTTGGGTAAGGTTAGAGTGTAAGTTTTGAGTTATAAAGTCGTTTATGATAGTGACCACCAGATCTATAACAGATCAAATAAGCAATTGAGTTATAAAGTATAAAAATAAAGTAATTGGTTAAAAATAAAAAGGTACAAGGACTATTCCGATCAGTAGTATGAGGTTGATACTAGATCAGAAAGGATTTTAAGTAAATAATGAAAATAAAATAAAAAAAGGATTATAAATCTTTTAAAGAAAGGATTTATAAGAGAGGTGAAAGAATATAAGGATAGAGGGGTAGTTTTATTCAAATATTCAATGTCTTGTCCAAGAAGGACGCAACGAGCAAGAGTATTTATACTGTAAGATTGTATATTTAGGTACAGTCAGTCATGACTGACGGAGTACTAATGCTCCCTAGGTGGTGCAAAAGTACCAAATCTGTCACAATAACAAAAATAAATTTAAAAAAAATTGGAATACATGAGTTCATGTTCCTGGAGTAGTAGTTGACGTTGTTGAATATACTGAAGGTGCTTGATTTATGAGTTTTGAACTCAGACAAGGCAAAAATTGCTTCAGCAGGAAGCAACTAACGCAGAGACGTTAATCATAAATGTTACGTCACGTTTGACGTAATTTATAGATCATAAATGTAACGTTACACAAAATTTCACATTCTGTGAAAAATGATCCCGTCCGGGTTCGAACCGAAGACCTTCGCCGTGTAAAGGCGACGCGATGACCAACTACGCCACAGGACCTGTTACACGAAATGAATAACTTTAGGAATTAGACATGTATATATCTTCGATCCGGATTAGTTAAGTGCGGGCCGAATAAGAATGTATGCGAGCCGTTTTTGAGTTTCTGAGTTTCTTTTTTTGAAAAGCTTTCTTTAATCTCTTTTATATTATGTACTTTAATAAATTTAATTCGTGGCACGTAGGCATTGTATATTATTAAAAAGCCTTACTTTGTTCCCTTATTTTGTTTTTTCATCAATAAGGATTTTATCTTTTTCTCTCTCAGGCATAATATAAACATGTAAACCTATATTCGACATGTACCAAGAATTACTGCAAAAGCGTTTAAGGAGTTCTACAGCGTGATCTAGATTATTGTGCACTTTAACCAATAACTTACAGACAACCAAATGCAGCTTTCGATGAAAGAACAAGAGGCTTAGAATAATTTCGCAACTTACAGCATTATATGCTACTTGGGGGAAAGCACTAAATAAACCTCTATGAAAATACGAATGACAAAGATGCAGAAAGATCAGGAAAAAAGATTCACATCAGACTACGACAGATATATAGTTCTACCACAATATTGACAGCAGACATTAATATTATCATAATGACTCTCTCTTTCTCACTACCATGATTCAAGTAGAAACATTTTGCATCCATTTCGTAAAGAATCGCTCCTTGCAAAACAAAACTTGACGATACCACTGATGGCTATGTGCACCAAGAAAACAGATGTCAATGAATTATGAGGAGCATCATAAATGACTAAAAGTAATAATGGAGCTGCCAACAACATTAATGGATTTATTGAAAAGCTAAGGATCAATTAGATGAAGATTGTCATGTTTTGACATACTTAAAGAGCTACGCCAAGTCGGTTAAATCTTTAGGAATGAATTATAAGCAATTGTGCCTGAATTCGATAGGTTACTGTCATATTCTACGTTGAATAAGGATCAATAAGCAGTGTCTACACATCAATAACAAAAGCTCAGTAACATAAACTGAGCAATCACAATAATAATTACAAATCCGTATAATAAGTGTCAATCCTCTAACTGATCTTCCAGTGTTGATCCGTGTTTTCGATTATCAAAAGCGTTTCAGAACTGCTATTCTGAAATTCAATGTTGACAAACAAGGTGTTCATAATCAACTGGTGCGACAGTGGGCCTTTACATGACCAAACCCACAGATCATCTATAAAAAACAAAACAAATATGATAACCTGTTTTTCATTTGTACTCACACAAAGTTGAATGCAGCGGAAGGCTTGCTTGTTCTTGAAAAACTTGGCATGGTAATGTATGATATCGCGTTGGGTGAAGATGTTCTTGTCTTTGCTTTTATTCTTTTCGGTCCTGGTGATAATGTTCGCCATGCAGGACTTTCTCTAAGCAAGAGGGCCCAGAGCTGTATGTCTATGTCGTTAATGCTTTTCGCAAGTCGATCCTACGTCATTTAAGAATAATGGATACGCTTCACTACAAGAGCTATGGTGGAAGACATATTAAACCAATATTATGGTAACAAAGCAACACTGAAGAAACGTGTTTTCCTGAAATTTCGTTTGGCTTTAGAATCGACAAAAAGCATAAATTGTATTTTCAAACAGTGTCCCAGTAACGTTCGTAAATAGCGTAATAAAAAGAAAGTAATGATTGTGTATGCATGCAGCTAGATGACAGCGTCGATATAATGAATGTTGATAATAAATATATATATATTTTATTCAGAAGAAATGAGAAGAGTGCTACTACTATCTTGCCATGCCTTTTCTAATTGAAACAGCTCACTCGCATATTCAGGACTTGGTAAAGCACTAGATTGCCAATCTGTTTCTAAAAAGCTACTCACTCTGCCGTGAACTCTATTCTCCATCTTCATAAGTTCTGTTATAAATCCAATATTGGGTGACATCGTAGGTCTAGCCTTAATAACATGACGATAGGCTTGTTTCAAGGTCCATCTTTCTGAAGTAACAAGATAAGCCAAGATAGCCGTGATTGAACGTGATTTTCCAGCTTTACAGTGAACATAAATGGGCTCATGGTTCTTCTTTGCTTCCTCTAAACAAGAAAATAAGTAAACTGTCATTCCATTTCTTTTTGTATTTACCAATAAAATGAACAGCTTGCATCATGACAAGCTCAATATTTTTCATCTCCACTGTATCTCTGGCTGCAATTTTGTGATAAATGACATTACGACCCAAGCCTTCATCCTGGCACTCTTCTGCCATATTTAAAACCCGTTTGATATTGCGTGCTTCCAGTTGATCTGCTTGTTCCTTTGTTTCAATTTCAGGCCCAACATACAGGAATCCCCGTATGATTTCAGAAATGATGAACCCAAATTCAGCTTCAGTCCTTGGCGAGGCAGTCATCATACTCGACTCATCATCTTCAGCGACACGATTGAGATTAGGTTGAGGCTGAATCACGTCGAGTTGTTGCTCCTGTTGTTGTAATTCAGATCTTCGTTTTGCTCTTCTGGCCAAAGCGTTTGCATTGTTGACACGAGCAGCTTGGGTATCTAGGCTGAAAAGACTAGTGCGTTTGTGATTTTTCGAGTCGCCAATTGTGTAGCTAACAGATCGTCTTGGTATATTGTTAAGCTTCAAACAAGTGTTGTTATGATTGTTGATGTTGATGTTGATGTTATTAGTATTATGCATAGTATGATGTTGATTATTATTATTATTATAAATAACAGTGCCAGCACTAGATTGATTAGATTCTATCCAATCTTCATGATGAAATGCATTAAATCCGCCTGCCAAATAATAAGCCTTTCCTTCATTTTGAATTGATTTTTCAAGCACTTTCACCAGTGTCCATGCCTGTGATGTCTGATCGTCTTCGAGCATCTCTTCATCATAAACCACCCACACCTTTTTTTTGTCTTCATTCTCTGGAATCTGTTTGAGTTGATACAAATCCCTTCCTTCTGCTGTGGTAATAAAGTTTTCCAGGTTAAAATTGGAAACAGTACCTCGTCGATAGCGTTTAACGAGTAGTGAAGGTAAATTGACATTAATGGAGCCACAAATTCTTCGTTTTTGATAATCCATCAGGTTTCGTACATCAATCAAGGTAACCACACTGGATGAATCCTCTTCCAATAGACGAACCAGTTCCTCAGGCTGAATGGCAACACCGAGTGTTTTTGCGTGTGACTCCGAATGAGTACGGTTGAGTGAGGTATGACTGGTCTGGACATGAAGATGCTGATGACTAATGGAGCGGTGAGGGGTGAGTGGTCCAGTGCCTACTTTAGATAATAATGTCTGAGGGTCCTCGAAAGACAAGGTTAATTTATCCAGTTTAGCACGTTGTTTCGGATCTAGAGTGAGATCTGCCAAAGTGATTGTTTGTTGGTTCATTTGAGACAAGTGACCAAATGTAAAAGAATGACGAACATGGTTATCTTTTAGAGAAGATAACTGCTGACGAGTACGACGAAGGGTATTATGTTGTTCAGCAGAATGTCTTTTACGTTGTCTCAAAGGTAAAGTAGTTGTTGACTTGGATAGAATGGGATCATTATTCGTTTTTGGAATTATATTTATATTTGGTAACGATACAGATGGTCTCGGTTGATTTAATAGTGTTTTATCATTATCTGATACATGATGTTTAGGCTTCCTTGAGAGTTGAATAGGAAATCGCTTAAATAAAGCATTGGCTAAGCTACTACTCGAAATTGATTTCTTTGGTGTCTTTTCTTCTGTTCTTTTTGATTTATTGCGATATCGATCAAAAATCATGACTTTCAAAGAAAGGAAAAAAAAAAAAGAAGAAAGAAAAATAAATAAATAAAATTAAGATAATAATAATAATAAAACTCCCTTTTTTTGTATTTTTATATTTTTTTTCAAACAACAGCAAATAATAAAATCTCTTGTCCCTTTTTTGTACATATTTCACAATTGAAAATTACCTTTAAGAAAATCATGTCTTGGTTTCTTTATGTTCATTCTTTTCTTTTTTTACTTATTTATTTCGTGTAACTTTAGGACATTTGTATTTTTAAATGATCATGTCGCAGATTCAAAAATAGAGGTTGCATTTTTTTTAAAAATAGACCTAGAATCTTTATAAAAAAGATGTTTCCTCTTTAACAAACAATTAAAGTAGCCAAGGAGCGATTACAAAACAAGCTTGACTTTTTTTGAGGGGGGAGCTTGCTGATCATTATTTTTTTGTTTTCAGAATGGATCTCACACACACATAATGAAAGGAGGAAGATTATCAAGAGTTTAAAGATCAGTTACGGGTGACAACCAATTCTTTAATAAAGGTTGATGCTCGTAATTTAATAGGATCACTGCCCTTTTGAGTCATACTATATGTCCCCTCTTTATAAGGCTTATCACATCTTTAAGATACTTGGCAATACTCAAAAGAAAGATCTTCATTATCCATTTAATGTGTGGCAAGCTCTAATTATAGAAATTGACCAGACAAGTGTCCATGCCTTTGGCATTTATCAATAGAATGTATTTCTATGATGTAATAATGCAAATATAATATAATATACAGCGTTTTAGTACAAAAGATGTCAGGGGAGCAAAAATTTTCTTGGCCATCATGCTCAATCCAAGAAAAAACAAGACACCCCGTATGACTAAAGACACTCCTTTTAGTCTGCGTATTCTATAGTAATCATTGAAAGACAGAGACAAAGAGATTCCTAGTGTGCTTTGAACAGTAATCTAAGAAGCCATGGCAAGCTTTTACATATTAGCTCAAGCAGAGAGAGAGATATATCTTTTATGACAAATAGAGACACGTCACATGTTGGCTCTTTTTAATAATGGCACATATTGCTTTGTAGCATAATTCATTGTTACAGTGTTTCTACTTCAAATTAAGACGATATTAGTTACAGTCTTTTCAGAAAGTAAAGGCGCATTTTCGCAATTTTTATAATACAATTTATACGAAAAAGCGACAAGTTAGCGCGACATCTTTTTCTGGTAATAGTGTATTTAAACACTCTGCTTACCTTTTTGGGTAAACCATAAAAGGAAATTCAGAAGAAGTGAAGTTGGTTTTGAGACTAATAAAGATAATTATTCAGACTTTTTCTTTTACCTGTAATGATCTAAATTTCTTTTTCAAGGAAAATCGTGTTTAATACGGCGATTTGCCAATTGAATATGTGTCTAGCCTCTGGAATAAGCTTCAAACCTAGCCAAGCCTTTCCAGATTGCTAATGAGATTTTCATCATATTCTTTGCAGCGTTGACATCGCGTTGACATAGTGTATTACATGTTTTACAGACAAGTACACTATCGCTTTTGACGTTACTCACACTGTCCAAAGAATCAGTCTCACAACGACAACAATTTCTCGAGGCTTTGAACTCATCAATTGGCAAAACAAGGCCACTAGCAGCTTCTCTCTTTTTCAAACAGTACCACATGATACCAGCCACACTGCAATGTAAGCCTTTCAATTTCACTATGTCCTTTCCGAACATACCATTCCCAAAGACAACAGGTGGAGCTTTGGACCTGTCTTCTTAAAGGTTTCCATTTATTTCTCCTAGTAAAGTATATAAAATGAGTAGGTTTATACAAACACATAAAACTGTAGTTATAAATTTACCTTCTGTACTGTTGTTGCCTATTTTTTCCTTTCTTCTTTTCATATTTTTGCAATCGCTTCTTTTTTTTCTTTTTTGTTCTTCTTTTTAAAACGATTCTTCCTATTGTACTTAGCACCGCCGTTTAATAACATATTGACCGCCATTTCAGGAGCTTTTTGTTTGACTTGGTATAGATTAAGCCGATATTTAGCAGTACTAAAGCCATAAAAAGTGAACAGCCTCTCCATTTTTGAAAGCATATGATCTGCAAATCGTAGAAAAGAGATATTTCTAGTAATTTTCGCTGTAGGTGTAGCTGTGTCCTTCTCTTGTTGCAACTTCTTTGCATACACTGTGGAACCTGTTAAATGATAATACTCCTTCGTAGTACAGCGCCTTATTTCATGTTTGTTTTCATCTAAACCCATAGTAGCCGTGTAGACTGTTTTTCTACCAGAGTCTAGAAAAATTGTCCTATATAATTAAGTAGCTTCTTCTATTGAAAAGTCATCAGCACCCAAGTCATGGTTTTGTATCAAGGTATCATCTCCGTTTTCGTCAGATGTCCTTTGTAAAATATGAAATCTATGCAAAATCCACCAGATCTGACAATGCTGCCAAATAATACTTTATTTTCTCCATTGGGTATCAATTCTTCCATTCTATACATAGCCAAAGTTAGTTCATACATTTTTCTTAATTGTATTCCAATAAAATGTTTCTACCTTTTATACACGTTCTTCAATACACTAAAATTGAATACTCTTTGAAACAATTCAAGTTGACTAACATAACCCCTTGGTAATTGTTCCCTCACAAAAACAGAGAGTGTATTTGCACTAATGGTCACAAATCGCCAGTGTACTGACGGCTTTGGTAAAATAATAAACAATCTTGGGAGAGGAAGGCGCCGAACATTGAAAAAGTGATGTTGAGAGCGTTTATTTTCATATTGGTTCAAAGTATATTCAAGACATTTATATGCCCTTTTGAGGGCAGGCGATAGAGTAACAAGTGATATTCTTTGATTAATCAAGACTCTAGCTTTACACCTTTTGAAGCTCTCTCTGAGCTGGATGATGTAGAATGTCTTTTCATTTGAAGCAAAAAGAAGAGCAAAAAGTGAAATAGATTATTGTTGTTCATTTGCCAAAATTCATTTAATCAATAAAATCACGTCCTTTTCTCAGGTCCAATAAACTTATGCTGTCGTAACATTTGGTATCGACTTTAGCGTGGAATCAAACAACTCAGTGAATACAATGACAGAAGATAATCTCTATTATAAGTATAGCTTGAAGGATGTGTGTTGCCTCTTCTTTAGGCTTTACTCACAAATATACTTTTATTCAACCAGTCAGATTGCGAATGGTGTTAAGGTTGTCTTTTATGAGCTTCGGTTTAAATATTCCTATTTCAATCTATAATATTAGCCGCTTCCAACTCGCTACGCTCGTTTTTGCACGTCATCGTGCTGTCGCAGGCTTAAGAGCTTCGCCCTTTGTGATGAGTAAGGGCAAATGTTAATACGACCCTTTAAGCGAATGACTAAATTTGAACTTTTGTGCGCCTAACAACATACTCCAACTCCTCTCTGCATGCTTATTTATTGATGCAATAGTACTGCATACATGGTTTCATAAAATTATTTATTCATAATAGAGAGCATATATTTTAATAATATTATTCGTAAAGGTTTATGTGTTGAAAAGAATAGCATAGTCATAAAGCATTCATAATTGTGAGCATAAGTTTGTTTGGTGATCATATGATGTGTTACATAGATGGATATATTAATATATTAGTGAAGTAACAACTCTGGGTAGACAACATTGTTGGTTGTATTTGAGCTTTTTGGCAGAAGGACTGAGATGCCAGAAAGAGAGGTAACTCTTGAAAGAGCGACATATAGCTGGCCATACATAAACGGCGGACGCCGCAAGTCAACTCCTACATACTTTAATGATTGGCCTTGGGGCTTACTGATTGTCATAGTGAAGCATAGTTTTACAGAAACTTGTTTCCTGGTGAGTATAAATGGTATATTGCCTTCTAGGGTCGACAGAGTAAATCGTGGGATGAGCTCTATTGGAGCATCAGGTTTGTTGGCCAGGCGAGCCCTAAGCATATACTGACCAATACGCATTACGATTAGCCTCGTTCCGTTACAAAGACCTCTTTCTGGGTCAATGTTTCGTAAAAGCATAACCGGTGCACCGACCTTTAGCTCCAGCTGTGAAGGAGGCAGGCCGGAGGGGTTAAGGCTTTGAAGATATTCTGCAGGGATGGTGTGCAGGCCATCAGCATCGTTGATATCAGCAGAATCAGTTGATAAAAGCGTAACTTTCTCACCAGGCATCTTTTCGAGCACAGCCATATTGATGGTATCCACCGTATCATTACGACTGGCTAAGATTGCCCTTTCACCAAAGTACGCTTGACTACTCAAATTAGGTCTTCGAATATCTTCATCTCTGTATATTCTACTGATGAATTCAGCTAATTGAGTGGTCTGGTGAATGAATGAAGGAAGGACGATATTGCCTTGAAGGTTACTGTTGTAGGACATGTCTGCCAAAAATCTTGCAAATGCAGTGTCATTTTCATTCAAAAGACTTGTTAGGCGCATATTCTGGGCGAGTCTCAAGAGATGAAGCCTTGGCCAAAAAAATGGTTGTCTAATGGAAGCACTGACGGTGTCAGCTCTGTTACTCCTTCGGAATACAGGAGGAATCTGTGCAAAGTCACCATCCAGGACAACTGGCTTACTACCAAAGAGGTTCAAATCCTCTACATCTTCACAAATATCCTGAAGGGTACGATGTACGGCTTCGAAGCAATACTTGTTCTGCATTGGCACTTCATCCCAAATGATCATCTTTGTTCTCTGGATGAGCCCAGCAAGATGGCTATCCTTTCGGATGCTGCATGTGGAGCATTCATCTATGAGCAAAGGAATCTTGAACAATGAATGGGATGCCTGGCCGTTAGGCAGAAGAAGAGCAGCAATGCCAGAAGAGGCGACACAAAGAACAACTTCGTTTCTACTCTTGTAATAGTTACAGAGAGTGTTGTAGACAAACGTCTTGCCAGTACCAGCGGGGCCTTGCAGGAAGAATTGACTGTTAAGCGGATCAGATTCAATTTTGTTGACGATGACATCAAAGACGTTCTTTTGTTGCTCATTGAGTTGATTGTACATGCTATTAAATTGCTGTAATGCCTCTTCAGGGTTAAAGTTTAAAGCATTCCGGATGAGCGGGTTGGTCTCTCTTTGCCTACCATCGCGAGCTTGAGGAAATATGGAATTCCAATCACAGAGTGGCTCGGGCAGATTGAAGAGCTGGAGGCTTTTACCATCCGTTTCTAATTTGTCATTAACCAAGTATAGGCCGTAGTCTATCGCAGGGCTGTCGTTATAATAAGAAGCTTGGTTAAGGATTTGGGATGTAAAATTATCCCCTAAAAGGCTTAACAGCCTGTTCGCAAGGTCGTTGCACATGTCGCTGCAGTAACGCTCTCAGAGTGTCAAAGGATTGTTTAACTGACCTTGAAACAGTGCAGTGACGAATAACCTCCGTAGGTTTGCGCCTGTAGCAAAAAGTCTTGCCTCTGCAAAGCATCGATCCCACTCACGATCATCCTCGATCAAGTGCAGAGCGACGCAAGCTTCTCTGAACGTCGGGCGCAACACACCATTGACCGTTCTTATGTCCTCAAAAGACTTGGGGCCACGGACGCTAGTCAGCAAAAGACGAAGGTAATACCTCTCTCCTGCGATAGGACTGCAGTGGTACATTCTGCCAATGGCAAAGCCTCGTTGGCGAGGGTGCCATTTCTTTCTTCTTTCGTCAAAGACAAAATGCTGAGGGACTCCTGGTAGAGATATTGTCTACCATCTTCGTTTCTTGCATTATAGTCAAAGAAAGCCATTAGGGTTGTCATATTTCTTTCAAGAATTCTTGAAATCTCTGCTACTGATGCCTCAGAAGGGAAATAGACAGCTTGCTGACCCGGTAAATGTACCTGCAGACTAATTACTGTGGGATTTTCCTCATGCGTCTTGAATTGAAAGAGGTCCCACACAGCTTCAGAGGGCCCAATATACCTTGAGTGAAGGTATTTTTTGATTTCATCCTGTGTGTCCTCGATCTCCAACGTGGTTCTGTCCGATCCTTTGTAGACATATTTGTTTATATACTTGACTGCTTCGGCACCAGTACAGACTTCAACTTATATGTGCTTTGTATTTCTTTGTAAAGTATGGATTGCATGGAACCACCCAACGGTTATCCATAACAAATTCAGCACCTACTCTTCCGCGTGGCCTGACTGAGTAAAAGAAATTGGTTTACTCCTCTGCTGCAATCCGCCTACGACGATAAAAAGAATAGCCATTCTCAGGGAAGGTGGTCTCATCCTGAAATGGTTTTGGAAACCGCTTCGAGCAAATCATTAGCCTTTGTGCACCCTGTACCATACATGGACTGCCAGGATTAATTTCACCACATGGGCTATGTAACATGCAGGAGGTTACAATTTCAAACAGCTCTGGATCGTTCGTCTTATCAGAGATTTCTGCGCAGATAATCTCCTCAACTTTGTCAGCATCGTGAAAACTATCTTCAGGATCTAAGAACAATAAGTGGTGCATGTGAGGCAAACCTCGTTTTTGGTACTTAATAGTACGAACTAATCCCTTATATCGACCAAAGATATTCTTCTTTTTCAAGTCGTTTAAAAAGTGACGAACTTTCAAGTTGAACACTTTCGCTATCAAGTCGGGTCTGTCAAAGGCAACTTGACCAGGGAGGAACTCATTGATGATTTCTGCCCACTTGGGATTGGCCATAAAGGTGATAAACAAAGATGGCTTCCCAAAATGACGAACAATGGCCATAGAATCATAATACAATTGGGCCATGAACCGAGGGCCGCCATGGAAGCTACTTAGGAAAATGAATCGACGGCCCAGGCCAGCCGCATTGATTTGATCGTCTTCAACAATAGCATCAGCTATACCACTGTACACATAAGTACGGAGCCTATCCTGGTACTGACGAATCCAGTCAAGCTTGTTCTGGTCACAGATGGCCCAAGCATCCACCAGGAATTGTTGAAAAAGTCTTTTAGCATAAAAGATAGCAGGAAATTCGTGCTCTCCTCTTAAATGCAATCTAAATCTGTAATATGCGCGTTGAGGTAATCTGTCCCTTTCTCGTATAGGAAAATGATCTTCGACGGTAGTAGTAGTAGTAGAAGGAATACTAATGTTGACAATTGGCAATGAAAGTTGCAGGACCCAATGCCATCCATATGTTCCATGAGGAAATAAAAGCACATAGTGTGTTGGCATGTATGCAGCATGCGCCTGGATGATACGCTGAAAGTGCTACTCAAATTCAGCGTTTTAACGAAGACTGTTATTGCTTCTCAAGGTAAGAACAATATCACGGAAACCTCTGTCACTATACTCGATTGGTATAACAGCAGCAATCTCTTCCATTGTTGGAGGGTTGTGAGTGCGTCTATCGCTTCCTTCAATTAAGCGCATTCTCATTGATGGGCTGATAATGATGTACGGCACACTGACTTCTCTTTGATCATTACCATTACTGACAGTGTTGCTGCTCTCATGGTTGCTCAATATCTCGTGTGCATAGCGATATATACGCGCAAATTGGTTACATTGAGCAAGCATGACCGAAAGCTCCCTAACGATCTCAGGATCAAGGTTGCTGTTTCGTGCTTGTCTTCTTTCAGCGGCATAGGAAGGATCAAATATATATAGCTGGACGTAGGAAGGCTCATTGCCTTCAACTGGAGTCAAAGAGCCTTGACGGTGGCAAAGTGCGCTATGGATTTGAAAGGCGTTTAATCCACCTCTCTTGTTATTGTTATTGTTATTGTTGTTGTTGGCACGATCCTCAGGCGAAACAATATCGCAGCCCAACGAAGTAAAGGCAAAGGCAGCGTTGCACTGGCGAAGGTTATCCTTAAAGTGACGGTCTTGAGTGTCCGTACGTTCAAGCAAGTCCTTCAAGTACTCAGGTGGATCAGGTAAGAGTTGCAACTGGACTGATCCCTGCTTGCAGCATGACTCCCAGCTGGGATTTCTCATCGAAGATGTCTCTTGCCTTTCATCGATCCAGTGCGAGGCGTGGCAGTGTGAGCATTCCTTGTCTATACGTCCAAGGTCCGAAGAACGAAGACGAGAAAGCTGCGAGATATAAGCAGCGGGAATGATCTGAGAAGGTTCTAATCTAGGTCTTCCCCTACGTCTTACTGGGCTGCCTTCCTGCTCTTCTTGTTCAGCTCAACGTCTGCGGCGTGATTCTGCAACTCTTTCTCTACACGTTTGGCAGGTGCGATAGCGTTAATCTGTTGGTAATGTCGCAACACAGGAGGAGCATATAGTTGTTCTAGAAGTATTGTTTTCCATTGTTCTAATGAGCGACAATGTTAGCAGACATATTCGAATCAAAAGAAACATTATTCATACTAAATTATTTCAAAAAGTTTATACGATGAGTAAAGAAAAGAAACGCTTAATGCGAGGAGAAAAGGGGAAATGTTTATATTCGAAAAGAAAGGAAAGAAAGCTCATGCACTTTCAGGAACCAAGTGCTTGTCGCGCAGGTTCGATGTTCGATTCGGAAAAAAAGCATTAAAAAGGCAGTCAAATAATGTGATGTTGCATTTTTTTTTTTCTAATTCCAGTACATAATAGTGTGTTAGTGTGTTAAGTGTGTTATTGTTATTTATGATCCGATTAAAATAAAGGCTCGTGATATGAAGCAGAGAAAGAGAGAGAGAATGAAAATAAGGGATAACAACTGGAATGTTTTTATAACATGAGATGTGCTTTACCAAGAAGATAGTCAGTCAATCTGTTTTACTGAAAAAAGAGAATGTTAGATACATGTCCTATAAATGATATTGTATCAAAAGAAAAAAAAAAGAGAGAATAATCGTGTTTAAATTGACAGTAATGCCATTCAAGCGGGGTTTACTGAGTACGTGTAATTAGGGTCCAATTAATCCCCTTTCTTTCTTTCTCTCTCTCTTTCTTGTTTTCTTTTGCCAAGATGGCTACCATGAAGAGAAGGAATATTCCTCAGGGAATAGAGAAACAGCCTTCGTTCAGTGTATTAGACGATGAAAAGGATAAAATACATAAAGCTTACCATCCACCACCTTCACCTGTTACTTATTCTTCTAATAAGGTAGAATAACTATTTTTTATAAATGTATATTAATCTATAATTTCCCATTTAGCATGTCGCCTTTTTACAAAAACATAAGCATGCCATAATCACGTTCACATTAACTCTCTTATCCTTTTGGACACGATTCAGAAAGATTTCACTCAGTAACACGGTTGTCTGGGACGAAGCTCACTTTGGCAAAGTAAAAGGGTTTATGAATTGTATATTATATATGTATCTAACTTGTCATAGTTTGGATCTCATTATTTAAACCATGACTTTTATTTTGATGTTCATCCACCTCTCGGTAAGATCCTTGTTGGGTTATCTGGATGGTTAGCAGGATATGATGGATCGTTTTCATTCGAATCTGGTGCTGTATATCCTGAACACGTCAATTACACTGTCATGCGTATATTCAATGCCTTTTTTGGTGCTATGATGGTTCCTATTGCTTACTTGACTGCTCTTCAATTGAGAATGTCTCTCAAGGCTTCCTTACTGGCTGCCACTATGGTTCTACTGGGTAAGAAGATGACAATAGTAAACAAGGTGTTGTACTTATTCCTTTTCTAGATAATGCATATCTTACCATCAGTCGTTTCATCTTGCTAGATTCCATGTTGTTATTCTTTACTTGTACATCACTTTATACACTTTCAGTATTCCACAATTTACGTCATATGTAAGGAACAGATAGAATAAGGTAGATTATATAGTAACCCAATCACTAGACCATTTTCCGCCAAGTGGTGGGCATGGCTTGGGTTGACAGGCGCATCCCTAGGTTGTGTGTTGAGTGTCAAGTGGGTAGGTTTATTTGCTGTTGCACTTGTAGGCGTTTATACGATTGAAGACCTTTGGACTATGTGGGGCGATCTTCGTATGCCATACAAGACATATATGCATCATTGGCTTGCGCGTATTGCCTGCTTGATTATGCTTCCATTCTCGATCTATATCATGTCGTTTATCTTGCACTTTGCACTTTTGTATAGAAGTGGGCCTGGCGATGCGCAAATGAGTTCTCTGTTTCAAGCAAACTTACAAGGCAATTCAATGGCCGATAACCCACTCGAGGTTGCCTATGGTTCTAATCTGACGATCAAAAACGCTGGTTTTGGAGGAGGTCTACTCCACTCACATGTTCAGACATATCCTGAAGGATCAAAGCAGCAACAAGTGACCTGCTATCACCACAAGGATGACAACAACAACTGGACCATTCGTCCTCCACGCGACTATGGAAGCAATGAAGAATACGACCAACCCGAGAACGAACATTTTGTGAGGTTCATTAAGGATGGTGATATCGTTCGTCTGGCACACATGTCTACTGGCCGTAACTTACACAGCCATCCTGTGAACGCGCCTGTCACTGATAGTCAGTGGGAAGTCAGTGGATATGGTAATGAAACGATTGGTGATGTGCAGGATAACTGGATTGTTGAAATCGTCGATGACTTTGTTTACGGCAACAAGGAACGCATTCGATCATTGACAACACGATTCAGACTTCGTCATGAGAAATTAGGATGTCTATTGACAGCAGACAATAGTGTTTTACCTCAGTGGGGATTTAAGCAAACTGAAGTATACTGCGACAAGCGCAATGAGACAAATAACCCACATTCCATGTGGAACGTTGAACAGCACTGGAATTATAAACTACCGTCAGCACCTCGCAGTGCCTACAAGTCGCCTTTCTGGCGCGATTTTATTGCTTTGAATGTAGCCATGTGGACATCCAATAACGCACTCACGCCAGATCCTGACAAATTAGACATTTTGTCTTCTGAACCCTCAGAATGGCCATTGGTGACCGTAGGACTTCGTATGTGTGGTTGGGGTGATAATCAGGTCAAGTATTACTTGTTGGGTAATCCCATTGTCTGGTGGCTATCTATTGGTGCCATCGTTGCATTTTGTTTAACAACGGGATTCTATGTGATCCGCATGCAACGAAAGATATTTGATTTGACGAATGGTAAGTTATAACACTATGTTATTGAATTGACATTTGAAAGTACTTTCATTATATATAGCTCAGTGGGACCATTTCTTTTATGTGGGCAAGACATTATTCCTTGGATGGTTCTTTCACTATGTTCCCTTCTTCATCATGGGCCGTGTTACTTATCTGCATCACTATTTTCCAGCCCTCTATTTTAGTATTCTAATGGTTCCATTCCTCATGGACCATTTCACACAAAATGCAAGTCAGAGAGTACAATGGATGGTATTTATTCCCGTCTATGTTGCAGTCATTGGTACCTTTATACATTTTGCACCCATTTCATTTGGTTTAGAAGGCCCTATTACAGATTATACATCACTTCAGTGGAGGAAAACATGGAATATCATACAAGAAATGATTGAATAAAAGAAGGAGAGATTTGACAAATAAAGAAAAAAAGAAAGAACAAAGAAAACGTTGACAATAAACTCTAATGTAACTGTGTTACTGTGATTCATTTTGCCATGAGGTACAACGACAAATAAGTAACATTTGAAAAATAATTACATGCAGATTTCTTTTTTCTTTTTTTTACATATTTCATTATTATTATTATTATTATTTTGGATGGGCAATTTTAAAAGTAGTCTAAAAGGAGACAAACAAAATGGAACAAGTATTAGTAAAAGCATCGACAGACAATTAAAGGCTGATCAAAAGAGAATGAAGAGGGAAGTGAAACTCTTGTTGCTAGGTAATAAATACCATAAGAAAAAACAGAGAGAAGGCTAAGAAAGAAAATTATAGGTGCGGGAGAATCTGGAAAATCAACAGTGATCAAACAGATGAGATTGATTCACGCCTCTGGATTCAAAGCGAGTGAACGAGAGGGATTTAGAGTCATTGTATTTTTAAATGTATTTTCAACTATGCAAACATTATTAGAAGCATTAGAAGTATTAAATTTACCATTGGACGATCCTGTGCTAAGAGAGTATACAAAATTATTCAAACAAACGCCTTCATTAGAAGAAAATCAACCTTTTCCCGAGCTATATCTTCAACCACTCAAATCACTCTGGAAGAATGAGAGTATACAAACTGCGTATCAAAAGGGAAATATGTTTGCATTACACGATAATATATCATAGTAAGTATTCCCCAAAAAAAAAACATGAGCATATTCTCATGGTTTTGCAAGCTTTTATGATCAGATAGATAATCTCTGGAGCCCGGGCTATAAGCCATCAGATCAAGACATCATTCGGTGTAGAGCAAAGACGACGGGTATAGTGGAGACCACATTTCATCTCGGTAATCTGACTTATCGCATGTTTGATGTGGGTGGACAAAGAAGCGAAAGAAAGAAGTGGTATGCCATGTTTGCGCGCAAAAAAAAAAAAAAATTAAATTCGGAACTTATTAAACGTTACCTAGGATACATTGCTTTGATAACGTTACAGCTATTTTATTTGTGGTGGCTATAAGTGGTTACGATCAATGTTTAGCAGAGGATAGAGCATCGGTAAGAAGGGATCTGTAAGTTTTAGAATAAAAAAGACTTATTCTGTTTATAGAATCAAGTAATGTTTTATAAGAAAAAAAAAAAAAAAGAAAATAACTAAAGTAGAACTTAGATGCATGAAGCACTTATGCTGTTTGATACAACATGTAATTCACACTGGTTCATAAAGACATCCATGATCTTACTACTAAACAAGATTGATATTTTTAAGAAAAAGATAAACTATTCACCTATCGAACATTACTTTCCTGATTACCAAGGTAAGTATCACTCTATGCTTTTTCTTGCATGCTCATCCCTAGATTAGGTCATGTTCATAACTTGGATACAGCTAAAAACTACTTCAAGCAGAGGTTTCAAAGGCTAAACAGAAATCCAGACAAGAGAATCTATGTTCATTTTACAGACGCAACGGATACTCATTTATTACAAAATGTGATGGTAGCAGTATCAGATATTATCATCAATGAAAATTTGAATAGTATCATGGTTATTTAATAATATTAAACTTTTCTGTTGGTCACAATCAGTGGCTCCCTTGGTGGAAATTTGGTCATACCCAAGAGTACAAAGTCTTCTGCCCGTTTTCCTGTTCTTGTTTTAACATCGTATCTCATAATCATTTCTGCAATGAGCAGTTTGAGTTCCTTGACGGCAAAGAATCTGCCTGGACAACGGTGAGAGCCAAGTCCAAATGAGAGATGGTTGATTCCAGTCGAGGTTGATTTCAAGTTTTCGTTGCGCATGAACCTGTACGCATTAAAGTTTTCCAGGTCAGGCATGTCAAGCAGGGCAGGGTCCTGGTGTGCTTCATCCATAGCGAGTGTCACCAGAGTGCCCTTGGGTATCAAATGGCCGGTGGAAAGAAAAGTGTCCCGAAGAGTCAAGTGATGTAGGCCGAGATAATCAGTATTGCATCTAAACACTTCACGAAGGAATGAGTCCATGAGTTTTAAGTCAGCTACACTCTCAGGAGTCAATTCGTCCAGAGTGCTCACTTCTTTCCTGAGCTCTTCCATCAGTTGAGGTCGACTGGCCAGTTCATGAAGAGCAAACGTGGCAAAATGAGAGGTTGTATGGATACTCGCTAGGGCAATGTCTTTAAAGTAATACGCGACGTCCTTCACCGAGCGAAGTCTACCGTCTTCCTTGGGCATGTTCATTGCCATGGTGGCAAATGTGGGTTCTATACCGTCAGTGCCTTCGCTTCGTAACCTTTCTAGCTCAGGAACGAGTCGAGACATGATGAGGTCCATTTCGTACTCTACAGAAAACGTACTTCGCATGAGCAACTTGCCGAGCCATCCTGGAAGCAGCGTAACCAATATACCGGCACGAATGATCTTGTTGGTAAAATCAGCCATGCCCTTGATAAACTCTCTATCTTTGCTGATATTACTCACGGCAAAACAGGGACAAGAGATATTTGAAACCAAATAAGCAAGCTTTTTTTGCATATTGACAGCTCGTTCTTCGCCTGGTGCTATATCAAACTCTTCTTGTAATCCTTTTCTCAAGGCTGTTTGAATGCGCGTGGAGAAGACATGGATTTGATCATCTTTAAAATTATGTTTAATTGGATAAATAACTGTAGAGAGAAAGAAGTCAGCGTATATTCAGCGATTATATATCCTCCTGTTTATACCTGGGTTCTTTGCTCTAGGACTGATTTCTTCAGCAATGTATTTATGGTCATAGGATAAATGGACGACTTGAGCAGTAGGCACAATGTTTTCAATACCTTGTGAAAAGCTAAAGTTTTTGGTATTTTTCATGACTTCTGGTATCAATTCACTCGTGACAACAACGATAGTGCCTTGAGTGGGAATGCGCAATCGGAAACATGGACCATACTCTCTTTTGGCTTCTTGAATGAATTTTCGAGGATTACGCTGCAATTGAATGATATGACCCAGGAAGGGTAATGCACCTTTTACCAACGGAGGCAATTTCTCGTCATCTTGTTCCTTGGATAACAATTTGTAAATAATGAGAGTGGCGGCTGCCACTGCAGATAATGCCAAGTATTTATTTTGCGTCATAGGGATAAAGTAACAAAAAAAAAAGAGAAAGAGGAAAAGCTGGGTTTTATATACCTTTCGTCCCCCCTCAAATGACAAGCAAGTAAACAAAAAAAGAGAGTTTCGATCGGCATCAATCCTATATCCGCGCAATAAGTGAAATCATTCATTTTATGCGCTTGGACAATAAGACTAAGAATTAAATGTCCGATTGACGTGCAAAAGACTAAAGTGGCTTTTTTTTAATGACACGCTTATTTTTTTTCCCTCCCTTCAATGTCTTCATTAGCCAGTTTGATCAACAACATCAAGGCCAACACGGCTCATAATCCTCTTGTTCAAAAGAATCAAAAGAGAAAGACAACAGCTGATTCTAATGCAAAACAAAAAAAAACAAAGACAATGGAAGAATCTAAAAGCAATGGCCCCACCGTAGTTGTATTTGACGGATCTATATTAGAAAGAAAGCCTTTATTTGAAGCCAAGTCAGAGAAGAGAAGATTTCTGGCAAGTATAACGGAATATATGTCATGGATGAGTCATGTTGACCATTTCTTAGGATTCAAGAGTTACGCTACCCGACAAACCTGAACAGAAACAACCAGCGATGACACCTCAGGAACTAGAAGAAGAAGCGTAAGTCATAACAATGTTTATGGTATGTTGTATTAAATACAAGTAGTGAGAATGAACGACACGATGTGGAATTAAAGCAGTTACTTGCAACTTCAAAGTTGTTGGAAGAGTTGGAAAGAGAAGAGATGACATCAAAAGAAAGACGAAGACATACCCTGCAGAAATTGGAAACATTGGGTGCAAAGCCTACACCCAAAGAAAAGATGCCCTTACCACTCAAGTTAAAGGTGAATGAGGTACATAAACGCCGTGATCTAGAAAAGCTGCAAGAAGCCAAGGACCTTGGAATCTATCATAAATCACTCAAGCATCTTTATGTGAAAACGAAACCAAAGAAGAGAGATCGTGATCCAGGTATCACAACTGGTGTTGGTAAAATGAAGGGTGCTACCTTGACTTTACGTAAATCCGACATACAGCGAATTCAACGTCAGGGAGGCAAAAAATCAAAATAATGAACCTTGCACATTGTGTCCTGGCTGGTCCGATAGCAAAAAAAAAGTATGCATTTTTCTTACATATATACCATTTGAAATCATCTTTGCTGCCCCTTAGAATAGATAATAAATATCACACACACACATCTGCTGATTCATAACGATCATATAAGCGTGTTTGTTGTTGCACCTATCTGTCTTACACAATCATGTTCGGGATACGGTGTAAACTATGCCCGGCCAATCATTTAATTGCTATCGGATAAACTTGAATTAACCAATCATTATGGTTAAAGTCTTATAGATATGTCATGCACTTTTTGATATCTTTTTTCTTACTTTTCAAACTTTATTTCAATTCTTATATTCATCTGATTATTTCTCTGGTAAATCCTCAGTAGTGTATCGCCTATAATCACACTACATTCGACCTCAGATTTTTTTTCCTCATTTCCGAGACCGCTGTCAAGATTTTACTTTTTTTTTTTTTCTTAAAACTGTTGTTCATATTCATGATATGTCAACCTGTAAGACAATCCTTGCTTCTGAAATCGCCAGACCCTTTCGACAATATCTAAAGCAAAGGATAGAGAATTACAAATCAAAGCCTACTCTCGTTGGACTATTAGCAAACCAAGACCCTGCATCCAAGAAATACGCAGAATGGACAGCCAGGACCTGTCAAGAGACAGGCGTACAATTTAAGCTGATGCAGGTGGATAAGCATGACTTGGAACATGAAATAGTAAAAGCAAATCTGAGCAGAGACATACATGGAATGATGATTTATTATCCTGTTTTTGGATATCCACTGGATGCATCCATACGGAATAAAGTAAGCTATTTCAAGGATGTGGAGGGTCTAAGTCAAAGAGCAATTCAAAACATTTATGAAAACAAGCGGCATTATGATAAAAATATTGTGCCATGTACACCCCTGGCTATTATCAAGGTTCATACAATGATCAAGAATATATAATAATGAAACTGGGACTCAGAAAGAGAGAAACTTATTCTCCCCTCTCTATATAGACTTTGGAGCATATTGGCGAGTTCAAATCATACTTGGAATTTGGTCAGCGACTCAAGAACAAGACAGTGACGATCATGAATCGAAGTGATGTGGTGGGTAAACCCCTGGCGACTCTTTTGGCTTATGAAGGCGCCGTCGTCTATTCAGTTGATGCTAATGATGTTCAGTTGTTTACACCCGCCGGAATGAAAGATACACCCTTTAGGCAAGAGCAGATCATACCCCAATCAGATATAGTCATCACAGGTGTGCCTTTCCGTCATTATCGAGTTCCTACAGCACTTTTGAAGCCTGGGGTTATAGCCATCAATTTCTCAGAATATGCTAATTTCGAAAGCAATGTTACTACCAAAGCGTCTTATTTCGTCCCAGCTGTAGGTAAAGTAACAGTGACGATGCTGAAAAGAAATTTATTGAGATTATATGACTATCAGCAAGGAAGACAGTATCAACAAGAACAACAGCAAAAAGAGATGATTAATAGATAGTTTTATCTTGAAAAAATAAAAGAAAAGAAAGAAATGACTGCAAAGAGATTATTAATGCAAAGGAAAAAAAAAAAAGAAATATACAAAAAGAGAAAAGAGTCTAAAAGCGTTCCTTCATGCGAGCAGAGATGGTACGAAGGGTAGCGTACACTTTGCCTGGTGGACTACCCAAGATAAGACTCACAACAGCGTCTCGTGCAATCTTGATATTTTGGAATGAGCCAAGAATATGGATTTTGCTATAGAGATAAAGTTAGTTTTACTATTATTTAAAACACACACACATGACTTACGTATCAGCCAAGACAATTCTTGTTTTGCTTGCGTTTTCAATCGTAAACTTGGTTTTGCCGTCTCTACCTGCAATACGACCAATAGCACGAGATAAGTGATCACCGTGCAATGTCTTTACATCCTTGATTTCAAAAGTATCCAAATAGATATCATCTAATCTTAACAGTGCCATGGCATCTTCTACTTCAAAACCCAAAGCAAAGGCCTTGACAAAATCGGCTCCCTTTTGTAATGCTCCATCATCTTCGGTCAAGTCTGAAGTCTATATTATGCAGAGTTGATAAATGCATGCCATACTTTATAAATAAATGCTTACTTTGAGTTCGACTGATTTGGTCTTAACATTCATCCTGACTTGGAGTTTCATATGTTCAACAAGAGGAGAATAGATTTCCAACCAGTGTCTTTTTAAAGGTGACATACGATGAGGAGGGATAGGTATCTTACGAGAACCTTTGGTCACTTTCTAAGCATTCAAATCATCAATAAGTATATATATATATATATATATTTCTTCAAATATTGTAAAATAGTACCTTTTCTTCCACAGCACTGGCAGGTGCAAAGTTGGGTTTGTCTTCAGCATCTTCCATGTCGGCATCAGCGGATGTTGAGGAAGGTACAGCATTGGCATCGATCAAGACATCATCCTCATCGTCGTCCTTTTGAATTTCTTTTTGAATCTTTTTGCTTACTAATGTAGGTGCTTTAAATGATTCCAATGAAGCCATAATAAAGAATAAAACCTTTTTTTTTTTCTCTCTTGGCTGGCTTATTTTTAAAAAAGAAAGTAGTCACACTACAGTCACTGCATGCTTAAGGAGAGGTTTACATTTTCCCACTCTAATATCTCAGGGCGTATCACTTGAAGGATTATACAAGCTCATCAAGAGTTAAAGTAAGAATAGGATGCACAGTTGGTGCAACGAAGAGACAACATGTGTTGCCGCTGATACTACATCTTTCAATCACACTGTTGATGATGAGAGCACCAGTGAAATGGAGCACTATAGATAACTTTTAGCATAAGGGCAACTGACATGCTTAATAAGTCGTAATAATACTTTATAATCTGATAGTGAATCAGATGACAACAATATTATCAATGATAAAACTCACTCAGCTTTTACTTTGATCAATAGATCAGAGAATAAACCAGCAAGGAAAGGATATCCATGCTGTGATGATAAACAACGTCATCATGGAAGAATGGGTGGCTTGACCAAATGCATTAATTTCAAATGAAAAATGGTGGCATGAAAATAGTCAAAAAGGGACATTAATTTCCCATTGGTTTCAATTAAAGTTTGGTAACGGATAAAATAACTCAATTGCTTCCGAACGAGAACAAACTGTACTTTGCAAGCGATCAGCCTGTGTATTAGAATCAAAAGTTTTGCTGACAGTCTTCATATTATACAAATATCCTGTTAAACGGTTCTTTGGATAGTCTTTACACAGTCAAGTTTATTATAAAATTGACAGGTTACAAGTGTCACATGATTAGTATAGAAAGCGAAAATTGCATTTTATTTTATTTTTTAAAGTGAAAGATTGTATGTACAAAGGAGGATAAGAGAGAAGAAGAGGGAATAAGGAAACAAAAGAGTTGAGTGTTAGGGTGGATGTAATGAAGAGGAGGTGTGGTGTATACAATAAATAGTACATTTTAAAGAATTGTGGACTGATCTTTTTTTGATCTTAGACAGTTTGTTGTTGTTGGTGCAGGAAGGAAACTCTCGAGGCTTGCTTATCACGAATACGTTGAAGGATATGCTGCATTCCTTTACGAGCCTATTGAAAGACAATTGAGCTATATATATTAATACAATACAATAGATATATACCTTGGCTGCATTGGCAATAAAGGTACTCTGTCCAAATCCTTCGATCTTACTAGTTAATCCCCAGCCAAATCGAGAAATGATACGAGCTTCTGTTTTACAAGATGTCCAATCAGGATTTTGATCATGTTGCTTAAATATCTGTGTTTCTTCAATTTGCATCACTCTGACATGGTTCAAATTCTTTGTACGAGTGATCATTGTCTTATTCTTTGGATCAACCTCAGACTCTTCAATCACAAAGGCTTCAGAGTTCTTGAGGATCTATATTGACAACATTGAGTTATTGTTTGCAAATTGTAGTTGTTTGACTTTACGTTTTCAGGAAACCATTTAGGTGCCTTGCCCTTTTTGAGAACAAGCCTTGTTGTTTTCAATATACCATTCTCATCCACATATCGATCCAAGACATCCACAGCAAGCACTAAATAATTATCAACAACAGTCTTTTCTTACTTATTTTTGCTTATTTACCGTGAGAAGCGAATGGATTTGGGTACCTTAACCAAAAGGCTAAAGTAACATTTTGCCACGGATAACTAGAACACATGTTATTGTCTGTCCTCTCTTTTATTCTTTTTATTTCTTACTCATAAGAAAATGCGTGTTGGTAGAATTTAACCATTTTGAAAGGTAGCAAAGAAAAAAAAAAGAAAAAAAAAAAAAAGAGAGAGAAACACCCAGGTGCTTTTTAACCAATGAAATCAAAAAGTTAAAATGTGACTTGAACTACCCTTTTGGGTAAAAAAAAAGGATTATTAATCTGTTCTTTTTCTTTCCGTTATTTTCTCTCCCTCTTTTATATCTAGTTTTTTTTATTGCAAGGCCAAATGTCTATGTCATCGAACAGCGCTATCGATTTGTTTCCATTCAATCTAAATGATAAAAGCCTAGGCTTGCTTAATGCCGCTATTGCTAGTCATCAAGTCAACAATCCTATATATGATCAAGGTTAGGTTTAATAACCTCAGATAAGCATCCTTATGTTAACACGTCATGCTTTAAAGTTAATCAGGATGAAAGTGTAAATAATGACACAAAAGCAACAAGTGGCAAAAGAGATCTTGATAAAGGTAAATAATATGAAAGGGAAAACGATGGGAAAAAAAAAAAAAATAAAAATAATTAAAACCTTGTGTTATATATACTCTAGTCGATCAAGTAGTGACTACTGCACCTAAAAGAGCAGGTCGTAAGCCTTTGCAGGAGAAATCACAACCTAATGTAATACTTTATTTTCTCTGGTATCTCCCTTTTTTATACTAATTTTAATCTTTTCAGGATGGCCCAGTAGACCCTAAGCAAAAGAGAAAGGCACAGAACAGAGCGGCTCAACGAGCCTTTCGAGACCGAAAAGAGAAACATGTTGCGGAATTAAAAGCACGCATTGCGGAGCTTGAAGCGCTGACTGCTGCCAAAGATGAAGACCTGATTAAAGAAAATCAGCAGCTAAAAGAAATGCTGAGACAGCTGCAAGAAGAGAATTATGCATTAAAAGGAGCTCAATTTACATTTCAATTTCCCGTTCATACAACAAAAGAAAATCATCATCAGCTATCACCCAACAGAAGTGACAGCACCGGAAGTCATGGAGGCAATAGCTTTAGTAGCAACAGTAGGAGTAACAGTAGTAGTGGCAGCAGCAGTAGTGGTAGTGGCACAGAAGATGGTACAAGTTCATCTGCTGAGCAAGCGTCACCCCTGTCCAATAATAATGAAACACCTTTATTTAGTGCTATCGAACCTATTCAGTTCGGTCTCATCGATGACCAATCTAATTTGTTCAATCAAGCTTCTCTCACCGTGGGTAACGACTTGCTAATCCATGGAAAAGATGACTTATTTACAAATTATGGCATGCCAAACACTAATACTAATAATAATAATAATACAACAACAACAACAACCGCAGTCGATGACTTTTTGTTCCCGAATGAAGATCTATCCGGGCTATTTGGTGACGTTGATCTCTTTGGTCTTGACATGGCACAACAATTTGGATTACCACAAGTGCCTACTATAGCATCACCAGCCGACAAGAAGCAACGTTTCATTGAAAAATTAAGAAAGGCTAAAGAAGAAGGCAAATATTTATACGACTTTCATCAAGAAATTCAACAAGAAATGCCAGACTTTAACCTGGATGCCTTGTGTGATGATCTTAAAAGGAAAGCTCAATGTAGCCTGGCATGTCATACAATCACTGAGAAAGAGGTGGACGCCATCAGTTCATGTCTTGATAAAAACCCAACCCTCAACATTTTTTAATACTTCAATTCTTGAATGTGTGCATTTTATATCATATTTTGTCATTGTCATCTCTTTTTTTTTATATATAAAGGAAAACTTTGTTATTTATTTTTTTATCAGTGATAAACACAATAAAAAAAAAAAAGAAAAAAGAAAAAAAAAAAAAAACGGGCTTAATAAATGACTCGTTTGTCCAATTTAACCACAATTGGAGGTTCATGCGTATTAGGTCTTGATATCTCTGCCAATTCTCTGCCTGCACTCCATGTTCCACCTTGAATAAGTTGGCTAAGTGAAAGTAATTTTTTGCTTAATCTAAATGTCTGTCGAACTCGTTCTGCTACCAAATCAAGATAGGCCACCGTCAGAGCACGCCATTCGATGACGACAGGATCCGACATATCAAACATCGGAGCAACTTCAATCTTGGGTTGATAGGGGAGTAATGAGTTGGCAAGATAGTTTTGTATACCACGTTCGTAATCTTTAGGCTTCAGTGTAATAAACCCAGTATCAATCAGAAGACCACCATTACAGTAATCCGGAAGGGGTGTCAGCAAATCGGTTCCTTCGATAGTAGCTCCCAATAACTTCTCCATTGGTTCAATCACAGAGTAGACGATCCACTGTGACAACTTGTGAAAGGGCACATAGTGGTCTGTTCCTGTTGGGTTGCTTTGGTTAGGGTTGAGTAGCGCTGCGCATGGCCAAACATCGCCATATCCTTTCGTGCCACCAATGTTTTCCTCCGACGCCCAAAGTTCTCCCATTTCTTGCACAACAGGCCAGATGGTTTCGATACTGATGAGTGGACCTTTTTTGGTCTTGATCGTTGTAGGATGATCAAACAGATAGTCTATATAAGGAATCAGCACGGCCTCCCTTTTTTTAACGCTTTTACACACTTACCAATCATGTTGCCCGGTCTACGAACGGCTTCTTTTCCAAAATAGTCTGTACGGTTCTTTAGGGCATGGCCAAGGTTGACAAGTAGGTCATATCGCTCTTCAATACCCACAAAGGAGTTTGTTTCATTAAATTGTAAACCATTATGTAAAGTATCAAGGGTTAACTGACTGAGAGCCTCAGAGTCAACTCGATGAGGCTGAGAAGGGTCACTGGAGAAGGTTCCCTTGAGGAACATGTCTAGTATAGCAATAGCGATGCCATCCTTTCGTTTGAACACTCTACCCGTAGATTGTTCGATATAAGTCCAGGTTTGGCAAGGCTTCACATCCATAAGGCAGGCAATGACAAGGATATCAATCAGTTTTCTTGTTTGCTCCATGTTATCAAGGCCCAAGGTAGCCCATTGTTGAATGAGTTGGTTTAGACGAGGCTTACCACCCACATCAAAATGACGCCATCGACCATAGACAGGAATATCAGAAGGACTATCGTAATCACGCTTGATAACAGAGATGACATATTGAACCATTTCATCCAGCTTTGATTGATCAATATCAAAGTGTTGTAAACGATTACGACTGGCTGCTTCTTGTACTTTATAGCATCTTTCACGTACGGCGTTTAATCCCAAAAGAAATTCTGTGTCGTTATTGTTGTCATTAATACTATTAGTCATGTTGGTCATGAAGGGAGCCATACTATTATAACATAAAAGAAAGAGAAAAGAAGAAGAAAGGAAAGTTTAAAAGTGAAAAAGGGGAGAAGAAGAACAAGGTTTATAAACACGTTTTATGATTGAATATAAAGTCTGTGTAAAGTAACTCAAGTTTAAGGGGTAATCAAAAGGTTGGCCACACAGAAATTATCTCTCCTTATTTCATGGGAGTATGATCAGTGTGAGCTTATTATAAAGTTTAATCCAACTTTGATATTCGTTAAGGAGCATTTTTTTGAACTCCCTTTTACTGTGAAACCTACTCCCTGTTTGCATGAAAATATACCACTGTAAATATCACTGTACCAACTTTTTTGTTGTTATGGAAACAGAAATCATGGTTTTATTATGTCACCTTTCCCTCATTACTAATCGTGATATATGTTTGGTGGTTGAATTATCAACTTTAAACAAAGAACTAAAAAGAACATGTATCCATAACTGGTAATGTTTTCTGTCTTTCAATAAAGTTAAAATTGCACAATAATTTTCGCTGTCACATCTATCAAAAGAAGTTCTCTGTGTGATGCAAAGGTTATCTATTTATCCACTAAAATGGAGAAGCACGTAACAAAGTATATGATCACAACCGACACTTCTTCTGCTGAAGCAATAGAAGCCACTCAACAAGTCACTTCATGTAAAATTCATATATTTATTATTGTCATAATTTATAACAATTACACATGATAGATGTCAATCAAGGTTCTGTTCAAGAAAATTTATTACAACTGATTCAAACATTAGGCGAATACTTGACAAATGACGATGGCTTCGTTCGTGAAAAAGGTAACAATATAACCCTTTATAAGAAAAAAAAAGGGGGGAAAGAGGGATACTTACAACACTCCTTTATATTCCTAATTTAGCCACGGGATTGCTCTCAGCTAGTCTAATGGAATGTCGTCAAGAGGATATTAACGAATCAGCTGGTAACAGTGTAACCAATGCCAACTAAAGAAAAATACACTAATACTTTTCACAGTCTCTGTCTTGGTCGATTTTTATTGTGATAGATTATCAGACAAGACCTGCGTTCAACGCTTACTGGATGGATTATTTGCTTTATCAGGCTATTCTCACTTTACGAGCAGTAATGCTGTTTCAGTCATCAAAAGGTTTATAGTTGTTGTATTTCTTTCTCTATCTACTAACACGCGCATGAATCCACGGCAATAGGATCATAGAGCGCGTTGATGTGCAGACATTTCCTCAGAGTACACGAAATGCGGCTTATAGAGTTGTGGATCGGTTGATCGAAAAACATGCAGGTGCACTCAGATCGATCAACAATGAGTTTATCTTTGGATTCACTCAAATTCTCGATGGTGAAAAAGATCCTCGTAATTTGATGCTTGCTTTCAAGATTGTAAAGGATATTGTCGATCGATTTGACATCTCGACTCATGTGGAGGTAAATTCGCTTGTATACTATAGAAATGTTAAATAACAGCAACTAGGATATATTCGAGGTAACCTTTTGTTACTTTCCCATCACTTTTAAACCACCTCCAGATGATCCATATGGTATCACCGCTGAAGATTTAAAAGTGAGCCTAAGGTAAGTCATGAACACCAAGGCGGTACAACAGTTGATACTTAATTTCAACAGACGTTGTTTGGCATCCACACCACATTTCGCCAAATTTGCTGTTCCTTTAATACTCGAGAAACTTTCATCAACATCAGGAAGCGCTAAAAAGGATTCAATGGAGACATTGGCTGCCTGCGCGCCAGTATATGGAGCAGCCTCACTTTTGCCTCATACACATGATATCTTTAGATCACTCAAACTCGAGGTATATCACGCAACAGATAATAGTCTAGAGGATGCGGCCGTCGTTGCTATTCGGTCCGTTGTAGGGGCCTTGAGCACAGGCCTATCCAACCAGGACGGCGAACCAACTGAGAGGGCCTTGAAACCACTCATTGACGATTGCATCGGGACCCTGAAGGATCCAGACATGAAAGACAGTAAACAGACGGGCCGTATTTTACGTGCAGCTGCATCCGCTTCAGACCCTGCATGCCAATACATTGTAGATATCGTAGTACCGTTAGTGCTCAAGCAGATTCGTGAAACCAATGTGGCAGTTCTGAAAAAGGCAAATCTGGATATTTTGATTGATTTGTTGGAAGCAAGCAAAACACTGTATGGTGCAGCTGATGAAAGTGGATCGGGTAAAGTTTAACATGGTCTAATGAAAAAGAAGACTTATATATGTATTTAGTCGATCAAGACTTTGTGTCTCCCTTGGTTCAGCACAAGGAACGTTTCTTTGGTATCTTTGAGTCTTGCTTAACAGCATCGAACGAGTACAACTTGCTACGTCTGTCGGGCCTTAATGGCATTAAACTTATGGTGCTTTCTAAAGAGTATTTAACACCTAATGAAGTCGGCTTGGCTATACAATCGTTCAACAAGATACTCTTGGATCCAGTCGAGGATGGAGAGCTCCGAAAGGCTGCTCTTGATGCGCTCTGTGCCACATCACACATCAACAGCTTGTATATTATTGAACAGACGCTGCCTGCCTTGATGGCCAAGCTGCCCGAAGATCAAGAAGTGGCTCAACAGGATAGTTATGTCTTGACAGCTCTCAAATCCATCTGCCCTACTGAATCTGTTTATATTCATGCTGCACCATTACTCTTGCAAAAACTGGATGCTATCTGCCAACAAGGCAAAACTCAAGTTGAATATGCACAGGCAATCGCTTCTGTGCTTTTAAATATCTTGCAAACAAAGGCCACCGAGAGTCACGCTGATCTTGCTAAGGAAGTACATACGATGGTACCTTATATTTTCAGAAAAGTCATTGAAGCCAGTTTGGATTCGTCTGATAGTCTCTATCTGGATCCTCAGCTCCTACAGACACTCTCACTTATTGTCATTACGATTTTGATCAAAGTCGATAGCAGGTAATAGATAAGTTATTGCATGTTCTATGCTATACATTCTCATTCCTTGATAACAGTGAACAAAATGTCTTTATGGATATGATATTCAAATCCTTTGTACAAGGCGATCTAGTAGAGTTTATGCATACTCAAGGCCAATTCAAGCCACTTGATCCAGCTGCGCCAGAAGGACAGCAGAGAACAGTTCAGTTGTTTTCAGCAGTGATTTGCTCGTTAAGAAAGGATGTGGCATTACCAGTGTCGAGCATGGAGGACTTTTTGAACACGATGGTAACTCTGGCTTTGAGTTCAGACATTCAGACGACAAGTGTATCAAGAATGATTGGCTCATTGATCAACAAATGGAAAGACAGTAAGTAGCAGCTTTTTTTTTTTTGCAAGACAAATACTGATAGCTATATGTTATAAAGATAATGCCTTGACAGAGTATGTAAAGACCACCTCATTGCTCTTGCAGGACACGATGACTCAAAACCCTCGCGCACTTGAGGTCTATCTGTGGATCACTAAGGCTCTCATTTTACGCGCTCACCCACTAGGTTATGAATTGACAGACAAGGTGATTGAATGGTGCGGTCTCAGTATTCAGGGTGTTGCACATGGATTCGACATCCTCGTTGGAGACGATGTCTATGCATTGAACAGGTCATTATTTGCAACTGTGACGGTAAGTGGATGGGATATATGTGTGGAAGTTTGAAGGCAGTAATCAATGATGTTATATAGCTTTTGTACAAGCAAAGATTCTTCAGCTACAGTTTACCCAAACTTATTCAAGGCTATCACTCTGCCCAATCAAACATCAAGCCTAATTATTTGATCGCTCTATCATTTTTACTAAAGAACGTGCCCAAGCAAATTTTACTGAATGAGCTTCCACCGGTAAGTGTGTGTGCTTAAGAGATAAAGTGTCACTAACCTAATGATTTTTTTATAGCTTATTCCACTTTTGATTCAGTCGCTTGAATTACCTGATACAACCTTACGAGTGTCTACGCTCAACACTTTCAAGCTAGCTGTAGCTGAAGCGCCCGAGACTATTTCTAGCCAAGTCAGCATGATCCTTCCTTCACTTCTCGGTATCCTTCAGGATCGTTCAAGCTCTATCCAAGTACGTGTGGCTGTACTAAATTGCTTATCTGAGTTCCCTACATCACTTCCCAAAGACGTCTTGAAGCCACACGTTCAATCTGTATTATGGAAACTAAAGGTTGCACTGGACGACCGAAAGAGAATTGTAAGGAAAGAAGCAGTAGATTGTCGATCGAAATGGTTTGTGATTTTATAAAATAAATAAAATGTTTATTTATGATAGAAGAAATTAATAAAGTTAATAATAATCATTTACATTAAAAAAGAGAGAGGTTCGGGAATAACTATCATCATATTAAAAAGAAAAAGGATGGTACAGTAGATAGTATTAAAAAAGGTAATAAAAAGCCAGCTTCCTATTTACAACATCAAAGTGTTTAAACTTGTTCCTTGGTGTCAACAACAGAGGCTTCCTTGACATCAACAGTAGAGGATTGAACATTGAAGGAACGATCCTTGAAGGCAAGAACGTGACCACTGAAGACAAGGTCCATTTCTTCGAGAGAACGACCCTTGGTTTCGGGGAAGAAGATGAAGACACACACAGCCATGACGGCACAACAGCAGCCAAAGAAGATGTAAGTACCCCAGGTGATGGAAGTAAGCATGACGGGAACGAATAAAGAGATGACAAAGTTCATCAGCCAGTTGGCAGCGGTAGTGATGGAGGTACCCTTGGCACGAATGGAGAGAGGGTAGATTTCAGCAGGGTAGACCCAACCGACAGGACCCCAAGAGTAAGCAAAACCGGCGACGAAGAAGTAGATCATGACAATACAAAAGTAGGAAGCATGGACGTTTCCGGACATATCAATACTCTTTTCACCGTTATCAGTTGAGATAACCTTGCCAGTAGCAGCCATGACGATACCACAAAGAAGCATAGCAAGACCCATAATACAGGCGCCAGAGATCAAGACGAAACGACGACCAAGGCGATCAAGGAAGAGAATGGCGGGGATAGTAGAAAAGACGTTCAAGACACCGTTGACACCAGAGGCGATCAAGGAGGCAGTGTTACCGCTGATACCAGCTTGGATGAAGATCTGGGGAGCATAGTACATGATGGAATTGATACCAGTGAATTGTTGGAAGATTTGAATGAGAATACCGAGAAACATTCTGCGGCGAACGGTACCTTGGAGAAGTTCGACATAGCTAGAGACAGAAACAGTGCGTTCATGTTCAACCTGAGCAATGATTTCTTCGTATTCGGCAACAACATGAGGAGCAGTCTTGTCATTGTTACTGTGGAGTTGAGCGAGAACAGTTAATGCTTCTTCGTTGCGACCCTTGCTAATCAACCAACGAGGAGAGAAAGGAAGGAAGAGAGCACCAACACCAAGGACGGCAGCAGGAGCAATTTGAATACCAATAGGAATTCTCCAAGAAGCATGGTGAATTTCAGTACCAGCACCAGCCCAGAAAGCAACCATGATACCGATGGTGATCATGAGTTGTTGAAGAGAAATCAAACGACCACGAATTTCCTTGGGGGCCAATTCAGACAAGTAAAGAGGAACAGCCATAGAGAGAGAACCGACACCGAGACCAGCAACAAAACGACCACCGACCATCATACCATAGCTTCTAGCACCTGTTTGGATACCAGCGCCGAGAATGAAGACAGAAGAGGCAAGGACAATGGTAATTTTACGAGAGAGTCTTTCACAAGAGGGGGCTATATATAAAAATATAAGTCATACGATACTACCAAGTGGAGATGTTAAACTTACCAGCAAAGAGAGAACCAACGAAACAACCGGCTAATAACAAACCAGTGATAACAGATTTTTGAATAGCACGAAGAGTAGTGACAGAGGGGTCACCGGTCATGACTTGAATAAAGTCAGGTAAGGTCAATACACCAGAGATGACACCAGTATCATAGCCAAAGCAGAAACCACCTATTGCCGCAAATGCGCAGACAATATAAAGTTGTAATTTAGAATGAGCCATAAAGATTAATTAAAAAAATAAATATAAATGGAATAAAGAAAAAGAAGAGACACAATAAGTGTTTATCTTTTTATATCCTTTTTGTCTGTGAAACTATAAAACTGTGTCTCTCATCAGGAACATTTGGAAAAGTTCTAGAGTGATAGCCCCGCATTATACCACATCCAATCAGCATTTTCCCCACATTTTCAATTGTCTTCCCCGCTTTTTCTACTTGATGGGTTTCCGTTCAGTCAACGTGAATTATCGTGCAACTATGATTTCAAAATGCCGCATTCGAAAAAGAAAAATCGAACACAAGGCGCCTTTTACAACAAGAGAACTACATAATACATGCAAGAACAAGGATCAAAGCAAAGTGATGTGTTCTATTGGTTAAATAAGTTCAGTACTTGGTCAATCAAATTTTATTCCCAAATTGAGCAGTTTTAGCAACTTAACCTATCAATACCTTTCCTTCACTTTGCCTGTTTTTTTTTGGCTGTGCAACCTTTTTTGTAAAATACGGTGTGTAACATTAGCAATTTGAATGAAAAAACTGAATCGGGAAGAAACGGTATTTAAAAAAATGGGGTCCATCCAAATTTAGTAATCGAACAGGGTCCTTCACTCTGTTTGGTTGATTGGTATTCGCTAGGAACATGTAAACAAGATGCAAATTTGCCACTTTTTTACAATGTATCCTTCTTTAGCCTTTATTCTATCGTAAGTAGAGTTCTGTATCCATATTTTTTATCTTGAACCCTTTTTTAATTTGTCATTTTTCCTTCATTTTCCCAACGGACGCGCGGGATAAGAAGGAATGTTGACCTGTGTTTAAACTTTATTTGTGTGTCAGCAGATCACACATTTGGAAATTAGGCACTCGCAGCAAGTTGTAAAGAGTGTATTGTCCAACCAAATAAAAGCTATGAAATTGTAGTTATTCAATGACTACTATCCTTACTTTTACTATTACTACGCAACAATACACAAAAATAATTACACATTTTCTTTCAACCGAGCATAAGAAACTTTTTATGCTCTCACTCGGATAATTATGTTTGTCCGTCAAAGAAGATGATTAAAAGGCTCCTGTTTAAATTTATCATATATATACACAACTGATGACAATTGCACCGAAAATAACAAGTTGCCTTTTTTAAAAGGGCAAAAGTGAGTTTATAGAAACATCTATGGCTGGTTACTGTGACGGTGAAAGCGCTGTTAATTTCAACAAGGGTATTCTCACGGGTTCAAAGGGTGTCCTGGAGACGATCGATAAAGACTAAAATGGCATAGTTGCGCATATAGATTGGGTCACGGTATGAACCAAGTTATCATGGTATCCAATGGAGTATCCTTTTTTATAATCACTTATAAAGAGGATGAAAGAATAGTTATTCTATAAATAAAAGTGACACAGCCAAGAAGGAAAATGAGCACTTTTGTTTTCTTACAAAAGGGCATGTGACATGAGCTCATCCTTTTTTCTTTGCTAATGCCATTCTTACCAAAGCATACAGTCGTTTCACAAATCATCCGTGGATTGAAATTGAGCATCGGATCATGTTTTCAAAGGTGGGGTGGTTTTCCAAAAGGGACTCACGGTTCTCAATTTTAGTTCCTTTTTTTTTTTTTTTTTTATCTATCTGGTTTGTTTTTGTTTTTTTGAATTAAAGATTTAGTACAAGAGAGCATATCTGTGTATACTTTTCAAAAAAGATGACCAACCAAAATGAATGCTTTCTCCAGCAAAAAGAAAGGCTAACAAGGAAAATCTATCTTAACATAAGACAATTACTTCAGTATGAACAAACAAGTGAAATCTTCCAAGGCATGATTGCCTATGACAACGAATAAGGGGCAAAAAAGAAAATTCGAGAACAACCTGTTTATTGTGCCATTGACCGTTATTACACGCAGTAACAATTCATTCCTTTTTCTTGATCGATTTCCATCTTGAAATATTTTTGGCATTGTTAACTATTTACGATTAATTGCTACTTACAAAAAGAAGTATTTACTACTTACTCGTCACTTTACTCTGGTTTGCCTCAATCATCATCTGCTCTTCTTTATCTCTTCGACTCGGTGCCGTCTTGGATCGCTTTAAAGAAGACACGTTAGGTGATGAGGCACTTCTTAGGGACATCAGGTTCGTTACTGACTGTGAGGGTGAATAATTAAATGACAGACGTCTATCTTGGATTAGGGGCGTGGCTAAATGTAGATGTTACTATATGTTTAAATAAAGGATATATTCCATACTAGGTGAATCTATCAACGATGGTTCATAGTGACGATAATCTGGCATCATAAAGTGCTCTTGATATTGGATTAAGAATAAAAGTACGCTTTGTGATTTTTTATATCCTGCTGGATTCATAGCATCGTTAGGATCTGAGAGGATAGCCTAAAAACAATATTTAAGTCTCCAAGCGACACAAATTTATATTATTTACAGGTGCAAATGCAGTAGATAAACTTGTTATATCCATCCGTGTATAATCAGAGTAAAGTGAGAAGAGATATAAAAGATCCAAGATATAAAGTAAAAGGTATTGATGTACAACTGGTAGCTTTTCGATTAATTTTTGAAATGCATGAATCTTGACTTCTATACTCGGAAATTCAACGTCTATTTAAATGGCTTAGTGTTTCCATGCCAGCCGGCAATTATACTGATGTGTACCTATGATATTTTTAAATGAGTTCTGATATTCTAACGTAATGAGTGGCTCAGGGAGATAGTTAAGGTATCTGCTCAGCAAATTAGCTGCATCATGAGGCGTATATCCAGTCCAATCGATATCTAATCCATAACCTTCAGGTGTATCAAATAGCGACTGAAGAATTGATATCCTCTTCACATTGCCTGATATTCGAAATATTCCTTCTTCATACAATGCTAAAAGCTTTTGTTAATTCAAAAGTTGCCAAAATAAAAAATAAAAAACCTTCTTGCTTAAGAAATGAACCACATTTCGCAATAACTATTGGAATGACTCCATTGCAATCTTTCCCTGTTCTTTGATCCACAAAAGATATCCTAGAATGAGCATAACATATAGAGTCTACTAGTGGAATACCAAATACACCTTTTTCTACTGTATCCTTAGTATCAATTCATGTTATCCCTACTCCCTTATCACTAAGTTACCCATGGCGGAAAATCTTCTTTGGCTGGTAGTGTTGTTACTATTGGTTGTGGCTTTCTTCCACCAAGCTTTTATAAGTCGTTTCTGATTAGCCGAAAGTGTGATATTATCGTTGGAATTCATGTAAAAGCAAAAGAGAAGGAAAGAGAGGCATTAAAAACGTTTTTATTATATAAAACAATTATTTGTGCAACGTCTATTTTTTTTTTTCGAGTTCTGGAACTATTTACAGTAAAGGACTATGTACAAAAGGGAATCGATATTAGGATGATGATGATGACGAAGAAGAGGTCGTAGATGATAATGATTGATGTATGCTAGTATGATTTGGTATCTTTTGCTCTAATTGAGCCTTTGTATATTTGCATATTTGTCTGGCATATTCGGCTTGAGCAAGCATTAACAAATCATCTCTTGTTAAAGTAACTCCATTACGATTTGTTGCGTGAAGATCAGAAGGCGTGTTTTGGTATGAAGTCATTAATAAAACGATTAGGCTCAATGAAATAAAAAAAAAAAATAAAAGAAAAAGAAGGAGACAGGGAAAGGATTTCTTTTATATAAGTTTGATCTGAAAAAAAAAAAAAAGATAAAAAATTTAAGATTAAAATAAACCCAATCAAGTAGTACATTACATCATATAAAGAAAGTTTCTTTAAAAAATGGCATAATACATAATGTTACTATGGCAATGGATCAACGTATACTCTGCATTGTGTTCTGTTTTTTTTTTATGCTAGCCTGTAAATGGAATATCCCGAGCCTACTTTTGAATACTGCATTTAAACCTAATAAGGAGCTTGCTTGATTGTGCTTTTTGTTGAAGTAAGTCGTTTGAGGTAGTTATGATACATATTTCAAGAACGACGAATAATCATGGTGATATGTTAATAATGAATCATTTTCATTTGTAACTTCCTTGAAATGGAGACGTCGTATAACCAAAAGAAGCTACTCAATTTTCTGCATTCAAATGAGACTAAACATATATGGTTTAGTGTGACCAATGAATTAATTGATATTTCTATCATTGATGCTCTTATAAGGGCCATGTTCACGTTTTTCATGTGGATTATACACTCTCTTCAAAATCAAAGCGATTGCCAGAAAGTCTTTAGACTTCACAGTTGGGCGGAGATGGATTGTACTGTAGATCTATCCTTTTGGAGAAGTAGTACAGTGGAGCTTATTTTCAGTTTTACCAAGGGTTTGTTGTGTGCGTGCGCTTTTTTTGTTATGTTTCAAAAGAGTGTTTCCACTTTTGTTTATGAAAAAAAAATTTTGTTTTCATGCTTCTCCTGATAATCTTGTCTCCAAACTTTCTCTCACGCCTTTTGGTTTATGCATAAAGCAAAGACAACCTGGTATTTGGGCCATTTTATCAGTTTGATGTTTGAATAAACTTGTAGGACATAATCTATATTTTTTCCTGTGAATATCACGTCTTTAGTCGCGCCCTATTGTAAGTAATGGGTTTGCTGACATAAAGTTGCAGGTATTCCACAATCCACTCCCGATTCAGGGGAATTTATTTTTGATATATATGTAATCATGGTCATTTTACTTAATGACGGTATATATGACCACAGAAAGTGCTAAAATAGCTCCACCTCCCTTGCTTGCGAATTATATATCTGCTCTTTGATCACAAACGTGTCTTTAGTGTATTTCTTTGTTTCGCCGCCATCATCATCTTTGTTCAACCCGAAATATATCCGGGATTTGGTTAGTCATTTATAAAATGGTTGTCAGGGAGTTAATTATTAAAGCGATTAACTAAACTAGTATGAATTTAGTATATATACTATCAAGTCATCACTGTTTCCGTATACACTCCTCCCTTCAAAGTCTCGAGATCTCCCCCAAAAAGATAGAGTTCCTATTCGCTAGAGACCATTGTGCATACAGGAAAAAAAAAGATATCGTACAGGGAAGCTTGGTAAATCCATTTCTATATAAACGTGCCAACCTTTTTGAACCCTTTGATCGTTTTTCTCTTCACATATTTACATTTTGAAATGAGCAGGCCATTCTTTCTTGTACGATTATGAGTGCAAGTGCACCAGCTGCTGCAAATATGGAGATTGGGGTATGGAAAAGTGCGAAAACTGTGGTCATCTGTCTGCTCTCGATGGGGCCATGAGGAAGATATTTTAGATTATGCTCACAAGGATCTATCGATTGCCCTAGAATTGCTGACGAGATGGCTGGTTTAGAGGTCAAGTAACTCAAGTATTCAAAGCACAATCTTCCATTAGCTTGTGAAGAATGACATGGCAATAAAAGCAAAGACCCAGACGCGATTTTCCAAGTACATAAATGGAACATGAACCTTATGTTTGTATTTCCACAGATGAAGATATATTTACAGCGCATAGAGTGTAGGCTTGAATCTTCTTTTGCGAGATATAATTCAGGACAGCAGAACCCTCTAAAGGAGTAAATTGGATTCCATATTTTATATCTTATCTCAGTTTTGATCAAATTAATACATATTTTACAGCATAAAAGAGTCGAATCGAGTCCATGGCTTCCGAGTTTAAATAGTAGAAAAATATAAGGGAATAAAATGGTTGTAAATTCATACACTGATAAAAAAAAAAAAGATAATTCTAGACAGCAAATGGTAATAAAAGAGAGCCCATCAGAAGCAAAAGAAATGGGATATAAAAAAATGCTTAGTAAATCAGTTATTTACATTGATATTAAATAATCACATTATAAAGAAGAGGGTTTACAAGAGAAAAAAAAAAACAAGAAAAGTGAATAAGCATATAAAGAAATTATGAACATCTTATCCGAAGCGCACTAAATAGGGCTGACTACCGTTAGCCCGAAGAAAGAAGAGAAAAAGAGAGAGAGAGCGAGAAAGAGAAAAGAGAAGAGTAAGGAAGAGAGCGGCCAAAGGAGCGGAAGGGGTTGAGAGAGTGGATGGGACCAAAATTTGGTAAGAGCCAAACTACCTCCAGCTAGAACCGGTACTATTTTCGATTTTATGACCTATAATACTACATATTAGTTTCTTACAAGTGTAAAGAGCATAACATACCTTAGGGCTATCTGGAGAATGGTTGGTTTTACTTTTAGGTTCAAAGAGGAAAAGAAAAAGAAGCCAAGATCAGACTACTAAATAAGGTCTCTAACAACTTTTTCAGTTACGTGTTATCTATGCATTGGTCACATTTATTTTACGTATCTCTCAAAAACATCAAGCTCATTTTATGTATTATTAAATGCTGTCTTTTAAACACTAAAGAAGATATAGAAAACCAATTAATGTGTTGATTGTTATTGATCTTATAATGTGTGCGAATAATTTCTGAAAAAAGTGTATATTAGGCTAAAGCGGAACTGAAGAACGTGAGTCCTTTTAGGAAGATCTACTGTCTGTTTATGCTCGCATACACCCTGATTTCATGCTTGTTTATACATGTTACAGTAACGATCTGTGTAACATACCTGAATAGTAAACTACTCAGAAAAACAATACCTACAGATATTATGTCTTCTTTTATTTAGTAAAATGTATTTTTATAAGCAATCTGATTGTCATTGCATTTGAAACATCAGCTTAAGTTTATTTAGATGACCGATTTTTCGATCTGAAATGTATAATTGCACTGTAAGGCTTTATGATATATGATATACTTCTGGTTCGTAGGCTCAAGATGACCTTTGGCATAAAATATATTTGTCATACGCTGGTATAGGTTGGCATAGGAACGAATAGTACTTGTGTTTTCTTAGATAACTTGATTTAGATTATGCATATGTTAAGAGAAATACTTAAAAGGATACGTTGTCAATAAGAGCAATGAACGATTAAGAGTACAAAGATGGACTATATTCTATCATTCATTAACGTATGATTTTTTTTCCTCATTAGAATGCATACGCTCCTGCTTATTTACAAGGATATCAATAAATAAATACTCTCTCAGCTACTATTTAATTTGTTGGTATTGAAATTACCATGTTGGTCTTTAGTTCTATGTATACTATCTATGAGCTTGATTAACTATCAAAATCCTAGACTCTTGGCTGTGCAGTTTAGAATAGTGCCTTCTTTCAAAAACTATTACCACATGCCCGGTAAATAAATTAGGATGTCCATTCACTTGTAGCTATTGAGCCTGTGGTTGTAAATGCTATAGATGTTATATATTGCTTAGCTTATGGCGAAACAAATAGTTTTTAAGAATACAGCAGCTAGCTATCAGTAAACTGTTATAATACACTATGTTTGACTGTAAATCATTAAAATCTCCTTTTCTTCTAAAATGTCATAAAGGACAGATGTTGTAATTAAGGGAGATAGGAGAGTATGTGTAATGACAGTAAATATTGTTCTAAGTTTATCTTCAACGCTCTTTCACAGCGACTTTTAATACGCCCGTTTTCCGCTGGGCTGTTGTTGTACACATGAAAAAACTAGATTAATTCTTGATTTATGCTCCCAGTCTTTTTTTATCTTTAGCAACAAACTCTTTATTAACTCCTTACAAAAAAATCCTCTTCTCCTGATGTTTTCAAAAAAAGAGTGTGAGGGATTGCCTGTTACTTTTTAGCTGCATAAAAACATAAATTGGCTCTGCAGGTTAGGATAAACAGCAAAACAATACAAATGAAGAGTAAATTGCTCGGTCCTCCCTTCTTGTAACACAACCTTAGTTGACATTATTACTTTGTTGCCACTGAGTCATATAAAAAAGCACCATAGGTCTCTCTGCTTTATCAGTGGCTTTTATGCCGCGTTAAGACATGAGAAAAGGAAAAAGAAAGAAAGCTAAATGGGCAACGATTCTAGGAAAGAAGGAGAGAGAGAGCACAAAAGGGGAAATAGAAAAAGGAGGAAAAAATAAGGAGAAAGGGGGGTAAGATAAATGATTTGCTAAATTTAGGGAGGGAAATGATGAAGCTTTTACTGTTTGCGAAATAGACAAAGCCTTTTTCTCCTTTTTTATCAGCTTTTCTCTTTTCTCTTTTATCTCTCTCTCTTTCTTATTACTTTTTCTTGTGTAAAATCGGATTGTAATATATAGTATGGGTTGTTGTCAATCAAACGAAGTGCATGACGGAAAAGCCCGTAATGAAGAAATCGATAACATAATCAAGCGTGATAAACTGAATATGAGAAATGAAGTGAAAATGTTGTTGTTGGGTAAAGAGAAACAGAGATACTGTGGTTAACTTATATTCACTCCTATTGTCCTTACTAAAATAGGCGCTGGTGAATCAGGCAAATCAACTATATTGAAGCAAATGAAACTGATCCATGATGGTGGCTACTCTCGTGATGAGAGAGAAGCATTTAAAGAAATCATTTTTTCAAATGCAGTACAATCTATGCGTGTCATTTTGGAAGCCATGGATAACATGGGCGTTTCATTTTCTGTTCCTCAAAACAAGCATCATGCTTCAATTATCCTTGATTTACCAACACAGATCGAGCGTGAATCACTTCCTCCAGAGGTTGTATTAGCTATAAAGACTCTGTGGAAAGATCCCAATCTCCTAAGTGTGTTTGATAGGAGTCGTGAATATCAACTGAATGACTCGGCTAAATAGTAAGTAATCTTGATGCCTCTTTTGGTAATCATGGCTTACCATTTCCATAGTTACTTTGATTCTATCGACCGTATCGGAGAAGTCAGTTATGTGCCAACAGATCAGGATGTGCTTCGATCACGTGTCAAGACAACGGGTATCACAGAAACCACATTTGTCATTGAAAATTTGACTTACCGCATGTTTGACGTGGGTGGACAGCGATCAGAACGTAAAAAGTGGATCCACTGCTTTGAAAATGTTACAGCCATTATTTTCTTGGTGGCTATATCCGAATACGATCAGGTGCTGATTGAAGATGAGACTGTGGTAAGTCATAATAATGGCTTTTCCCCTTTAATGTATCCTAAAGTCTTTTTTGTTAGAACCGTATGCAAGAAGCATTGACTCTCTTTGACTCAATTTGTAATTCACGTTGGTTCGTCAAGACATCAATTATCCTCTTCTTGAATAAGATTGACATCTTTAAAGAGAAATTACAAAAGCACCCTCTAAAGGAAAGCTTCAGTGACTATACAGGTAAATACTATAATATAAGCAAAGGGGCCCTAAAGCTAATCATTATATAGGTCCTGAGACATACGAAAGTGCTAGGGATTATATTCTTAATAGATTTGTATCCTTAAACCAGTCAGATTCTAAACAGATTTATTCTCATTTTACATGTGCAACGGATACAGAGCAAATTAAGTTCGTTATGGCTGCCGTTAATGATATTATTATTCAAAATAACTTGCGTGATGTTGGTCTATTATAATTTCTTTTTCTTTTTCTATTTTGCTTCACTAATATTGTAATACACACACACACATCACCCATTCTTTTTTTTTTTTGCTATTATCCATTTTAATAAACAATACACTCTTTCCAGAAAGTAAATTCGCCCTGATGGAAAATCTGTTGTTTGAAAAGTGTCTTGGTGCGGCTGCGGCTGAAAAAAGGCTTGGGATTCATGTTCGTACAGCACAAGAATGGGCTGAACAGTACGAGAGAGATCCTAATAGTATCTTTGAGAAACAGAAAAAGACTGGTCGTCCACACATTCTCAATGAGGGGCATAAAAAGATTATTCTTGAATGCATCGATGAAAACCCTTCAGTTGCCTTGGACGACGTGATGAAGTACCTAAAACAAGTATTCACAGAATTAGAAGTATCCAAAAGTACTTTGTTTGAAAAAAAAAAAAAAAATTGCAGCTTGTTCCTCAAAAAAGCTAGGTTTCAACCCATAGACCGGAATAGTGAGAAAAAGATTCAAGAGTGCCTGGATTGGATTCATAAATGGGAAAAAACAGACATGAATTTTACAACTAACTGCGTCTTTCTTGATGAATCTGCGTTTCATATTAATTTGAAACGTAGTATGACATGGTCAAAAAAAAAAAGGTTCTCCCCTGCAGTGGTTATCGTTCCCAAAACACAAGCAAAAACAACCACCATTTGTGTATGAGAGTTCAATGTTTCAAGACGGAACTCTTCCTCATCAACAATATAATCCATTAGTTCAGGCCTGCCATACTCGTCGACAACGGAACTTTTCCCATTTTCAAGTAAAAATTGAATGTTCATTATCTGCAATTTCTGGTGTAATTGTGAAAAAAGAAATAAAACAAAGACGGACGCTTGGTGTGTCCTTAAATATCCAAAGATTCCAAGACGAATTTACATTTCGTGCCCACACGAATTTTGTTCTTGCCGTCAGGCGAATTTACTTTTTGGAAAGAGTGTAAAAGGAAAAAAAAAAAAAAGGAAACGGACTTTAAATATACAATGACCGTAACAGGGGGAGGAGGCTTATACTCCAAAAAAGAGGAGTCCCTGTCAAAATCCGCCTTTTTCTTTGTATATAGAATGTCCATTTTACAGAGAATCAGTCGCCTATCAGTATTTAATACATCAGTTCGCTCATTCACAACATCTTCAACTGTATTTTCTGAAATAGCAGCAACTACAACAAAAACTAAACCTAAAGGCTTATATCAATTCTTTGAGAACAATCAAACATTACCAAAACAAGTTTGGACAGGTAAGACATGATGGACGATTAGAGAATAAAATGTTCAACTATTATGTTAGGACGCTCCTGGAAAGCAAAAGAACTTCGTCAAAAATCATTTGAAGATCTCCACAAGCTATGGTATGTTTTATTAAAGGAACGTAATTTACTTGCAACCCAAAAACATGAAGCAAATCGTTTAAATTTACCAAAGCAAGTTTGGACCAACGAAGGACGTATGAGAAAGGTATTGCCTGTTTTTCCATCTTAAATATCATAGTTTAACCAAAAGTTTGTTAGTGTCAAAAATCGATGGCTAGAATCAAGTGTGTTTTATATGAAAGACAAAGAGAATATGAAAAATTAATGGCAGAACAAGCAGCAAAACAAGCATAAAGCGTTGTTTTTTCTTGTTTTTAAATGTAAAATAAATGTATTTGTGTGACAATTTCCCTTTTTTATTTTCTTTCTTTTTCTTTGCTAAACACGAAATGATAAGGCTGAATATATTATTATTCACCATCTCAACCTTCATTTCAGTAACTTTGGCAAGCATTTTACCAATAACAGCATCAAACTCTTCTCTCTTATGGGGAACATATCGACCTAATCTTTATTTTGGTACAAGACCGCGTTTACCCGAATCAGTCATGACGGGTCTCATGTGGTTTGATGCAGCCAATATTCAAGGAATCCAACGTACGCGTTTGAATAGTTTGTTTTTTTATATAGACTAATGCACCCTTTTCTCTTTTACTAGGCATAAGGCACGCCTGTGACCAAGGGGATGGTATCGCAGGATACGGATATCATAAGCATGATGGAAGAGGATTTGCTTCTCAAGTGATTAATGATACACCAAGTAATATAAGAATTCATACTGAGTTTATCAAAGTTCCCGGAGGAAATAATGGTGGGGATTGGGGCGTGCGTATTAGAGGAATACCCATTAATGATCAGGGTAATATAGCCATTCTTGTTATGTATCAGCAACTAAAGAAACATATCTAGTTCCTTCCATCACATCTGTCTTATTTTATGTCGGAATTGAAGGACAAGGCGGAGTAGACCTTATGAGCAAGCTGTCAAAGAAGGGCCTTGAGTCACCTATCAGACTTGAAGGTGATACTCCTGAGCTTGGAGATTTTGAAATACAAATTGTAGATGGTATTGTTGATATTACAATCGAGAATCATATTTGCTTACGTGTCTTATAGGCCCTTTGAACACATACCCGGGTCAAGGTATTCAGCAGGATCTTGCTCGCACTCAATGGTCTGGTAAAGAAGTGCCTACAGGAAAGGTCTGGAGAGCAAAAGGTAAGGTAAAAGAACGTGAATGGTATAGGTTGGCTAAGTGCTATGCCCTGTAGATATTATCTCTGAAGAACTGGTCATGAATGCTCAACAAAAAGTACAAAATGAGGGTATTCCACAAGAGGAAATATATACACAACCATACAAGCTCTTTACCTTGAGCAACCGCTTAATTGAAGAAGAGGGTGAAGTAGCCAACTTTTATACATTTCAGAAGATCTTTCAGGGTGAATTTCAGGTAACCTCGGACAATTTAAACAGAAAACCAGTCTGTATCTGACTTCTTGTTCATAGTTTGATGTTTTATTCCATTCGTTTAGCTCTGAAAAGCCTTTGACGAGTAAGTTAGCCAATTATTAGTCTAGTTCTTTAATTAACCTTGGCTACAAAAGGTGAAAAGCTTGGAACAGCACTTGTTAACAAAGAGGAGGAATTTAATGCTAGATTTGAAGCAACCTTCCACCTGAAAGAGAAGGGATTCTCAAATAACAAGGTGGAATTTGCTCAATATCTATTGAGTAATCTTTTAGGAGGCATAGGCTATTTTCATGGATCTTCTGTTGTTGATCGATCACACCCTCCTATGCTGGATGAAGAAGATTTCAAGGGAGAGCCTGTTAGACCTGAACTAACTAAACCTCAAACACTCTTTACAGCTACACCTAGTCGACCTTTCTTCCCTCGTGGATTCTATTGGTAACATATAGTTGGAGATAAAAAATGCACCGAGTATTAAAAAAGTATTGCAGGGACGAAGGATTCCATCAACTCTTAATTGGTGAATGGGATAATGATCTTAGCCTGGATATTATCAAGCATTGGGTGTCCTTGATTGACGAAAATGGATGGGTAGCCCGTGAGCAGATCCTTGGGGAGGAAGCACGTAGCAAAGTCCCAGCAGAGTTCCAAACTCAATTCCCTCATTATGCTAATCCTCCTACACTATATCTCGCTATAAAGCATTTCATTGATCGTTTGGAAGCACATCAGCAACAAAAGCTACTAGAAAATATGGTAGACAGTCAATTAAAAATGGGAACACTAGACGAATCCTCTGTCTTGCGAAACTTGCACCTCGATCAATCAGAGTTAGCAAGTCATTGGCTTAAAGCCATTTATCCAAAGCTTCGTCAAAACTGGCTTTGGTTCCGTTCAACTCAACGCGGTCACTTGAAGAAATTTGGACGCGAGGCATCCAATGATGAAGCCTATCGTTGGAGAGGACGTACGCCAAACCATACACTTACATCTGGCCTTGATGACTATCCTCGAGGCGATCCTAGTGTGGGTGAACTCCATCTTGACCTTCATTCCTGGATGGCTTTCTGTACCGGTTTATTAAAGGAGATTGCTCACAAATTGGGCCCTGAATACGACAAAGACATGAACGAGTATATTCAAATACAACAGGATATATTGACAAATCTTGATGATTTACATTGGAATGAAGAAAAGCAAATGTACTGTGACCAAGCACTAGATGAGGCACAGTCTCCTATTCATGTATGCCACAAAGGCTATCTTTCTTTATTCCCAATGGCCTTGGGTCTTTTGCCTGCTGATTCACCAAAATTGGGCGCTATTCTAGACATGATACAAGATGAACAAGAGCTCTGGTCGTCTTACGGTCTACGTTCACTATCCGCATCAGACCCTTTCTTTGGTACAGGAGAGAATTACTGGAGAGGACCTGTTTGGTTAAATATCAACTATTTGACATTACAGAGTTTATATAAGGTAAAGTAGTTTCTGCAAAGACGCACTCCCCCAAATTTAACCTCTAACCGCATTTTTTTTTAAGAATTATATGCATACACCCGGTCCCTTCCAAGCTCGCGCACAAACAATCTATACCCAACTAAGAGAAATCATAATTCGTAACGTGTACAAGGAGTACAAGAAAACAGGCTATGTTTGGGAACAGTACTCTCAGGATGATGGACATGGTATGCGTAGTCATCCATTTACAGGATGGACCAGTCTAGTCTTGTTGATTATGGCAGAAAAATATTAGAAGCATATTTCTGTAATCAAGGGGGTGGAGCTAAAAGAAAGTCCCTGTCTCTGTTACAAAATTATTCTATTGTAGATTAAAAAGTGCCATAAAACTAATTTACTACTGACTATCATACCATTTGATACAAGAGAGTATATGCATATGTTTGTGTTTGTGAGCGTACGAACGGTTTCTAGTATACCAGTGTCGCATCTTTAGCTTGAATAGTATAGTCCTTTTGGAAGCATTCTAAGGGTATTGATATCTTGTCTAGTATTTATATTTGGTTAGTTTGGTGACTCTTACAGCTTGCTTCAATGAACATGTGGAGCAAAGGTATGTTAGTAAGTCGTCAGGTTAGATGTTTTTTGTCTTTTCTCTTTACACAACAAGCTTGGTTAATCTATAATTTCTTTTGTACAAGTAGTGTTATATCATCTTTGTCAATTTATATGTGTGAATATATATATATATATATATATATATATAGAGAATGTCAAAGATTCTGACTATCCCCTTTGGGAATTTAGTATAAATAGCCCATAGTTGCTCTTGACTTTTTGTTTATTCGTTATCTGATGAAAATGCGTTTTACGCCCTTTGCTCTTGCTTCCACTTTTGCTATTGCTGGTAAAGTCTAAACTCATATATTAAAGACGCCTTAATCGGTTTTCTTCATTTGATAGCCAGTGCTGCTACTTTGAACCCTCGTGCTAGTGTCGAAGTTCAATCTTGTGTCAATGATTTGACATCTCTTCAGGATCAGCTCAAGGCCACCTCCAACGCTGTAAGATTACACCGTTCTGAGTAATATTTGCATTAACTATTTTTTGAACTTAGGTCAATACCTACCTTTCGGCTGCTGGCTCTGAAGGTGCTGTTGGTGTGCTTAACAGTGAACAAGCCCTTATAAACGCTGTTGATGGAGCCAGTGCTAGCTGCTGTACCATTCATTCTGCTGTCTTTGCTGATGAAGCTGCTTCTTTCATTTCTGTTGCTCAAGTACTTGCAGTTGATGTTGAAAGTGCCTTGAACGCTATGATTGCTAAAAAGGCCGAATTTGATGCTGTTGAAAGTACCACACCTGCTGTCAAGGCTGATCTTCAAAAGTTACAACCCAAGGTGAACACCTTGACTGGTTGTATTCTTACTGCCATGCCTGAAAGCCGCCATAATGATGTTACCGAGTATATTGCAAAGATTAACTCTGCTTTTAGTGACGTAAATACCGCTTTTGAAAATTAATGGAAGCTCTGAATAAACCACTATATTTTATTAAAGCTAAAAGATAATACCTTTTACAATTGAAAAAACAAAAAAGGCCACTTGAGCCATGTTTTGGAGTATCTTTAAAGGCATACAATCATTTCTAGTTATATTGTAAACATTTTCTTTAGTTTCATCATTGTCAAGTAACCTCGAGTTTGTTTGATTGAAATGTATTTTATCTGTGGCCACGTAGATCTGGAAATTTGCTCGGTTTCTTCAAGTTTATTGTATTTGTTTTTCAGTGTTCTATATAAAGTCATATAAATGCGGTTAAAAGGGAGAAGAGAAAGAGAAAGAAGAGGGTTACACTCCTTGGCTATATTGTATGAATGTGTATTACTGGTAATTAAGAAATATATTACAGGCCCCCTTTTCTTCACTCCTGCATAGATAAATTATTGGATATGCGCACTGCAGCGTATCAGGGTCAAAATAGAACAGTCTTTTTATTCATTTTTCCCTTTTTAATCTTGTTCACAATTTAAGTGTAAAGTGTGCTTTGGCGTAGCAGTGTTGGCTTCCCGAAGCACCCAATCAGTAGCATAGAGGCTGTAAATCAAATAAATTGGGGAACATCTACTTTGGTTCTCTCTATTATTGTGTATTGTATCTGGTTCTGAAATAACAATGATGCTTTGATTGGGAAATATGCTTTAGATGCGCGACATCTCATATGTTGTTTTGAGAGTGTGTATGTCTATCTCTTTCAATATGTACATAAGTGGGAGCCAATCAGAGAAAGACAATAGTTAATTATATGATATAATATCAATGATTGTGAAGTGAGCGAGAAGCTTTTATCAAGTAGCAAATAAGACTAGTCAACAGTAATTTAAGAAGAGCTTAAAGTCTTGGTTTTGGTCGATATTTGGTCATTCCATATAGCAAGAGGGCTTTAAAAACGGTTTGTTTATCAGGAAGGGACATCATATTTTAGGGCCTTGAGGAGAAGAATGATATGTGATAGATAGGAATCTATCTTGATTACTGATAAAAAGCAAAAGAATTGGGATCTACAAGACACTAGTCTTTTCGATTATGGCCCATATAAAAGATTTTACCTGGACGGCTTTACTGCATATAGTAACTTTACGTGATCGCTGGGCCTATTTCCTCTTTTTGATCAAACACAAGAATGATCATAAAGTCTACTTTGGGAAAGTATTACGTCGAATCAATTGCCCGAGGTTAAGGCAACCACCTGGTTTGAACAGCTTTGATTTGCAAAAAAAGGCCGGACATATATTTTGAAAGGCCGCGATCTTGCCCTCTGGAATGACTATGTGCCTGATCTGTCACGGAAAAAAGGGGGAAGCAAGTAGATCACATGTATAATAGTCTCTCTCTTTTGCTGTCGTGTATATAAAGCAAGCGTCCATTTACCTCTTTTATTTCTTCTTTTAATACTTTTTGTACACATGCTCAGCTGGTTGATGATAAACAATAAAAGACAAAATCAAAAGCAGCACCCGCTAAAAAGAAATCAGTTAAAGAGCGAGAAATCAACGCTTACTTCCAAACTACCCGCAAGTGTCAAGTCAACCTCTGTTAATGTGACAATAAGCGACTGTATATATGATAAAACATCGAGTGCCACTTCCTTATCGTTATCTATAGAAAAATTAAACAAGCCAACCCAAGAGTTTTTACAGAAACCAGATGTGCCTAATTATCAGCCTTCACCACTACGATTACAATCACCCAAAGTAGCCCCTATCACATTCTCTACTAGTATATCAGCAAATGGAAACGTTATACCATACTATGACCATGACGAATTAATAGAACATTCACCAACAACAACAGCTATTAGCTATTTAACAAAAGAAATGGAAAAGAACTTTGAACATTATCACAGTCATCACCAATTAGCAGAGCCTTCATATGATACCAGTACTGACTTGAATAGACTAAAAAGTAGTACATCAAGTAAGAAGATTCAAGATGACCATCGATTAGACCGTAGAGACTCAAGCATAGACATTGCTTCCATAAACAGCTATGAACAACAGCTACATAAAATAACAAAAAGCAAAACATACACCATCAGATTATCACCTTCAAATAATTCACTAAGAAGACAGAATAATGAGGTTCTGCCTCATTTCGAGTCATTGTTTATTCGACAGCCGCCTCCACAACCAGCTCCATATGATAGCTTTGTTATTAGAGCAATCAACATGGTCAACTCTATACTGATCCCGAAGCCGACAAAGCAAGAAGACGTAAGCACATCTCACTGGATAGCAAAGAAAGTAAGGGAGAAATTTTCCTCTTTTGTTCAAGATATCAAGTCATTAGACCCTGAAAAGAATTTTATGGATAAACGAATCGTCATCATAGGTGTTCATGGGTGGTTTCCGATGAAGGTAAACCCATTTGCCATTTAAAATCTGATTCATATTGATCATTGCTTCGTCAGCTTGTTCGTAGCATGATAGGCGAACCTACAGGGACATCTGTCAAGTTTTGTGAGCAAATGGCTATGGCCATTAAACAATATTTCAAAACAGAGCATCAAGTCACATTACCTGATCATGCTATCACTCTTGTGCCTTTGGAAGGCGAAGGAAAGGTGCAGGATAGAGTCAGTATGCTGTACCAAAGATTAGTAGATAATTCTCGATGGTTAGATGCTGTCTCCTCCGCCGACGTTATTTTCTGGGCAACGCATTCCCAAGGGACTCCTGTTTCTGTCATGTTGCTTAAAAAACTGTTAGAAAGAGGCCATATCCATACATTTAGACAGTCCATTTGTCTCTTGGCTATGGCTGGAATTTCTCAAGGTCCCTTTCCTGCATTGAAAGGCAGTCTGATTGTCAAGGTACGCGCATAAGAAAAAGAAATAGCATCATTGAACATTTAGTAAATATGCATACAGTACTTTGAAGCAGATGCCGCACGTGAGCTATTTGAATTTATGGATTCAAACAGTCCTATATCCATCCATTATCACCAATCCCTGGCTTACATCCTAAAATCCAATGTTAAAGTTGTCCTGACTGGCTCTATGCAAGATCAAGTTGTTCCTCTATATTCTGCAGTCATGTCAAATTTGACCCATCCAAGCATTCTAAGAACAATCTACATCGATGGTCATTTTTACTCTTCTGATGACTTTTTGATTCATCTCGTCGTGTTTGCACTGCGGTTACGTAACCTTGGTTTGTCAGACCATGGCCTTGTGATGCATTTAAGCGAGGTTTTGGCAGGAAGCATTTATGTCATCGAAGGTGGTCACTCAACCATTTACGAAGAACTCAATGTATATATGACCGCTGTTCGGTATACTTTTGAAGTGTCACCTTTCGGAGAATATACCCGTCGTAACTTGATGAAATCTCAAGAAGTTGCCACCATAGAACCATTCAAGGCCAAGCAAAGTTCAAATCCATACTACATCCCTTGGGCTATGCGTGGTATCTGCAGTGACCCATCCATTCTTGCTCACGACGAGCTAAAGACAGAGTTGAACAGCCTATTTCGCTTGTTTGAGATGTGGAATCCAACGAGTAGCAAGCTTAAAGAACTCAAATTCAAGTTGGATCCTCTCAAAAGCTTTACATTATAATAAATTGCATATACATCTTTTTTTATTTCCTGCCTGAGCTCAAGTCTGCATAAGCAGACATGATGCAGTTTTTGATTTCTTTGTAGCTTACTATTAAACATGACTTTTCATCTCTAGACATCAGCATGATCTTTTCATCAATGCCTGCATCCAACTACAAATGGGGAACAGTTAATTGACGTATGTGATCCCAACCAGAAATATTACCTTTTTCAAACATGTCAACACATGAACCATGTCAATGACAGGTTGACCATGTTCATCTACTTGATGAAACACGTAATCTCTAAATAGCTTGATTAAATATCGATCGCCTGTCTCTGACCAACTTGGGTCCATATCAAACCTAGAATTCCTCTTTTAGCAATTTGTGCTCCTACATAACTATTCAACTTACTCTGGTCGCTCATTAATAAATCCCATTTTGGATATTAATCTAACTAGTCTACCATTTTCTAATTCCTGTCCTAAACACTGTTCTAGGTCATCATTATGGCTATCCCCCAAATTGATGTTAGTCTCGAATTTTTTATACATGAATATTTCTCTTACAAATGGTTACGGTTGATCTTTTCTAGTATGCGTGGAGCAATCAATGTTAGTATGTCGTCAATTGATTTAGGCGTATTTTCATCCATCAAAACGGATACAAGGATCTTCAAATCCTCTGAATACATTCGCGATATGTATTCAAGAGACTGTGTGATGTTCTGAGAAGGTGTTGATAAATTACATGCTAACTGTATAATCAGTGTGCCAAGAGATATAAAGTCTTGTTGCTACACCCAATTTTCTTAGTCAAATCGATATCCAAATACTCTTCCTATTTCTTACCTGGTATTCTGTTAACTGCTGGTCTGCTTCGCCTTGCAAGACATCCAAGATGCCAACACCAGTAAGTCTTATTCGATCCTCTCCTGTAATCAGGATTCTATTCAGCTGTATATTTCTGCAGGCTAATCCAGAACTATGAATTGCTTTGATGGCAGATGTTATCTGTACAATGTAGCTCCATAGTGTTTTCTCAGATACCAGTAACGGCACTCCTTTGCTCTGTATTGATACGGCAGGTTTAAACATTTGCTTTGCTAATCTGAAATAATGCTGTAAGAGTGTCTTTGCACATGGGTGATAGTCGTAAACAAACACAATGGCTATAATAGAAGTAATGTATCAGTTTATAATCGTAGCGATATTTTCTCTTTCTTACAATCATCACCAAATGCTTTCGTAGTAAACCCTTCTCGAAACGAAACAATATTACAGTGTCTGACATTCCGCCATACTTCTGCAATAGACACAGCTGATTCATTTACACTTGAATATCCTTCGATTCTTACAAGCGCATAGCTTCGTCTATCAATACTACATGTTGCTTTATATACAGTGGCTGGATATCCATTGTAATTTCCAAGCTTTTCTTGCTCGAGAGGATATAAAGAATGATAGACATGCACTTCGGTTGGCAAGGATTGGTCACTCGATGTCATCCACTGTGCCTCATTACGCTGTGTCAGTTCCTCTCTTAGTTTATCCGGAATGAAGAACGAATTAATCAATCTTTGGTGAGGTAAGAGTGGAACTTTTGTGTGCGATAAAGAAGACGAGTAAAAATGGTGTTGCAACTATGATCATATATGAGTAAGAGATAATAATCTTGGATTGTATCAATGCATAATTACAGGCTGTCTAAGAAAAGTAGTCGAATGGTTCATAAACATGTAAGGATCTGTTGCTGGAAGCATAAATGGATGCTGCTGTATGTAATCATGTCCAGCTTCCGGTAGTTGATCGTGTGCTACTGCTGGTTGTTGATCAACTTGATCCTGTATATATAATAATGTTTTAATACTTGTTGAATGCATGTATTGCTGAAGCTTACATGGGATAATATGTTGAGTTGAGAAAAACTATCATTCAGCTGTGAGGTCGATGGTTCTTGGGTTGAAGTGCTGTAGAAATAAGGTTAGCTGAAGTAGATATCTATCCGTTTTTATAAACATACACATTCATACTAGTCAAGGCTTCTGCAATAACCATGATTAGTTTCGTAGCTGTGGGTACTTTTTTCTTTCTTTCTCTTACCAGCAAATGTCGGTGTGTTGCCTTCTGAGGTAAAACGAGGAACAAATTCAGGTGCATTGACATTACTAATTGTTGAAGTTGTTGGTGTTTTCGGCTTAATATTGCTAATATAAACACGTGAAAACTTCTGATATGACAAATGAGGTAAACTTACTCTACTTGGCTTGTTGTAGCATTCTTTTATAAAAAGTTACTATATCAGTTTTTGTTTTTCACAGAGAACAAACCACAGGAAATCTTACCGTTGAATGATTGAATTCACAACCTTTTCCTTCATATTTACAATATCCGTGAATGATGACATTTCGACAAAGACGTTTATCGTTTCCTAGTCTACGTATTTAATATCCAGGAATTCAAACACATGCGCAAGAAAAAAAAGTAACCTTTAGAAGGAATTTTAGGCATTGTCTTTACTGGTTGTTCCTCTGTTGAAGAAGAAGGCGCGACAATGGGAATGACTGAAGGCGATTGCGAAGGAAGAACAATGTGTCCATTAAGGGGTGTTTGCATTATTATATTATTTTTATTGTAAAAAAAAAAGAGAGAAGCATAAATTTTTGAAAAGTGAATCCTTTATCGGGGAGTTACATGTATTGGACTTTTTATATCACAGCTAAAATATGTTCTTTAGATTGCAGGAGCATAGTCGTTCGACAAGTATGGCGAATGTATATAAGGGATATATTTATACATAAACATGAAGCTATGACTGTCATCTTGGTGCAAAAATTGCCTGATACAACAAACAGTAAAATCTATATTTAGCTGATTTATGTTTTCAAAGCGAAAAACAGTAGGGAATCAAACCACTTGAGCGAATCGAATGATCGTCAAGACAAACTAATTACATATGCTTCAAGTTTATGATAAACCAACTTGTAACAGAAGTCGTGTAACACTAGGGTGAGAATCTCCTTGCAATACATGATTATGAATAACAACAAAGAAATTATATTCATGGTGTTGCTATGGTATTTCCATGGTTTCTTGTGAAACACACGCATTTTTTTTTTTAAAGCACTGAAAAAGTCCACAACCCCCTACCGTTTTCCTTTTTCTTTTTAGGCTAAACACACGCATAAATCATCACACCAAGCACCAAAAAAAGAAAATAAGAGCATTTTTTTTTCTTTCATAAAAAATTACATGTCCTTTGTATTTTATTATCAGTGAGCAATTGGCAATTCTATACATTCTTTTGTACATATACTTTATACCTGTGTAGATAGTAAAAACCGCTCTTTCTCTTTCTTATCTTTATAAACACTATGGGCAATACAATAGCTACGCCCAGTAGCAGTACAAGCGAGTATAATGAAAAAAGACCTTCTCATGCATCTAGAGGTCTTCGTAAAATGGCATCGTCTTCTACTTTATCAAGTTTAAAACTTTATCGTCAAGCAAACCGTTCAGAGACATCATTATCTTCAAAAGTATCAAGCTTGAGTGGATTTGGAGAAAAAATACTAGACATTAGTAAACCAACTCAAGTTGAACATGGCATTCATGTGGAGTATAATAAAAACAATGGAAAATACATGGTAATTCCCTTTCTTATCTTTATATTGGGCAAGATTGACACGAGTTATATATTATTATAGGGTTTACCAGATGTATGGCAACAATCTAATCTACCAAGCGACGATGTATTGGATACACATTATGTAGCACCTCACCTTGTTCCCTCACCTGTAAAGCCAGATTGTATGTATAACTCCTTTCTTTATTCTCCTATCCCTTTTTTAACCGTTCCTTTTTCAGGTGATAGAAAATGTAGTAAAGTGCCTACACTAATAGGGAAACCATACAATATTCAACATAACGTCCATGTTGAAGTTGGACAGTATGGATATAAAGGCTTACCTGAAAAATGGCAAATGATTCTTCTTGCTTCAGGCGTACCAGAAGACGTAGTGAAGAATAACCCAGCGACAGTCGAAAGAGTGATGCATCATGTTCGAATGCCTGACTCATTGCAATCAAATAAACGTACAACTACAACAACTAATACAACAACAGTAAAAGAAACAGAACAGCAAAAAAAGGAGCCAAGGCGAGAATCTATACAAGAGACTTTACCTAAAGGCTATGCTCCACCATCAAGGGCCCGATCGTCCAAATTACTGCATTTATCTATTTTTAAATCATCTTCAGATATACCCCCATTGCCTGATAAGCAAGAAGAAACAAGTCAACCAGAGTCATCTAACTCATTAGATGTCATTGTCGATTCCAACACGGATCCTACTGCACTTTATACTGATTTCATATTGATTGCTGAAGGAGAGTCTGGCCCTATGTACGCAGCCAAGCAGGTGAATACGCAGCGTATTGTGGCCATCAAAAAGATTTCATACGAAGCACGAGAAAAAGTTAGCAAGATAAAGAATGAACTGATTGCAATGAAAATGAGTCGACATCCCAACATTGTAGAGTTTATCGCCTGTTATACGACAAAAGAAGAAATATGGGTATTTTATTGATAACAAGATATTGCTGGCTAGAGATTAATTACTCTCCTTTGTTTTTCTTCCTTGATAGGTTGTTATGGAATGTATGGATGTGTCTTTAGCAGATATTATTTCCATTGATGACAGAACTAGACTAAAGGAAGCTCACATTGGAAGAATTGTCCGGGATATCTTGAGGGCATTAACACGTTTACACAGATTGAATCGTATTCATCGAGATATTAGAAGCGATAATATTTTGCTCAATTTACGTGGTGAAGTGAAACTGGCAGATTTTGGACACTGTGCTCAATTGACATCATCACAGCCTCACAGGAATTCCATTGTTGGAACACCTTACTGGATGGCGCCTGAAGTGATCAAGGGAGTGAACTATAACTCAAAAGCAGATATTTGGAGTTTGGGCGTAGTAATACTAGAGATGGCAGAAGGAGATCCACCTTATGTCGAACATCCTCCATTAAGGGTAAATATTATGCGTGTATCATAAAAAGGTCGGGTCCTTTAATGAGACTATGTAGGCTCTATTCTTGATTGCATCAAATGGACTTCCCCCACTAAAGGAACCAGAACGTTGGTCAGATGAATTTAAAGACTTTCTTCAGCTGTGTATAACTGAGGATCAACATAAACGACCTGATGCAGATACATTATTAAAGCACCCATTTCTTTCATCTGTTGCGACAACAGAGGATATGGTTGAACTGATTGAAGAGACTAGAAGACTGGAAATGCTGATGCAAGAAGAAAGAGAAGAAGAAGAAGAATGATGTGATTTCAATAAAATGTGCATCTCTTCTTTACATTAATGTGCACTTATTGATACAGTAAATACAGAGTCATTGAGTTTTATTAAATAAATCAAAACGTACACCTTTCTCAGCTCTATACAATTTTATCGATTCTACAGCAGAACCCCATTCGCTTTAGTGGTTCGCCTTACTTTGAAACCCCATTAAAACTTATCCTACAGAATCTTAGACGATGATCATTTGATGTAACCTTTGTCCTGCAAGAGCGGTAATCTGGCGCATTTTTGTACAAGTGCCTCAGTAATCCAACATGACATAAGTTCGATCCGTAATATCATTTCTCTTTTATCGAATATTCTCCCTTGTCTGTCTTTGTAGAAGAAATAAACACCTTTATTTTATTGATAAGCTATAAAAAACATAACTACCTACTGTCAAAAAAAAAAAGAATATCGTATTGGTGCTACGATTACTACATTTATATATATATTTGTGTGTATAATAGAAAGAACTATGAAGAATAAATAAAATCGGTCTAGTTGGTTTTGATTTCCATGCCACGGAGGCTTGCAGTTGACAAGCATTGATTGACAACTTCCAGTAAATGGTTATTTTCCAGTGCAGCTGCTACTCTTTCCTTATCATTCAGTTGCTTATTCACTGCTCCTTCAGATTGATGGGTTCCTTTACGTACTTTAATATCAACCTATAGATACTTTAGTTCAAGCCATGTTCCAAATATGAGTATATGTGTGATTTACCTTAAAACGATCAGGCAAACTGCGCAGCAAGCGTACCCTGATACATAAACCGATCAGGGTTGCCATTGAACAGTGAGGAATGGTAGGCGTAAATTCAATCAACACCTTATTATTCTTGTTATCCACTTCAATATGTTCAAATTGAGTAACGTTCAATTGTTCTAGTGTTAAAGGATGTTCAGGATCAGAAATGGAGCGTATGAGATCAAATATTTCTTGGGAATCAATAGGATCTTCAATATTGTCATCATACTCTGCTTCTGTTTCTTTTCGAACAATATTCTTTGTGTTATAAATAGTTGGATTAGCGTTGATGAGATTCTGAGCCATATTTGAAAGTGCAGAAAAAAAAAGAAAATAAAGTGCGAAATTGCTTATCCTTTGTGAATCACTGGTTGCTGTCTTTGTTTCAAACTCCGGTTTGATGATAAGTCGAAAGGATTAAATCACTCTGTAGAAAAACAGTCACATAAAATATTTCTTATTTTATGGCCCTTTATCCATAACAAAAAGCAGCGGGCTTATCGTCAGCAATATCCCTAACGTCAAACAGAGTACCTTTAAGAGGCCTGATTGCACCTCTGTTATTCATTATGTGATAGATTTTCCCATGCAGGCTGGTAAGCCGACCTCAATGACCGTTATAGGTATAGAGTATGGCTTAACCATAGTCAGTACAGCAACGCGTTCTATACCTGGCGTGGCTCCGTTGGTCCCGGTGCTACCAATAGTTTTGGGCTCAAGGGTCTACCTTCACGATGCTAGAACAGGCTTTCGTCCTGTGGGGGATGGATCCAAGCTATGCTGAATAGTTTTAGTGAACGAAGATTCTAGCCTTTTTTATATCATTTAAACGAAAAATAAATAAAATTGCCTTGTTTTTGCCTTCTCGAGCTTTTTTAGCCTTTGTTTACTGTTATTTATGTAAATTGTCACACGTTGAATGTTAAAATATTAAATTTGTCTGCAAAGGCTTATTTTTTTATGGGCTTATCTTGCTTTCTCTTTAATAACCATGTTCAAGAGCCTCATCGACATACATGCTTTTCCATCCTTGTTTTAAATTGGGTATAAAATAAGTACATGCAAATACCTTAAATTTCACGAATATGGCAATTTGCCATTATGTAATAATTCAACATGGGATGCCTATAACATTGAGCTCTTGTGTGAGATTTAAGCGAGGCAACGCAATCTTACAGCTACTTTACAAAAAGCGCTGAAATAAGAACTTTTTCCCTATTGTGAATCAGAAATATTGATTCACCGTTCGAATGTTACATAATCTGAGAAACGATTGTGTTTAAAGAGTTGGTAACTCTCAAAGAAACTATTTTGACAATAAATGCCATAAGCGTATTATGGCTCAAGCATCACACAAAAACTAGATGTCGCTATAAAAAAAAAAAAAAACAAGCGACCCTAAGTAGACGAAGGGGTTCTCATTTACTGTTTCATTTCATTTCCTTGATACTCCATGTTCACGTTTCATATCTACCAAGTATATCATTTTATCTGGCAAATCGCTGTCAATTTATAACAATGCCTTTCTACTAAACACAGTTACAGTATCAGAAGAATCCAAAGGCATATCCACTTCACTTTCAAACATCATTAGTGAAGCAAGCAAGCACTGTTAGTAATTACATGCTTACTAACGATAAGAGACGCAAATAACCAATAGGTGATCCATCCTTTATGGAATAAGCTTTCATTGAAGAGTGTCTAGCACTTTGTGATGGCAGATAGAAATGCGCATATGAGTATGCAAATGAAGGCTTCCCAAGTAAAGAATATGACCCCACTTCATGAATTTCATGTGTTTTACATTGAACTTTTGTCTGAAAGAGAAAGTACATAAGCTGTTAAAGAGTTGCAAACTGCAGTTTGGGTTACTATTTCCCCTCCTTATTTACACAGGCAAATCAATACAAGTAATAAAGAGCTACAATAGCTAACTCATTTTTTTTTATTCCTTTGGGGTGGTTTATACTTGATACATCATAGTCTTTTTACTTTTTTCAATACTCGATCAAGCTCTGCAAAGTTGTCAACATTTTTAATGAATGCCAAATGCTTTGGAGCTTTGATATGCTATAGGAACACGGTTAAAAAAGAAAAAAAGAAAAAAGAGGTCTGTGTGGCCAAGCTTACCTCTGTTAATATACTAAATCTCTCGTTACAATTCTCACAATACTGTAAGTCAACATCTCTTTTTCTTTTTTCTCCTTTCTGATTTTGTTCTTGTTGTTCCTTAGATTTCTTTACGTTGTCTGCTTCTTTTTCTTTATTTACATTGGGTTGACTGTTGTCATCATTATTACATCTTTGTCTTTTTGCCTCCTGAGTATCTTCTTTTGCTGTTTGATTTAGCTTATTATCGTTATTTGTCGCTGGTGAGTCATCCTCCTGAGCTGAATCTCTTTTTCTTTTTAGTGCTTGCTTTTGTGTCTTTTCTTGATCTGTAACAGCTTTTTCCTTCGTCTTATCTACATTGCTAGCATCGGCTGTATCTGTATCATCTTGGTTTCTATTTGGGCAAACAGATTCTTTATCTTGATTTGTTAATTTTGGCATTGCTGCAGAGATGCTACTTGCTTGCTTTGATTCAACTTGGATGGATTTGTATTCATCTTTTTCATTATCAGTCTTTTTATCATTATTATCTAGAGAGTTCTTTGGTTTTGTATTGATGTCATTACTATTGTCAATCGGCTTCTTCATTTCTGTGCGAGTATCATCATTAGGTTTGTTTAATTTCGCATCGATGTGATTATGGCTGTCTACTTCTTTATCGGCTTCTTTATTCGTTGGATCTGTGTGATCATTCTTCTTATTTGTCCTTTGGTCGTCATCATGTTTCGATGATTGCTTGTTGTCATTATTTTTATTGCACTCTGCTGTCGTTTCTTTTTGCTTCTCATTCTTATCGTTATTATTTTGTGTGGCTTCTGGTTGTTCTCTATTTTGTTTAGCGTCTGCTTGTGCTTTTGTTCTCTTTTTTCTCAGTGTTGGCCATGGTATAACTTTGGGTTTCTCTCCAAATGTTTCTTTTGTGTATTCTTTTATCAGCACTGGACAATGCACATTTGTTGCATCTTCTACCAATATGTAGTATCCAGTGAATGGAACAAACGTGGGCTTCTTATCGCGTCCATTCGTATCAATAGATGCTCTTTCGTGAGCCTTTGCACTAGCTGTGGATGATTCCATTAAGATATTGATTATCTTTAACGCGCCTATACAGTCAATATTAGGCATTTGTTTGGATGTTCTTTTTTTTTTTACCTTCTACACTCCATATACTAAGACCCAATTTTTGTGCATTCTGAATAGTTGGATCCATGGAATCTTTTGAGTCAGGCTATATCAATGTTTACGTAAATTTAATGTCACATGTATATGTATATATATATCCAACACATACCGTAGACGCAGTATCAGTAGAAGCCGCATCCTTTTTGGCAGGTATAAACTTTGAAGTAGTGATAACATGCGTACACTTCGATGAAAAGAAGGCTTCTCTTGTCTACAATTACAATTTAGCTTTCTTTTTTTTTTGCCTAATGATTAAACTCACAGCTCCTAATAAAAGAATCTTTCTTGCTATTTTAGATTCAAGATCAGGATCTATTTTGTATAAAAAGAATTTGAACTTTTGAAATAGTTTCTTTTTATGTTGTATTTCAACTGGGTCAAGCTTTCTGTTGGTATTTGTTGAAGGTGGTGGAGCAGTGTCTTGAGGCTGCTGCTGTTGTTGTTGTTGCTGCTGTCGTTGTGCAACTTGATGCTGTTTTTGTAGTAATCGTCGTCTAAGATCAGCATCACGAGCAGCTGAGCGTGATGCTTGAGATGGCTCAGCTTTAGTAGCTAACGCTTTGTTGCCTGATATTGTGCTGGTAAAGTTCATTGATAAAGTTGAAGGGAAAAAAAAAATCCAGTCTTTTTTTTAGAGAAAAAGGGGGGAATGCCAATTTCCGCCAATCACCGTGACCCTTTTCATAACTGGCTTGAGTGAAGCAAATAATACATGACGATATTTACACTGCAATACTTTCATTATCGTTGGTACATAGTTGCATAGTAGACTTTTTCCTAAATTAAGAACTTTTTTTATTGTCTCATAGCGTTTCAATGCTGCAAAAAGAGTAATATGAAGTCAAAAGCATACTCTAAAACATTTTATTCACGATAGTCGATACACTCAGTGCTTCAAATGTTCTTGTTGAAGACCAGTTCCATATTTATAGAGTCAGGTATTCATCTATCAATACTACTACTGCTTCCTTTCTTCAAATCTCAAAGGAATTCTGTCTTTGACTATTGTGTAATGGACATGTTTCCATTTCATGCTCAAATATGAATGAAATCGATTGGATATTATATTGATAAACTATCAATGACTTTAATCGACAGATTACAAATTAAAAAGTCTGTGTCTTTCGAAACAACCGAAGCTCCTTTTTGGTGTTTAAAAAACAATAAACAAATGTACTAAACCCTGTCATAGTCCTGTTTTCTGCCCATCTTATATCTTTGTGTCTCATTGGTTTTTAAGCCTTTCTTCTCTAATATCTTTAGTCATTAATATATTACTGTTTTGCTATACTAGTCTTTCCGGAAAGTAAATTCGTTTGTGATCGAAAATAAATGCACCAATGGTGAGAACAAAATTCATGCTGTACGAAATGCAAATTCATCGTCGCCAAGAATATTTTCGTAATATCAGCCTTAACATCCATGGAGATACTGTATTTCCAAAAAATAATGCCCGGTCCTTGCTCTGGTTCGCTTGTCCCGTCCTCTTTGCTCTCTGGCGTGTATCTGGAATGTTCCCCCAATTGCATCTTCTTGTGCTCTGGACTCTCTCTGTCCTCCGTTCCTTTTTTTTTGTTTTAACTTTCCTGGGTAGTTATCGCTACCCTCCCTAGAATGCACCTTGGTGGTAAGTAAAACTAATATTAGGATATGTGCTCTAATACTAGCATGCTTTTTCTCTCTTCTTCTACATATACTCATTATCTCTCTCTCTTTTGACATGATGTGTTTTGTTCAAACGTATTTTTCTTTGTCATCTTTTTACGTAAACAATTTTTTTATTTTACGACAATACTTTATAAAAATACAGTACTAGTCTTTCACTTTAGAAGGATGGAGTGATAAATAATTACTAAAATTGTTTAAGAATTTTAAACATCGACACCTGCTGCGTTTTATCTTGACTTCATTATTCATTCATTGTAAGCAATACATCCTAGAACCAAAAGCTATAAAAGAGAAATATCTGTTAAAAAAGATCAAAAACTTTGAACTATACAAAAAGAGACTAATGTTGGGCACTGAAAAGAATAATGAAGCGTGACGTATTATATTCTATTATGGAATGCCTTATTTAGGAACCGCTGGGCTCTTTTTCTTTTTTCTTTTTTCTTTTATTTAAAAAGAGGAAGAGTAATGGCATTAGATAAAGATAACATGGCAACAGAACCAGTAGTTGAAGAAAATACGTCAAACACAGCTCCAATTCCTCGGCCAATGCCGCCCAGAATACCAGGACGTTCTGTTTTACCTCCAATGAGTAGGTCGGTGCCTTTGCAACAAAATAAACGATCACCTTTACCTCCCATGTCAGGTGCTAGTCCAGTTGGAGGACTAAGAGGAAGACCTGGTAGTGGAAGGATGGGAAAACCAGGCTTGAACTTGTCTCAACTGGGCCTTTCACCAAAGCAAGAACAAACGCCTTTTGCCAACTTTTCAAAATATGTGTAAGCTCATTTATATAAAATACATATAAAAGAATGTGTGAATGAACTAACCATTTTAAATAGTGATCCTTCTGGTAAACTTAATTTCGCTGGAAAAGCCATCATTCATGCAGATGGAGTTGACTTTAGCAACGGCAACAGTTTTACGATTAAAATGGATGATTTAATATTAGAAGAAGAACTCGGCAAAGGACAATATGGCACAGTGCGAAAAGTGAAGCATAGGGTTACTAATGTTACTATGGCTATGAAGGTAAGCCTTATTATATATATTTATATATACACTTTATCGAATCCTTTTTTACCTTAGGAAATACGCTTAGAACTAGATGAAACCAAACTACATCAAATATTAATGGAATTAGATATTTTGCATAAAAGCTCAGGCGAATACATTGTAGAATTTTATGGAGCATTCTTTATTGAGTCTTGTGTATATTATTGTATGGAATATATGGATGCTGGCTCACTTGATAAGCTATATGGAGATGGTGTCCCTGAAGAAGTATTGGCAAAGATTGCTATATCTGTACATGTTTTATATATGTTCATATACATTCTCTTTTTCTAATGATAAACTCTATAGATGGTCGAAGGATTAAAGTTTCTCAAGGACGAACTCTCTATCATTCATAGAGGTATGTTGATATTAACATGATATTGACGATAGCTAACAATCAATAGATGTTAAGCCTACCAATGTACTGGCTAATAGACAGGGACAAGTCAAACTATGTGACTTTGGTGTATCAGGCCAATTGGAGAAATCGTTGGCAAAAACCAATATTGGCTGTCAAAGCTATATGGCTGTAAATAACAAATAGACTAACGCATTTAGATTTGAAACTAATCATTTTGTTATTATTAGCCTGAACGTATTAAAGCAGCTAATACATACTCAGTCTCATCAGATGTTTGGTCATTGGGTATCTCACTTGTCGAAATGGCTATTGGTCGTTATCCTTACAAATATGACAATATGTTTGCTCAACTGAAGGCTATCATTGACGATGAGCCTCCCGCTTTACCTTCAGAGACTTTCTCTACTGAAGCATGTGACTTTGTAGCAGCCTGTCTTCAAAAAGATCCCAATAAGAGACCAACCTATGCAGATCTTTTAGAACATCCATTTATCAAAAAGTATGAAGCAGTAGATGTGGATATGGCAAAATGGGCTCAAGATGCTTATGAAGCAAGAGTACAAGCATAACTAATTTAAACTCCATCTCATTAAATTTTCCCATTTTTTATTTTCTTTTCTCTCTCTTTCTCTTGCTTTTTGAACAATGCAGAGTACTGAATTCACAACAAGTCCCTTGAGAAAGTATAAGCTTGTCTTTCTTGGCGAGCAAAGTGGTAAAGAAAAAGAACAAAGAAAGAAAGCTATAAGAATACTTGTATATGTGTAATGTAAATAAACTCCTCTTTTTTTTTTATAACCTGTCAAAAAGTCGGAAAGACTTCCCTCATCACTCGGTTTATGTATGATACTTTTGATAACACGTATCAAGTAAAGTATAAATAAAATAAAGAAGAGGAAACAACAGGCTTGGTTATATTGATGAATATCTATAGGCTACTATTGGTATTGATTTCTTGTCAAAGACGATGTATCTTGAGGACAAGACAGTCCGATTACAACTGTGGGATACAGCTGGGCAAGTAAAGTTTATTCTTTCTTATATATTTTAATCGATTTCACTAACCAAATAAAAAAAAGGAACGATTTCGTAGTTTAATCCCTAGTTACATCCGTGACTCATCAGTTGCTGTCATTGTCTATGACATATCAAGTGAGTCCTATTATGTTTATGTCATATACTTTGTCTTACATCATCAACAGATCGGCAATCATTTATCAACACATCTAAATGGATAGACGATGTAAGGGCTGAGAGAGGCGAAGAAGTGATTATTGTTCTTGTTGGTAACAAATCAGATTTAAGCGACAAGAGGTTTGAAGGAAATAATATATTAGTATAACATATGTTTACTTATCCATATGATAGGGAAGTAACAGTAGAAGAAGGAGAAAAGAGAGCCAAAGAGCTGCATGTTATGTTTATAGAGACAAGTGCTAAAGCAGGCCATAATGTAAACCTGTTTTATATGCATCATTTAAACAAAAAAGCTAACCTATTTCCTCTCTTTACTTTAGGTAAAAACATTATTCAAAAAGATTGCTCAGTCTTTACCTGGTATTGATGGAAACACAATCCAATCAGACACAAAAGATACTAGTAACTATGCTCCTTTGATACATGAAGCATTTACTTACTTTTTTTTAGTGCAAAAAATTAATCTTAATAATAGCGAATCAACCGCTAGTAGCTGTGCTTGCTAACTTAATGTTCTTAGTAGAGAGTTTTAATAAATATATTAATTAATCATACAGTTTTTACCCCACTAAACATTTCACTTAATCCTTACTGTCTGAATTATAAATGTACTCCGCTACAAGATCAGCCGAAGCACATCTTGGTACCACAACAACATGTCTAAAATATAATCAGCTTCAGCCATTATTAAAAAGAATAACTAGTCTCAATTCTCTACTTTCACTAATTATTTCAAGTCTGCCATGCATTTTAGTTTAATGAGCTATGATTGACTTAACAGCATGTTGTGTGACCAGTTTCAAATTCTGCAGATAAAGAGAAGGAAACTTTCTCTTTTTTCTTCACTTTCCACATTTTGAATGGCTGGTACTCTGTTCTCGCATGATCATTTTGATAATGATGGCCCTTTTCGTTATCTGTGTCAAACACTGTCTCGGCGAGCTTTTCGTTAATGTGGTGAATCTTATCAGTAGTATCCACGTACAAAAAGCAGGGTTTTTATGGAGTGTTTTCAGCGGGCTTATCATGAACAATATCTCTAGCGCCGAACGGAGTACCTTTAAGAGGCCTGATTGCACCTCTGTTATTCATTATGTGATAGATTCTCCCATGCAGGCTGGTAAGCCGACCTCAGCGACCGTTATAAGTATAGAGTATGGCTTAACCATAGACAGTACAGCAATGCGTTCTATACCTGGCGTGACTCCGTTGCATAGAAGAACTGTATTGTATAGTATATCTCTTCAAATACAACAATCAGGCATCCACAATCACTTCTCAATACAAATATTCATGCTGTACCCTCATTTACTGGTTTTCCTTTCTTTTCTAATTGTAAATGTTGTCAATGAGCTCTTTACTGTTTTCCGCTTATAAGTAAATACTACACTAGCTTATGCTTGCTTATGCTTGCTTATGACTCAATCATTTATCTTTCTAAAGGCATTAGGAAGCTTCACGTATGTGTTTACTGACGCAAAGCGTAAAGGACAGCCTTGGTAGCCTACCCCAAATGAAGGGCTCTTTCCTTGGGAAATAAGGAAAGTTTCTATGATGGTGGATATCATAAGAAAGCAGAAAGAAACAGAAAGGAACAGAAAGGAACGGTAAGTAACAAGTTGACCCTTGTAGACTTGTTATTGATTAAATAGAAACAGAACATATCCTTTAATCAAATCACGAAGCATGTAATCAAAACATGTAATGAATTGGCAGATAAGGGTATTCTTCAAATGACAGACAAAGAAAGGTTTAAGTTGATTAAATAAAATGAATCCATGATACTTTTTAAAGCTTATGTCAAAGCTATCAGTATTAGAAATAATACCTTTCATATGATTTACTTGATCATTCTTACTTTTAGCGCTGGTCTAAGGAAAGGAGGGACTACACAGTAAGTGTAGGCAGTATGTTCAGTTATGTGAAATCTCATGAAATGAACATCTTTATTTCCTGCTTACTCTTTCAATCGTCTCAGAAGACTCATAAACTCTATATTTTCTTCATCCAAGAACCATATCAATACACCAAGGCTTAAAATGAAGGCAGTAATGAAAGCAGCCAAGTAATCGTTGTCATCCTTCTAAGGAAACTGAATTGAATTAATATTTTGTACGTTATGCTGTCACATCTTTCTAGTTCATTTTAAGCAACTAGTCGATAAGTAGATTATGATTATCATACAGCAAATAGGATATATGAAAACCATCTAAAAGTCATTTTTTGCATGTTTTATTAGCTTATAAACCCGTGTCATGTATTGTAAAAGAATGTTATTATATAAAAAGCAGGTAAATAAAGAGAAAGGGGGGATTAGTAGTATGTAACAAGAATATAATGAAGAATTGAAATACATAATAAAAAGCAAGTTATAATAAAGAAAGGGGGGAAAAAAGGAAATGAATACAATTATGTAATATATGTATATAATTAGTTTGACTCGGCAATACCCAAGTTCTCTACAATTAAAGGGTTGTTACTATTATTGTTATTGCCGTTATTACTAAACATGATTTGCTTTTCAATTTCTAAACATGCTTATCATAAAATAAATATACGTACTCCAAGAAAAAAGGTTATATCACTTACTGCTAATGAGATGTTTTCCATAAGTATACTTCTTTAAGCCCTGAAGGTGTGGCTTTATTTTGGCAATCAGCAAGTCTTTTTGAGATCCATCAACTACATCAAGCATTTTTTGGACTACATAATTTGCATACTGATCTTTCATCATGGACATGAGTGGGTATGTACTAGAGAGACATGAACAGATGAACATATGGAGGTATCTTTCTAAACTTACCCATCTGGACGAGTTGCCAGAACTTCTTCAATCAAAGCCTGTCTATCCTCCGAGCTACCGTAAGCAACACATTTTTCAACCACGTTACTGGCAAATTTATGTTTGCTTAACTGAAGAGTATGGCCCTTGACTTTACTAATGATCAACGCCTTATCCCTTGGTTTTCCATGCTCCAAAATATGCTGGATGACATAGTTGCCATATTGATCTTGTACTAACTGGCCAGTACTTTTATGAAGCTCCTCAAGTAGATGTGCCTTTTAGAAAAAACAACAATGAGCATGTATGCTTTTCACTCCCAGAAAAAAAGGTAACTTACCGTTTGTTCTTCTGGACAATGTTCAAACATTCTCTGAATAACGCGGCAACCATAAGGATGTGTTGCTAAGTGATAAACTTGTCCATGAAACGTATCAATAATGAATTGAACATGGTGGGAAGGCACACGCTCGATGGCTTTTTGGACCACGTGGTTTCCGTTTTGGTCCTTGACACATTTAAGTACACACCCATCCAGTTCGCGAATGAGAGTAGCCTGCTGGTCAGTCAGAACATATTCTAATGCCTTCTGCACAACACGACAACCATACATCTGAAGTGAAAGCGACAAGACATGTCCCTCCATTTGTTTAGCCAAAACCGTCTTTTGTGCCTGATTTCCATGTTCGAATAACTTTTGAATGACATAATTTCCAAACACATCCGTCATGAGTTGAAGACAGTTGGGCAAGATTTCGTCAAAGACAAGTTGCTTTTCTTCGCTTGTTGCCGTCTCTAACTTTTGCTGAATGAACCTTGAACCGTGCTGGTCTCCGCTAAATTCGACAACGTGGTTTATAATGTCTTTGAGCATGAATTTTCTAGTCTTGTTACTTCTGAATTCCTCAAGTAAGGGGCTGCGAATGATAGCCGTAGACATGTCCAGATGATTCACGCGCTGAGTTACGTTTGCCATGGGAGCAGGAGAAGGAGGATTAGAAGAGGCGAGTTGTTGCTGTCTTAACATCTGCTCACGGAGCATCAGTATTTGCTCCTGCTGCATCAAGATCTGCCTTTGACGAGATTGAAGTTGTAATAAAAGTCTATCATTATTTGTCAATGCATGGAAATTATTTGCTATAGGCACGGTGGGTGTCGTGGGTAAACTTTGACTATTATGGTGATAATGTAACATTGGAGATCTAGATCTCATCATGTCTGTCTCCCAAGGTGTATGTCTACCGTCTATTCAAACATGAATATTTTTATATATAAGTATATCACTATAATTTACCACTAGTTGGCCAGTTATCATTAAGAACAGCATCTAAACTTTGGATACTGTTATTGCTATTATTTTGTTGATTCATCCACTGATAATAGCGTTGATGCTGAGGATTTCTTTTTTTATAGTCTTGTTGATGCTAAGCAAAAGGACAATCAAGGAGTTTAGTAAAAAATAAGGAGTCAAAATAGAAGTTTATCTTACCTTATCATTTATATTTATATGAGACATACCATTTAGTAATTGGCCATACTCGTCCATCTGTTGTTGCTGTTGTTGCTTTTGATTCATACTTGGATGATGATTGGTAGGCGGAGTGGAGTTTGCACGAGGTATAGGAGAAGATGTTACATAGTTGCTGCGGATAGGGGGAGACATTGATCTATTATAGTTGGATAACAATATTTCGTCTTGATTGCCACTCATGCCAACGCCGATACTGCTATTGTTACCGTTGTTGTTGCCATCGTTATTAAATATTGAAAAAGAATTGGCTTTCTTTGTAGTTTGATATGAGGGTGTATGTATAGCCTATATTTGTATATTTATATTTATATGTATATATACTTATTTTATTTTTAAACTTTTTACCTCTTGCTGACTCATCAATTCAGAAGGTATCCAGGTATTCTGAGCATACATTGCCTCGTTTGATGACGCTCGAGGTTGATGAAAATATCCGCTATGGTCTTGTTGTTGTAAGTCTATGTTTAGACATTAGCTATGAACTTGTATAATATCATGTCTTTTTACTCGAAAGTGTATCAATCGGTGTAGGTCGTTTATTGACCGTATTCCAGCGTGATCCTGCAGCATCATAATAATTATTCGTTTTCCAGTTATTTATCAACAATTGCTCCTCTTGTGATATTGGAAATTGAATGAGTGGATCAGGGGGTGCACTATTAGATCGTTGTTCTTGCTGTTCCAAGTAGAACAAATCGCTATCAGGCTCAAATCGACCTCTCATGAGTGCAGCAAGCTACTATAGGGTTTATATACTATCAAGATATATTATAGATTGTATTTACTTGTCCCTGTGGTTGATTTCGTGCTTTGGGCTGTTGTAAATCTGATCGAATAATAAAACTGTTTTTATTATTCTGCATTGATAAAACGCGTTTTTTTTTTTCGTATATGTATAAAGATTTATTTACACACAAAATATAAGAAAGAAAAAAGTCTAAAAGGTCATAAAAAAAGGGGGGGATAAGAGGCGTTCGAATAAGAAGGGAAAAAAAAAAGAAAAAAGACTAAAAAAAAGAAAAAACTGTTTATTTTTATTTTTTTCTACTCGTGTCTGTGTGCCTTTCCTTCCATTCGTTGTGCCCCTTTATTTAGTCAATTTCCACGTTTAACCTTTCTCCGCTCCACGGAAGTTTAACCATGTAAAATAGAGTAAAGCTGCTGGAAACGTCAGGAGGAAAGGAGGTGGATTATTTAAATATAGTACATTACCACTAACCATGTTTAGATATCATTTCCAGTAAAGTATATTGTTCGTCTGTCATCGTCTTGAATATTACCATAACTTTGTTTCTTTATTAAGCATAATAAACAGTATTCAATAAGGAGGCTGTGCTCATGATCAATCTGAACACTACAAACTCTTCAGTGAAATATGCTTGATGACGAAAGGTCACGGATCAAATTTTATCTACAAAACAAGCAATTTTATTTTCTTGGCCATCTTTCTTGCCGCGGCTTAATGTTTACAGCCAATCAACTATTTGCGTATATGTGTGGCAAAACGAGAAGATGACTTTATGAATAAGCAAGTCCTCGTTTCTCTCAAACACATAAAAGTACTCAGTATTCAATGAGTCGATATGATTCAAAGGTATCTTAGTTAAACAGTCTAGCTTCATGTCTATTTATTCGTGGTGGTACTGATAATGACTGAACTGGTATTTTTAAATAATAATACAAGTGACACTGTTTATTTGATACCACCGTTTTTTACACTAGCAACCTTACATTGCATGGCTTCACCAGATGCTGTCTTAATCAAGAGAGGCTTGTCACCGTAGAGAGCAATGCATTCATCATTTGTCTTGAGTTCAGGTTGAACAGTTTCCCAGTACTTCTTCTTGGGGTTCAGTACCTTCTCAGGTTCTCCTTCTTGTCCTTCAACATAGACTCTATCACCTGGCTTCACCTTGGAAGGATCGATAGGGCCCAGCAATTCAACAGCAGAACCATCAGCAGCACTAGCACACAATACCATACCATAAGACTTAATTCCACGCATGCTAGCAGGCTTCAAGTTGCATAATACAAGTACGTATCGGTTTTCCATTTGTTCAATAGGATACCATCGAACAAGACCGGAGACAATCGTACGAGGCTCCTCTTCACCAACGTCAATTTCTTCAACATAAAGTGAGTCAGCGCCTTCGTGCTTTTTGCATGATTTAATGTAACCAACACGGATATCGATGCGAGAAACAACAGGTTGATCGGTTTCAGCAGGAGCAGGAGCTAAAGTGAGCATAAGCTATTTGTTGACTTGTCTAAAATGCAGCTTACCAGCAGGCTTCTTTTCGACCTTTTTCTTTTCTTTCTTGGGCTTATCACCGCCTTCAGTCTTTTGGCCCTCAGCAGCAGGTTTCTTTTCATCCTTCTTGTTGTCCTTCTTCTCTTGCTTCTTATCATCCTTTTTCTTATCGTCCTTCTTCTACAGGTAATACCATAAACAACATTGTTCTCATACAGTTATCACAACTTACAACTACAACAGGAGCAGCAGGCTCAGGTACATCATCCAAATTGACTTCAAACAATGGAAAATCTTCAGTCAAATTGTTTGCTTTGATGACCATGTGTTGAATAAGGTCAAACCAACGCAAGGTGTTTGGGCAAGTGGTTGCCTTGAAGTTTTTCTATAAAAAAAAAATGAGCATATTGAGTAGTAAAGTATAATGACCTTACAGTATAAGAGTGGAGGATACCAAAGATGACAACGTCAACAATAGTCAAATGGTTGCCAACAAAGAAAGTGTGTGTACTCAAGTGTTCATTGAATTTTTTCTATAATATCTAAGTATATTCTGTGGTATACCACGATCCTAGTCCTCAACTGTTTACCTCAATATGTGAAACAACTTCCTTTTTACCAGCATTTCTTAAGCCTTGGGTAGCAAATGACAACCATTCATCCACCTGGTTCAAAGTTAGTTATTCTTCTTTGGCGCGTCATTAAAAATAACAATACCTGAGCTTGTTCTTCATTATTATTGCCAAGCAATTCAGGCTTATTGGCTTGAGCAACAAGGTACTTGACAATAGCATTAGGCGTGTCAATTTTTTCTCCAGAGACCTAATTATTGTTATTTGTTTTTTCCCTCTTTTAATGATATAACCTACTATACCTCTAACAAAAGATCCTTTCCAGCTGTGGTCTCAACCTTAGCCTGAAGAAACTTGTAGACAAGCTTGATTTCTTGACTGGATTTCTCAGGAATAGTCAGTGTGGCGCTCATTTTTTGTAAAGCAAGAAAAGAAAAAAATAAATCATTGCAAGCGGAGTGGCTTGTTTTATAGCGAAGCTTAAACAAGAACACAAAGTTTTGATACTAAAAGCATAAATAAATCAAGGAGACAAAGGATAAATATCATAGTTTAACTATTAGATCAATCATTATTTTTTAATTCTGAAGGTCCGTAATCATATAATGTTACGGCTGCTGACCAAAGAAAGCCCCACAGCAGTTTAATCCTCTAGTTCATACATCTTTCGATTGAAACGCGTTACCACACTACAGTAAATACGAAAGCCCTCTTTTTTCATTGTAACAAAAATAGCAATACATTTCCCAGTTTCCAGTCTGACGAGGCGTATGGAAAGGGTAAATATATGTAGGCGCACTAAAAGTAATACGATTAAACAATTTTTTATCCACTAAACCCAAGTGGACCAGTTCAAAAAATGAAAGAAGCATATAAAAACTCCTCTGGGCTTGAGGGTAAATATATGTGGGCGCACTAAAAGTAATCACTAAGTAGTGCATAAACTAATTTATCCTTCCTCTTTTAGACACCATGCAGAAATTCTTTGAATATGTTATCTTTATTGTCATTCAAGTTCTTTTCCTAACTATTGGCTCCAATAGACTCACAAACTTACTCATTCGTAATCATATACCACCTAATTTGTTGTCAACAAAGTACAGCACAGAACACTATGCTTATTTACTCTTCTCCTTGACATTCAGTTGCTCAAGTACACTATTTCTGCTTGTGTTTGGAGAAATAACCAAAGTGTTTTCTAATTCGTACTGTTTAACTATTGAATATCTTATAAAAGCTAATGAAACGCACATGTTAGAGTAAGATCCCTCTATTGGAAGCTCAATCTATATTTGCTCTTAGTACTAGTCACACTCTCTGTACCTTGGTCTCAGGTCTACACTTTCTTGAAAGTTAACAAAGGTGCGTATGTGTGTTTTATAAAGATACAGATGTTTCTTATATTATTTATAGGTTGGAAACATAGACCTGCAGCCTATATAGCCTTAGTGACAACATGTGGCTATCTTTATATACTTATAGGCACACCAACAACGATCAGTAAGTGACATGAACAAGTAAAAGAAAGAGAAAAGGCTAAACGGGAAATGATAGATACGTCCTCAATGATAGAGTTAAGCATAATACGTACAAGCATGATTGGTGTCACAGTCATATCGGTCTTAGCAGGATTTGGTATGGCCAATGCCCCGTTAACTGTTTGGTACCAACGACATGTATCTGAACATGACTATCGCGTTGCTGAGCGTGCTTATGCACAAACTAACAAGATGATTGAAGAAAAAAAGATGGCACTTGACAGGATGAAGCAGCAACAAGAACGTCAGTCATCCACTGAACAAGCAGTAAGTGACGTAATTATAAAATTGTTCAAGAGCTCATTGACTCCTTGTCATAGTCTACTTCAAATTATGTCAGTCGATTTGTTTCATCTCTATTTAGCAAAGGAAAGGATCAAGAGATGGAGTTATTACAGACAGAGATTGAGCAGTTGGAAGGCTTAGCAGTGAGCATGAATAATGACCTGGAAGAACTAGAGCGAGATAGAGCAAGAACAAAGTACGCCAAGACATGGAAGGGGAAGGCGTGGAAGTTGGTGAATATGATGTTTGCAATTTATTGTGCTTATAGATTTATTGTGGTAAGTTATCGAGAATAGGAAGAAGAGCAACTTTATAATCTTAATGAGCATAATCATAGACAACGATGAGCGTTGTACTACAAAGGCAAAGTTCGATGGATCCGATCACACGAACACTATCGATGATTATTAGTCATTTTGACAGCTATAACATTGATCCTACCTTTTGGTCACAGCAATTAAGCTTTTGGTTTGCTGGCATCATCGTGTTTAGTTCTGTTCGTAGCTTTTTAATGCTTTTATCAAAGTTACTGGAGATATTCTTGCTCAAGATCACATTCTCTACAAACAATATTCTTTTACTCATAGCTCAAGTGATGGGAATGTACTTTCTAAGCTCAGTATTAATGATTCAATTGAACTTGCCTTTAGAATACAAGTAAGGAAGATATAAGAAAGGATCATATGTAATGTTGACTTTTTTGTAGATATCTTCTTTCCTCTTCTTTACAGTCAATTGAATTAGACATTTATAAGTATTGGTCAGATACTATCTCGTGTATTGCTTGTATATTGTCTATCCTTATCATCTGCGTCCTTCGTCAGACCCAGGACGCGACAAGTATGACAAGAGACTTTGCTGACATAGAACTTTTGGCAGCTGAGAATGGACTAAGAACATAAGAAAAGTGGCTTATGGCTCAACCTTTTTTTTCGTTTTTGCTATTATAGTGATGCCGCCCAAGAAACATAGAAAGCCTTTGACTCCCTTACAAAGAAAACGTAAATACTCTTGTTAAATAATAAACATAATGTTGAACTGCCTTTGTTTTAGAAATTAAAAGAAAAAGAGAGTTGATCCATAAAGCAACAGTTAAAAGTCAATACTATAAAGAACTCAATCAACAAAAGGATGACACACCTGATTATGTGAAAGAGGTAAAAACAAAGAGAGAAAGAGAGAGAGTAGGAACTTAGATCATGTAGGTTTTTGGTATGCAAGAACGAACTATTGATGAAGATGGTAATGTTGTCGAACTGCATAAACCTGAGGACGAAAGTGAACAAGATAAACGTCAAAATAAGCCAAATCCTTTCAAATCACAGATGGAAGAAAGCTTAAAACGTAAAAGAGAGAGTGAACAGGAGAGAAGAGAGAAAGAAGAAAAGCTAAAAGAGCAAAAAGAACAAAGACACACTTATTACAAAGAAAGAAGTGAAAAGAGAAGAAAGATGCTCTCAAAGACAAAGAGAGGTCAACCAAAAATGGCAGCTAGAATGGATGTTTTATTAGAAAAGATTGAAAAACAAGCTTCATAACTGTAAATAGCATACCACACACATAAATTATCAACAACAATAAATGGCTCGCATAAATGTATTCCTACAGTTGCGGAAAAACCCCTCCCCCTTTTTGTTTTTTATCCGATATCATCTATTGTAATGTACCCGGTGTATTCCGTTCTTCATTTTTTCCACTGTTTTCCTGGCGGTTCCAACAGGATTCAAAGTCCTCTGCGATCGGTGTAAATCAAACATACACACACACACTGTCGTCTTCATGTTATGAAATCATAGTTATTATTTAGTGTCATCTTGATATGAGACATGTATAGAAAGTCAACTTTAAAAAAATCCATCTTGAGCGGATCAAAACTAAAACGGAAAAAATATGTGCAAGGAAAAAGCGAACAATGGTTCCCTTCATTTATTCATTTTAACAGCATAAAATAGTTTGCTGCATCGGAATTTAAATTATAGTGTACGCATCATTATTAAATATAAATAACTATCTTCGTATTCTCTCTTTTTTCTTTTTCTTCTTCTTCTTTCTCTCATTTTTTAAACAATTTAAATCATGTCTTACTCTAGAAAGCCCTCTTCTGTATCTGTTGGTAACGAACGTCACCATCCTCATACACTCTCTACTCTTGTAAGTTACGCGTCAAAGATAACAAACACGTGCATTAACCCTTTACATTAGGATTTCCAAGGTGCAAGCTCTGCTGCTGCTGCTAAAGCTATGAAATCAGAGCTGAGCAAACTTAGTGCTCAAATCGAAAATGAAGAAGAAAGAAAGGTAAGATTTTAACATCACTGATAAGGACACGTTGTGTTGACATTTACAAGTACTTCACCCAAGAAATGGATGGTTTCTATATGCTCTTTACTCGTTACTTGGACGAAAAGGCAAAGGGCAAGAAATTGTAAGTATATCTGATGATGTATTGGTTTTTATGCTAAAACAAAACAAAAAAAAAAGGAACTGGGAAAAGATCCAAACACCCTCCAGTGAACAGATCGTTCCTTATGCCCAACTATCTGAATGCAACCAAACAGGTGATCTCGAAAAGTTGGCTGTCTTGAAGCTAAATGGTGGTTTGGGTACTACCATGGGCTGTGTTGGGCCTAAATCTGCTATCGAAGTACGTGACGGCATGACCTTTTTGGATTTAAGTGTTCGACAAATCGAGGTAAGGGAAAAAAAAAATAAACAAGAATTTTTTTGGGGTAAACTAACATTTCAATAGTACTTGAACAAGAAGCATGATGTCAGTGTACCATTCATTCTCATGAACTCTTTCAATACGGATGAAGACACAAAGCGTATTGTTCAAAAGTATGCTAGTCATAATGTTGATATCATCACCTTTAATCAAAGTCGTCATCCCCGTATCAATAAGGAATCTATGCTTCCTGTACCTCGTTCCCCCGATTCCCCTATTGAACAATGGTAGGTTGATATTGAAAGAGAAATTGCATTGCTAACCTACTCGATCACAGGTATCCTCCTGGTCACGGTGACTTGTACGAGTCCATCTATAACTCAGGTCTACTTGATCAATTGATTGCTCAAGGCAAGGAATATTTGTTTGTATCCAACGTCGATAATTTGGGTGCTACTGTTGATCTCAACATTCTTCACCACATGGTCGAGAGTGGTGCTGAATTTATTATGGAAGTAACCGATAAGACAAAGGCTGATATCAAAGGTGGTACTCTTGTTGATGATGATGGTCATATTCGTCTCTTGGAAATTGCTCAAGTACCCGATGAACATGTCGAAGACTTCAAGTCTGTTAAAAAGTTCAAAATCTTCAACACAAACAACCTGTGGATCAACTTGAAGGCCATTAAGCGTGTTATGGATGAAGAGGCCATGGATTTGGAAATTATTGTTAATCACAAGACAACACCTCAAGGTGAAAAGGTAATTCAATTGGAAACCGCTGTGGGTGCTGCGATCAAGCACTTTAGAAACGCTCATGGTGTGAACGTACCTCGTGCTCGTTTCTTACCTGTCAAATCAACCTCTGACCTTTTCTTGGTCACATCCAACTTGTACTCTCTTGTTCATGGTCAATTGATGATGAACCCTGATCGTATGTTCAACAATGTTCCTTTAGTCAAGCTTGGAGATCACTTCAAGAAAGTCAGTGACTTCTTGACTCGATTCAAGACTATTCCCAAGATCTTGGAACTTGATCATTTGACAGTTACAGGTGATGTCTGCTTCGGTTCCAAGGTCGAACTTCGCGGTACAGTCATTATTGTTGCTAACCATGGAGAACATATCGATATTCCTTCTGGAACTGTTCTCGAAAATAAGGTCGTCACTGGCTGCTTACGTATTCTTGATCATTAAAAAGTGATAACCCTTCATTAACTCATTCTCCCTTTTATACATGCATCAAACTCTTCCTCTTTATCCATACAGAATGTAACTATTACATTTAAAAATAAAAATCTTATTTCCTGTTTGACCTTTTTTTGTGTAACAAGTATAACGTAATGATTACTTCGTGCTGTGCTTCCAGTCTCAGCTGGACTTTAAATTGAACACTTCTTTGAAATAAGACTTCCAAGAACCTAGAATTTCATGCACTTGCCATATTCAGTTGATTCAAGTGTAAATGAGTCCAACTTAGCTAATTGGTCAAAGTGAGCACTCGATATCAATTCAATTCAGTTTCCTTAGAAGGATGACAACGATTACTTGGCTGCTTTCATTACTGCCTTCATTTTAAGCCTTGGTGTATTGATATGGTTCTTGGATGAAGAAAATATAGAGTTTATGAGTCTTCTGAGACGATTGAAAGAGTAAGCAGGAAATAAAGATGTTCATTTCATGAGATTTCACATAACTGAACATACTGCCTACACTTACTGTGTAGTCCCTCCTTTCCTTAGACCAGCGCTAAAAGTAAGAATGATCAAGTAAATCATATGAAAGGTATTATTTCTAATACTGATAGCTTTGACATAAGCTTTAAAAAGTATCATGGATTCATTTTATTTAATCAACTTAAACCTTTCTTTGTCTGTCATTTGAAGAATACCCTTATCTGCCAATTCATTACATGTTTTGATTACATGCTTCGTGATTTGATTAAAGGATATGTTCTGTTTCTATTTAATCAATAACAAGTCTACAAGGGTCAACTTGTTACTTACCGTTCCTTTCTGTTCCTTTCTGTTTCTTTCTGCTTTCTTATGATATCCACCATCATAGAAACTTTCCTTATTTCCCAAGGAAAGAGCCCTTCATTTGGGGTAGGCTACCAAGGCTGTCCTTTACGCTTTGCGTCAGTAAACACATACGTGAAGCTTCCTAATGCCTTTAGAAAGATAAATGATTGAGTCATAAGCAAGCATAAGCAAGCATAAGCTAGTGTAGTATTTACTTATAAGCGGAAAACAGTAAAGAGCTCATTGACAACATTTACAATTAGAAAAGAAAGGAAAACCAGTAAATGAGGGTACAGCATGAATATTTGTATTGAGAAGTGATTGTGGATGCCTGATTGTTGTATTTGAAGAGATATACTATACAATACAGTGCTTCTATGCTTTATGGTAACACCTTGATGAGTGAGTAGAGAGTTTAGGAAGAAGATCAATACCAATTGGGTTTAATAGTATGATGGATCGAATAATATTCAATAGTGAAAAAGTCTGCTGTTTGTATTCTTGAAATCTTGAAGCCATTAGCGAAATTTTTGTTGATAAGGGAAATGTTAGAAAGAATTGTCAACACATCCTACATCATGATCACAATTAGGCAAGGCGCTAGTGTGATATGTCTCGAATGAATAAAGAGGTGATGAGGAAAATATGTGTCGAAGAGCCCCTATATAACCTCTTTATTAAGATCAAGACGAGAGGGGAGAGAGAAGGAGAGAACCCATTGTTACATTATTACAAACAGCGTCATTTCATGACAGTTCCTTAAACATCTTTGAGCAAAAGATTAAGCTGTTCATGGTCATGATGGGAGCTGTTGTCAAGCTCAAAGAGAAGTACTTGTATTTGGAATTACCTACATGAGTGATACTTTTCAGGCTTAATTGAACTATGTATAGTATATAACAAACCATATTGATATAATTCACTAGATGTTGACAACATTTATTCATGTATTTAAAGATAAGTTTCTTTTTTGCCATGAATATCTTTCTTTCTCTGTTAATAAAAAGACTTGTTCCATCTACTTGTATTCTTATGTCTCCGAGGTAAAGCTATTTGTTCAATATTGTGTAATTATTTAGAAAGAATAATAATCATCGCTTTTACTTAGGAGATCTTACTCCCTAATTATACCCGAAAAGAGTAAATGTACAGTCTTTTCAGAAAGTAAAGTCGTATTTTTGCAGTTTTTATAATACTATTTATACGAAAAAGCGACAAGTCAGCGCGACATCCCTTTCTGGAGATGGTGTAACATACATATGTATGCAGCAAAAAAATGACTTTGAATTGTGTAGAGTGTAGAACTTGACAACATGGTAAACTCATTTTGCAATGGAAGACAATTCAAGATTGGATTAAAATCCTAACGTAATCCCAGAGATGGATTGAGCTTTGCTATCGTGAGCACCAAGCTTGTGATTGAATAAAAAGTGGATCGTCATTGCTATCCTAGAAGGGAAAAAAAAGGACTGTTTGTGATAACTGAATGGGCTTTAGAAGCGTTAACTATGAAGACAATAGACACGATAGAAGAGATACTTGAAGTTGAGGTAATTAAAAAACGTACGAGTATATACGTGTAGTACCCATATGCGTATATGTAAGCTTGAAAAAGATGACAACAATTCAACTCATGTGGTCAATGCAACTATCAAAAAGCATAAACCAAAGCCTATGGAGAAATGGGTATGGACATGGTGTAATGCATGCCAAAAGAGGTATATTAATACATAAATGTATAATTGTTATGAAGCCAAGACAAACGTGATGTTTAGATTTGATACTGAGTGTTATGTAATGGTTTATAAGACACAAGACAAAGACAAAAGAAGTACTCTTTGAGACTAATCTTTATTCTGAGAT